>NW_019177581.1:1507-345316 GCF_002260705.1 Seriola dumerili | reverse complement strand
CCCCCCCCCCCCCAAACCCCCCCCCCCCCATTCCACCACCAACTAGGCATGAAAACGGTGCTCCATTAGGAGTGCCTGGGCTAAGCCCAGTCTGACACACACTGCTTTGATCAGCCGTGAGCTGGGCTAAACACCCTGCTAAACTCCCAGTCTGAGGAGGGGAGGGAAGGGGAGGGGAGGGGAGGGGGAGTCTGTTGAGGGAGAGCAAAAGTAGCGAGAGATGGGAGAAACGAGATGGAGACACAATAAAAGGGAAATACACAGTGTGAAGAGAGGAGCTCAATTTCCCAAGCTGTCCTACAGAATATGTTCCCCCACCATTCTTGTCTTTTACCATATTTCCCTTCCACATCTTTTTTTATTTACTCCCCTTTCTTGCCACAACCTCCAGTTAGCCTTGAAAATGCATTACTAACAACCCGTGCAGGTGCACAACTCACAGAAGCTCTGAGAATGATGAGAGTGAAAGAGTAAACAAGAGAAAATACAATCAGATCACATGTCTGTATATTAGGAAGCTACCCAACAAATCTTTGCAGCATCTTCCTCACACGGCAACTTGACTGTCTTGTGAAATAAATATTATACCCAGTCAAACACTCACACACACACACACACACACACACACACACACGCACATGCACGTTGTCTAGGAGAAAAAGTAAGGGAGAAAAAGACAAGCCCAGAGAGCGAAGGATATATGGAGACCAGGCCTCCATAACTGACAACAGTAAAAAAAAAAAAAAAAAAAAAAAAAAAAAAAAAGAAAAAGAGCCACAGCTTTGCACATTCAGGCAGGCAGATACTAAACCAGCAGCAGCAAAAGGACAAAAAGCTCTCGTCTTTTTCTCCCAAGGAGTGAAGAGAAAAGGGATTTCCGCTCACTGCTAATCAATCAGGCTGTGATAATGGCTCCCATGCCTAGCTGTCGACTGGAGGGGTCAAGGCATCCCGTGACCCAGCGCCCAGGGCCCAGGGGCCAAAGCCCCTCTCAGAATAGCACCCCAGGACGGACTCCCCGGGCTAATTGTCCAAGCCAGTGTCAGCCTTTTCAATGCACCCCCCCCCCCCACCCCCCCCCCCCCAACCCCTCACACTCCCCTCCTTCCACTTTCTCCTTCATTCCTCTCTCTTTCTTCTCCCCTTCTCCCTCCCCTCCTTCCCTCCTCACAACTCTGCGATCCTCTCTCTTTCTATGCAACTGAGGAATCCACTATGTATACCAGCATGTACCAGCGTGGGGGGATTGGAGAGGAGAAGGGGTGGTGGGGTGTGTGTGTGGGGAGGTGGTGGATAGAGATAGAGAGCGAGGAGTTGGATGAAAAAAAGAGAGCATGTACAGCTTAGGAGACGTACAAAAATAGAGGGGGGCTTCAGACAGGGACAAAAGTTAATGAAAAGACAGAGGCAAGAAAGGTTAGTGAGAAGTGGGAGAGCATGTCAGAGGAAGAGATCAGCGGCGGCGGCAGACATGAGCAGGGGAGGGAAGTGAGGAGCGAGGCGGCAGGACAGAGGGGGGACAGGCAGATACTTGGACAGAGACGATAAGGAGGAGAAGAGATAGCGAGACTGTCCCCTTTCTTCCCAACACATCACTCATATCAGTGGAACAGCGCTGTGACGGGTCTATCCCCTTCCATCTGCATATCAATAGGTTTCTATTAATCACAGCCAGAGCAGCGTGTGTCTCTGGGAGTCCGCGCAACATCAGCGCGGTTGACCACCACAATGCAGCCAGCATACAAAACACAAAAAGACAGTGAGGACATGGACAACACACACACACACACACACACACACACACAGACACAGACACACACACACACACACACACACACACACACACACACACACACACACACGCAAACACACACGCACGCACGCACACAGGAAAGCACAGGAGTCCGAAGCAAACCCCACTCCAGCTCCGCGCAATGGCATTCCTCTCATTCCAAGCGCACGCTGCTAATTAACAGCATTAGATCCCACAGACAGAAGGACAGATTGATGGAGAGGTATCCCGATGTTGCACTAGCACCACATCTCCACTCCCTCCTGTCACCTTTTTCTTTTGACTATCCTTCCTTTCCTTCTTTCTTTTTTTTTTGTCACAATCCCTTCCATCCAACTCTCTTTCCCTCCCTCAGTCCCTGTCAGGTCCTGGTCAGGCAGCGCTGAAGAAGAGCAAAGTCCAAAATTCAAAATGAAGAAAAAAAAAAGAAAGAAAATGAATGGGGTACTCACTGTGAACCTCCTCTCTTTTTTTTTGTATTTGTTTTTTTTTCTCCTGATATGTCACTTCTTATCCTCTTCTCCACTGTAGCAAGGGGAAGTGTGTCTATCCCGGTGTGTGATTGTGTGTGTGTTGTGTCAGTCCGATAGAGGACAGTTGCCGCCTGCGTGCATGAGCATGTGTGTGTGTGCGTGCATGAAAGGGAGAGGGAGCGAGAGAACGTGTGCCTCTGTCTCTGCGTCTCGCACTGCTCTGAGTGAGCAAGCTGAGGCTGTTTTAAACAGGCTGCTCTCCCCATGTGACCAGCCCAGCCACAGGCAGGAATACATTACCGAGACACACACACTCTCTCTCTCTCTCTCTCTCTCTCTTGCCCATACACACACCGTGTCCATAGTGCACCCCCTAGCCACCGCTCAGGGTAGTGGAGGGAACAGCCCACACACATAATAAATGCACACTCATACACCCACACACGAACACACACATGAATACAGCATGTACACACACAGAAAGGGGAGAAATATAGCAACGGTGGGGGCTCACACTATGCACACACACACAATCATATGAACTCTAATATTGCGTGTGGACACACTGTTGATGCCAAATGTAAAGAGCATCCAAGTCATACAACAAATGGAAAATAGATAAGTCTAACACAATTAGAGACAATTCATCCAATTAAATGTTTTTTTCAATGTTTTTGACTTTTCCATCTCTGGTGTGGCGCTGCTTCACACCTGGAGGCTCTGACCTTTTCAGTAATGGAAACCTTTTAAAGTTGACCTTCTGTTGCAAGGCTGATACAGTTGCATTACAGCTATTACACCTTGAGGAACAACAATGGGAAACACCACAGATGAAATGTTTGAAGTGAAATATACAGTGGTAGCTACAGAAAAAAAAAAAAAAAAAATTAAAAGGCCATGTCTATTCTCAAATATTTAAAGCCGTCCGGGATATGACAGTGTGAATTGAGGCGATGACAGATTGTTTCTTCAGAAAATATTTTCGGGAGATACATCAGTAGATCACCAAGGCCCAACAACAACCACAGATGCATCATTATTCTTTATAACTAATGCAGCCAGCGCAGCATTCAGACCGCCATGCATACCAATTTATGGTTGATCAGCTCCTGACACATTTATCATGTAATATTGAGGAACTTCCAGCACCGTATTGCTGCTCTTAAGAACCTTGGACTGAAATTAATGGCCACTGAAAGTCATTTATTACCACAAGAATAGCCAAGAACGGCAGTCTTTTTTTTTTTTTTTTTTCTGGATTACAAGCACCATTCACAACGCAGGTTAAACAGAGTACCTCCTAATGTAGACACATCCAGGCCTGAGGCGCGCTTGTGCCAAAGCTATTCGACTCAGTGTTTTAACTTCAACTGGCCATGTGAGCTGCATGCTTAACTGCAGCTTTTTTTCCCCCTTGTAGTCTATTTATTTATTAAAATTTTTATTTTTATTTTTTTTAACTAATCCAGTGCCTCGTGTGTTTACCTGGCATGGACACATTTCAAGGGAAATTCTGGTTTCTTACAGCCATGGTCTTGTTTTTGTAATGTTGTCATCATTCCTACCAGTATGAATATCAGATGTTAATGCAGTGACATTGGTAAATATCAGTCAGAGTTTACAAGAAACACAAGTGGTCAGACAGTCATACAGGTTTTAAAACTTGTTGGAGGAGAAAGTGAGGAGTAAAGTTATTACCCGAACTGTTTATACACTGACTTTTCTTCTTCTGTACATTACAGTACATTACAGGTTTTCTTCTCCTGCTTAACACAACACACAGCTGTGCAAATAACAATAAAAATGTAAACAGAACAAAAATAACATCAGGCCTACCCTCAATGAAATTGTACAGCTGCATAATATATAAACATTTAAATGAAGATATATAATATAAATAGACTATATTAAATAAAAAATAGGCCTATCTCTGAGCATGCATGTTCATTTCTTTCCAACAACAATAACAGACTGATTTTCTTTGTGCAAACCAGTGGGATGACCCATTAACACCACTGATGAGGTCTGCGCTTAATTCAAAAAGCCCAGTTTGAATCAACGCCAACTTTCACTTTGAGGCTCAAACTGTTCCATTAACACAACTTAGCCGTGTCTGGTCCAATCAAACCAGGCTTGAACAATCTCGCTATATACACGTACACAGAGTACACAAGCAGCCCAGAACAGGCAATTGTATTTCTGTAGTGACAGAAAAGGTCAGAGGTGAGATCAAATGTTAATGCTTTTGGATGTGTCTTCATTCTTGAAAGTAAAACCGTATACTTTGCCTTGAAAAAGCACTTCAGCAAGGAATCACGTGAGTAACTATTCATATCGCTATAAGCAACTATATTTTCAGCTACTCTTTGACACATTTTCTCTTTCATAAGATGTCCATTCGATTTACAGGCATCATCCTCTTATTGGCACTGAAAGTCAGAAACTTTCTGAATCTCTCTAATTCCGAAAGTTAAAAAGTTCAATATTAAGAAGTTTCAGTTGGAGATAAAGAACCCGGAGAAGGATGTGATTTAAAAAAAAAAAAAAGAGAACCAGGAGTCATGGTTTGGACTTTATTTTGTGCTTTTTTTTTTCCTTTTTGAATTGAGTGAATGAATACATCACTTCAAATCGCATTGCTCTCAGGGCAGTGTTGACACCGGCCCTGTCTGCAGTAACCCTGAGGCTTTTTAGACACTGAAACCTAGATATCAGTTTGCCGGAAAAATAGTCTCAGTTCGTGCTCTGGTTTTTGTGTGGGCATGGTTGAGGGCCGACTCTGCTTCTGTTGCTGGTGGTGGGTATGGTGTCAGCAGGTAGGGCATACAAGGACAGCCACAGTTCCCAAGCAGAACTCCACTGAACACCCCCTATGGAATAAAAGTGTTGGTTAAATATACATGAGATTCTTAAGGTTAAAGTAGATAAAGTAAACCTTGGATAGTAATAACATTCTCTTGCCTTGTACAAACCTTTGTGACAGTGCTGACACTTGAAAAATCCTTGAATCATGGACAGAGTCAGGCTATTTTCCTTCCATTTTGGATATCGAGCAACTTCCATCGCAGATCCTCTTGACAGCATATATGGTGACCTTTAATGATGCAGCACACTTTGCTTGACTTGATGCAGTGGTGTAAAAAATTTATTCCAGGTCAGAATTATCTGAACATTTGTCTCAGATTCCAGAAAAATATTTTTAACTTCGGGTCTGACATCGTCTAAGATTTCAAGTCTGGAATCTGGTTTTGGACAGGTCCTCTGCAGCTAAATGTTAGCGCTGACATATTTGATTAGGGAACGAAATAACCTGATTTGTGAGTGTGTGTGTTTGAGAGTGTCTGTGTGTGTGTGTGTGTTTTTGTTTTAATGAATCGATCTGTGCTGATAAGGTAGAGGTGAGACACTATCTCTGCACAGTGCAGTCGCTTCTTTGTGACATTGCAATGGACGTTTCTGTGAACAACTGCCCGGGTAACAGGATTTAAATCCAAAGAAGTGTTGACATAAAAACTAATTTGATCTATTATCACAGATGTGCACATTTCATCCAAACCCAGTTATTACTTTTCTGCCTGACAGTGTATAGATGACTGCCCCCCCCCCAGTACATACCTGTACATTAAGGCTGTGGAAGGACTCCTGATTGACACAGTCTGCCTGCGCAGGTCCAGATGTGGCCTGGATATACACATGGGTGCAGTCTGTGGGCAGCCTGAAGGAGAGGATTATGTTAATATGGAGGCTTGTCAACCTGTAAGCTACTTAACATTTATTTTAACTGTCACATACCTGCAATGGGATAAAATACTTCCTTGAATCTGTGTGTTTCAAAATGACCAGGGGAATTGATGAGAATATATTCAGGTACTGATGTAGAGAGATATATGTCCTACCCTTCTTAATTCCCAGCATACGGTTGGCTTCACAAGACCCTCTGCATCAACAACACTGTACAGAAATATCATACTGTACATGCAAAGAAACGCGGAGCTATGCAGACAGACTGGAAAGTGGTCAAGGCTCGGCTCTGCTTGTATAGCCTTGGCCTATGTCAAATAATCTATTGGCTTTTGAAGACAGTGAAAGTAGTGAGATATGATTTTCTTACCTTGTTTATTTTTAATAATATGTTCTTTGGAACTAAACTGAACACGTAAATTCATGCTCGATCACATACATTGTCAGAACTTGATTGAACTGTCTTTTGGGATCCTGTTTCTGGTTGTTGGAAGTTATTGGAATCCCAGCTAAATGAGGCTGCGGAGCTGGCTAGTTCAGCGGTATAAGATACCTCAGTTACTGAGCAGGGAAACGTAGAAGGAGGAACAATAATGGAACGAAACTCTCACTTAAATTAGCAAGACTTAATTTAATCAAGCCAGAATTTTCCTTTGTATACCTTGATGATATTGGGCTCAGGTCTTCTTCGGCAGCGTGGACCAGTGCTGTGTCTCCCTCCCTCTGTGTTGCAGGAGAACTTGTTGGCGAGTGTGTGCCTGGGTTTGTGCACAGACGCCGAGGGAAACTGGGGGGTGGGAGTGGGGGGTGGGGGGTGGGGGGGGAGTTGCACGGACAGTGTGAGAGAGGATAGATGGCTTTAAGGAAGAAACGGGTTATGTAACGCAACACCCAGCTACATCAATATAAACAGAATTGTCTCATCGTATATCTCGTTTGAAAATATATAGATGGACCATAAATAGTCTATATACCCCCTACTCCTACCCTGTTTTAGTGAAAGTCAGTGACTACTTTCCCCATTCTACTCTTCATATGTATAATATTTTTTACCTGTATCTTGTATGAGAAGTAATTGCAAAAAAAATAAAGAAGTACATATGATAAATATGATTTATAAGACATACCCAGCCCAGGACATTAAACCTAACATTTTAAATCAAAAACAGCATAAATCCTGCCCTAATGATAATAATAGTGACCATAATCGTGAGTGTTTGAAGGTGTCGTAAATGCCCTACACATGTTAAGTATGGGGTTTATCACTTGTTCCTAATTAGGCCTCTTTTGAGGACTGTTTGCACATGTGCAGACTGTGCTTGACTGGCATCTCTCTGACCCTCCTATTAATTTTGTTACACTTTAGGGTGGGAGAGTTACACCTTTTACGGTTCTTGTTAGTTCAAGTAGTTTGATAACCTCAAGTAATTCCAGCAGAGCTTCAACCTGAGCAGAGACGAAATCAGCCAGAATAATGGGTGCACAGCTGCATGGGTGTACAGGATATGTAAATGTGATTAACTTGATACTGGGTCTTCATGTCTGTATGATGACAGTGTTTGGACATTAGAGTACACGCTTGAGTCAGCTATGTAATATTCACCATTTTTGAAACGTTACACCTACTCGAAGGTAAAAATATATAAAGAAACATCAATGACACCACAGTTACAGACTGTTTATGTGAGTAATGTTTAACTTAAATAACAGTCTTTACATTAGAATGAAAATGCTTCTTTTTTTTTCTTTATTGTTATTACTATCGTCATGTGCGTCTTTATGAATAAATAGCTATAAAAAGAATTTCACAATGTGCTCACAATCCATGACACATTCCATCAGATTAATAAGACGGCTTTGTAATTCACTGTTGTGTTAAAATGAATGTGCCATGTCCCTCAGAGCAATTTACTACAGATGACAGTAGCCTACCTGAATCAACCTATCATTACCCTTAAAATCCATGTTTGTTTTTTTTTTTTTTTCTTTTTTTACTGCCACAGTATTGATTATTGCAATTAAGTGAAGTCTGTCACACTATGTATATTACAGACCACTGCGATGAGTCATTCTAGTCTAGTGTGTAGCTGCACAAAACACAAGCACAAATTGTGGATGGAGTGGAGCAAAACATATACATCCCCGAGTCTGATCCTGACGAACTTTTACAAAAGAACTTTACAGCTCAAAATGACAGAAACAAAACACACAATCATGCTAAAGAGTTACTGAGATGAAGTCTGTCACATGGGCTCTATAGAAGGGATTAACAACCACATGCCATGGGGTGACGGGAGTGTTAAATCAAATGCTACACCACATGATTTCACTGATTCGTTTCTTCTCTTTAGCTGCAGATGCTTTTATCAGACCTTCAGCAGCATTAGGCTCGAGTAAAAAGATGTACACTGTTGGCACTCGAGAATTTCTCTTCCTCTTTCGAGCTGACATTGAGAAGCTTGTGCGTGAAAGGTGGTCATTTGTTTTCAGTGCCACCGAACAAATCTGCATCCGTCTTAGCACCCGAACAAATGACGAGACAAATGCTTAACCGAGACGTACACATAGAAGTGCAATGGAGGGACCACAGCTAACATTACTGAAAACACGACGAGCGAAAGAAAAGTCTTCTGTTTTATTACATCATGATGCCATAGACGACAGCAGTGTGCCAAGATGTAGCCTACAAGTTGATATCTGTATGTATAATCATGCTATTAGTTAAAAGACAAAGTTAGAAGTGTTACTCACCATCAAAGCAGCCAAAGTGGGCGTTTGACGTCTCAGAAAAACTTCTGTCTAGTCGGTCAGTCTGTCCCGAAGGTCAGCTGCACTGATCAGACCTGTGTTTGAAGCATGGCTCGTCTATGATCCCTGAAAGTGTTCTTAAATTAGTCAAATGACAGTCGGGGCATGTGTGAATGTAGTGAAGGCTCAGTCCACTTAATTGACGCCCGGGGTAAATTAAAAAAAAAAAAAAGTTTCAACGCTAGCTTTCATGATGTGTTGCAACCAGACCTTGTGCTATATGCACTCACAATTTAACTTCTTTGACTTTATAATCAGTTTAGCTAAGACCTGGGTATTCCAGGCAGGACTGTGCAAGCAACTGGTGGAGACTGGAGGACTGCGCCTGAACCAATGTCAGCTGCTACGTCAGCTGCTACAGTGTTAGCCGCAGCGTTAGCCGGCGTATCTCGGACTAATGTCTGTCTCTGAAATTCACCATTCACAACACTCAACCATAGATGTAAGTGAGGAAGGAGAATATACGCAGTTTGCATAATCCGGTTGAACATTTTTTTAAGCACTTGAAGATTCAATCATCACTAAAGCGTCTGTCATGCAAGAGAGCCAATTAAAACAAATGGAATAGTCAAACATGTCAATTGATATTTAAGGTGTGTTGATTGATTCACAACGTCAACTCTTGCATTGAGTGACATGCAAGGGCATTGATAACATTACATGTAAGAAAATATTCCACCTTAAAAGTTGCTGGGAGTTGTTGCTAGCCTTTGAGCTGCACAGTGAGTTCAATCATTTTTTCTGTAGTCTATATGTAGTACTACTATGTACTGCACTGTATCAGTAAAAATAAAAGGCAGTGAAATATCTTTTGATTTTTTGGAACACAAACTCCTCATAAAGTCAGTCTAATATTTGATTGTGTGGTCTGTCATACTTGGCCACAGTTGACTTTAACAAATAGCACGACAACCCAGCACCCAACTGACATTTATTGTTTACAGCGAGCAATTTTTCTTACTTATGTCCAAAATGTCTATCAGAAAACAACACCCTCTGACTGACTGATTGACCTGGCCTGCTCATGAGCCGTTATGGTTGTGGCACTGCATGGCACACTGTAGACAGTAAAAAAAAAAAATCAAGGCAAGTCAGGAGTCAAGTGGTTCACTGAGTGTGCATGTTCTTTTTTTTTTTGTTTTGTTTTTATTGGAGAGACATAATAAAAAATTGCTGGCTGTAAAGGATAAATGTCAGTTGGGTGTTGTAAATTTTAAATGACAGACAGTAAAAAGTAGCACAGCTCGGTATATTATCAGAGCACAGTTGTCAATCAACTTATGAATTTAATTGACAATTTATCAGTTTTTTAATTCTTCCACTATTACCCTCTAAGCATTTTCATCACTTCCCTTTTTTTCTCAGTTATTTTTTGTTACTTCCTCCCTTGAGGCCACTCTCCTGAAATGATGTGAATGATGAATGTAAGACGGGGAAAACGATGACGCATGTTTTCATCACCTCGCGACTGTTTTCATCAGATTGCTTTTATATTGTTCAAATCGGTTGATAATTTATCATCATATCATATCACATGCATTTTCATTGCTTTCATTTTGAATAAATTAATTTTGTTACCTCCATCCCTGCTGTTGTTTTTCTTCTTTTCAAATTCCGCACTATGTGAGCTCACATTTGGGCTTAAAGCAGCTTTTGGCATTAGTAGACTTAGCAAAGTCTTAAGGAGGAAGTTAATTTTGGTGTCGTTAACTAAACGAGTCAGCTATCCTGTAATGTGTTTGCTTTGTGTTTTTGGCAGAGGCCCTGAAAAAGTTCCTGTTCATAAGTCCAGTCAGTGTGGGAGCAGCCGCACAGACCAAGACACCACATGTGAGTCACCAGTTGGAGAGCCACTTCTTATGAGGTAAATGTCAAATCTTTTTCGAAAAACATCGACTGTCTGTGATAACTGGAAAGCCTTTGGTGGCTGGCAAAAAACAACACTGCAGTTTTTTGCTTTACAAGTTTGATTTAATGGTGGTGAAATAGTTGCCACTTGAATATAATGAATTCTCGCATTTTATCATATAGCATCATGCAAATCATTGGATTTGCAGGTTGAATGTATGTGAGGAGACAAAATTTGAAAAGATTTTGTAAATATTTTGACCTCACCAAGATTGGATAGACACAATGCATACATAAAACAGTGTTCTGTTTTTATATTACTCAAAATGCATCAAATGACTTGCATGTGTAGTCGTGATGTGAGTCTTAATATTGTCAGAATATCATAATAACCAGAGCTGTCTCTGTCTATTCATCACTCTGTCTGAACCCTGCACAGAGTTAAGTAACTCCAGCCTTTGAGAAAGATCGTCAGGCAGATTACAAACTTCGCTTGTGCTCCTTTTTCCTATTTGCTTACAAACCAAAACCGATCTGCTACACTACATCGAGCTGCATAGTTTTGCACCAGTTTATAAATGTTTGTCAGTGCTGATATATACACCTATCTGTGGAGCCCCCAAAGGGTCACAGTGGAATTTATTTCTTTTTTAATTAACTTTGCATGTCCTTCCAGCAACTTTCATGTTACCTCACATTACATTTTGCCTTCTCTCTGACCCACAGAGGCCGAGCTGTAGTATGATATAGTACCATATGATGCAGATTGCCGCTGGTTGTGACCACAGCTGCAGGTTGGGGCACCATCAGCTGTGGCTGCTCAGGCACAATCTGTATCGTTGCAGGTGGATTGATAACTAAGACCTATGGAGCTACTTAACCAGCTCTGTGCAATGTGTTATGAGGCCATAACTGGCTGCTGCCGCGGCTGATTGAAAAAGGCTGTTGCTGTGATTATGGCTACACATGATGATGCTATCAATGCGATTTGTGGCTGTAGCCATGGTTGTGCTCTGGCTGTTGTGATTCACATTAGTTTAGGATGGGTGTAACATTAACTACATGTCATGCAGGGGTTGTATGTGTAGAGCGAATGGTTGTGCTGGCTGAATGTTGTAATGTACTGTGTTGTATCCGTAGCACATCTGTCATACCTGACAGAAGTTGCAACAGCTTCAAGCAGCTGAGCAGCATGTGTTTTTTTGTTTTGCTGGTTTCCTCTGTACATCATTACAACACAACCCCAGCATTCCTGGAGAATCTAGCACAATCAAGCACTGATGCCAAAAAACTGTGGAATTACTTAGTAAGTCTGACTTGACTTAAATTTATCATAATGTCCTTTAAAATAAGATTATGGTAATTAATAAAAATTGACAAAAAAGGCCAAGAATGATGTATCATGCTGGGATAAATACAGCTTATTTTTGGATATGAAGATGTAAATCAGCTGCACAATCACACATCTTGCCGTGACTCTAATGAGGCTGCACAAAAACAAAAATGCCAGCTCAAATTTTTTTTTGGTTATTACTAAAAAAAAAAAAAAAAAATCACTGACTTTTACCAATTTGTATTACTTTTAATATTAAATATTAATATTAAATTAGCCCAACTACATTTAATTGCTGTATAAACTCGAATGTATTTATAATCTTTTTTTGAATAATTGTTGAACTCTATACTGGTGTTCAGTTGGGCCCAATTATGATGCTTAATTTACATTGTAATGTTTTGTGAATCCAATTAATAACACTTGCTCATCATGCTATTAGATATGACTTCATTTGGACTTTTATACCTAAAATCACCTTTTAATTATAATTGTTATCAGTACTGTTGAATTATTGCATTGAGTCTATAATCTATATCTGCCTGTACTCTGATTGTTAGTAACTGCAGCAGCAGTGGTATGGGCACTGACTCAAAGTGTTATCGCTGTTGGAAGAAGACGGGGTAACACTGGAGAAGTGAATCTCCCAGCTCTGATAAGAGTAGTTGCTGTCGCCGACCCCCCCAAGAGGAGCTGGAAGGAAGTTGTAGGGGAAGGGACACCTGTCACAGTCAGGTGTCCCAATTGCCACAGTGATTGACAGCAGGTGACTGAAGATGAGAAATGAATGGACAGCTGAGCTCAGTGTGTATATGGTGTATGTGTGTTTTAAGGTATGAGGACATTACCTACAGTTTTTCTGATTGCGGAACGTTCCCTGTCTGTAGTTTGCGGGACATCCGGGGAACGTTAAGAGAACTTTCCCAAATTACCTGAAGGGAACATTCACCATGGGGTCCAGCTAACATTCCCACACCCTCAACCAGAACTTGTCTGCTGGGGACTGAGTGGCAGTAAATATAATGCAGCAGCGCGCCGAGGTGAGAGTTTTGCTCCTTTGATCCCGGGCACGAAACTACAGCTCTGCCTCAGGGCCATGCCTAAGTGGATTGACTGATTTCAAATGCTCTCTACGGTGAATGTCAACAAATTATCATAGGTCCCACCTGACGGACAAACACCTTCACTCAATTTCGAAAGTATCCATCGCTCAGCACTGATTCAAGGACTGATGGAAGGCATCAAATAAAAGCTGCCACCGTCAGAGTCCTTTTAGAGCAAGTAGGTCAGATGGTCTCTAAAGACCCATCTCCTCATACCAGGCAGCTGTCCATGTGTCATATTTGGGTTTGTAAAGCAGGTTAAATGTTAGTTATATTACTCTTGTGAAAAGAGTCATAAAAATCATTTGCAGAAAGTCAGCAGAAGTCATGCATTCAAGGCGTTACATTTTGCACCTCGACCTCTTCGTGAACTCTTATTTTGCCAGGGCAAAATCACTTTCTTTTCTCTCTTTACCACTTCACCTGGTTCTAGGGCTTTGAAGGTAAAAAAAAAAAGTGAGGCCACGTGGATTCTTAATGGTACGGAGTCTGGAGAACTGCAAACTGGTTTAGGTCCCTACTGTATGTTAACATAGTATCTGCCAAATCGGATGTCCTTGACGCCCGTATCTTTTTCCTAACATGTTCAGATGTTCTTGTTCTGTCGCTGACCTCCTTTGAGCCTAGCATCAAGTATCACTTCATAATTTGCATAATAGTAATTACAGCCCGCTCTCGTGTGCTCATCTTTTCTTTTTTTTTTTTTTTTTAATGCAAATAACATGTTCTGTGAACAAAATATAGCAATACATGTCCCCAGGGATCACATGGAGGAAAAAAAAGGCAGCAGTCTGAGAATAAGATTTCATGGTGGAAAGTGAGGTTATCCAGGCTGAGCTGCATACACTTGCCTGCAGCCAGGATCATCAGGCTCTGACTTGCACCGGGGTGAATGGCCCAATGCAAGGGTCACCCCCCCCGAACTGTTGAAAGTCCTAAATTGGTTAACGGAAATAAATCAAACATAATTTTCAAGCCCCTGTGCAGTTTTATTTTTTAATATGGAACCTCAGACGAGTAGCTGTTACCAAGGCAACATCCAAAAGAGATTTAAATAAAGAATAAATAAAAGATAAAACAACACTTCACCGCCACTGTGTTGAATTCCCTCATAACACATTACAGTATGAGCAGTCTTCAGTACATCAATAAAAGCAATCAGAGTTGAAGAAAAGGAAGAATTTGTGTCACTGACATTGTCGCTGGGGCATATGGGATTGTCACTGGATAGTGCACAGACACGGGTAATATTCAGTGCCAACTAGAAATAGAATAAATAGTATTTATTCTTGTTACCCAACATTACGTAATGAGACCAGCTATGATATTTGGGCTGCACAGTTATCAGTATAACAAGATATGAAACGGCACAAAATAAAAAATATCCAATTTTTGTGTGAAATACAGGGTGCATGACATTATTAGGATCATTTTTAGCCCATGTTTGTGTGACTCGGCATTCAAATGCTAAAATAGAGTTTTACACACATGTGAGAAAAAGGGTTTGATAAACAGCATAACACGACAGTAAAATGTCTGAAATGTGTGCAATTACATACGGTCAGTTGCAGCAGGATTAGCTCCAGAATGCGAAGCAGCGGTTGGTCAAGAGACTTGCTGATGCCACAAGAATCCCCTTTAGGGATTTAGGAGGTAGTGGTATAATTGTGTTCTGACTTTGTTCTGACATAGCAATTAACCATTTAAAATTGCATCTTTGGGAATTCAAGCAACACCTCTGCATTGCCCTCTTCGTTCTTTCAGAATATTTATCCACATAATGTATGCAAAGAGAACTCGTCATATGTAAACAACATATTAAACAAGGACTGCGATGTCCTTTGGATAGCGCACCAGTCATTACTTACTAAAGCTTATGTAAACTTGGCTTCATGTAGGAACTGTGTGATTGACTTGGACGCTGTATTCCATTCTGACAGACATTAAATACTGGCATAGATTGCAGAAGTGCAGCTTTGTTGTTGCAATTCTTTGCTCACTCACAAGAGACCTGACACCTAGAGTGGTTGTGTGCTGGGTCCTGAATGGATCATCTTTTCATCAGCTTTTAGACACAAAATACTCTATCATTAGAATAGGAGGGGGGAAAAGCTCCATTGGGGGATGGGAATTTTTTTTTTTTTTTTTTACCACTGACCTATGTAAATACCCCATGCTGTTAAATATTGACTGGCCTTCTTGTATGCAGGAAGAACATCCTCTGATAGGCATTATTGATTATTCTGTTGAAATTATCTGCCCTTTTGAGGTTACTTGTGATTGTTGTACTCAGGAGCCTGAATGAGGCAGGAGCTCTCCTAACTGAGCCTGTGAAAGCCTTTGAGAAGTGTACATTGGCAGCCATTGGAATACTCTGAGTAGTTGATGTGTTTCAATATGAGTTGTTACTCCTATGAGAAATGAGCCCATAGGTTTTCCGTGCAAAGAGCTTACTGCGACCCATTGTTAAATTTTATTGTTTATTGTCGACTTCTTGTGGCCATAGTAATTGTGACGGGAGCAAAGGCGGAAGTCACGTGATGTGGTATATGGGACGACAAAGACTGCGTCAGGAGGAGGTCGGGGTGGATGGATGGGTTGACATGCACACAGGGAAAGTGACAACGCACAGGACTTTAGTTGCCTTTAAATGGAACGTGTGAACATGGGAAGTCTTGTACCCAGTAAACTTGGCTTTCAAATGGTTGAGTTGTGAGAACACCACTGCTAGGCAACAGCAACGTGGACGCCATTGTTTTGTCAGTCTTCACTTCTTTCAAAGAAATACTTTGTATTTCAATGCCAAGCAGAGGAACATTGAAATGAGATGAGAAGATGAGAAATTTTTGTATGTACTGTGTATATATATATATATATATATATATATATATATATATATTAACCATTACTCAATGTAGCTAGTGTTACTGCCTACTCAGATAAAGTATTAACTGGCTGATCAAGCATTATTTGGCTTGGAGCAGTGATACGTGATCCGCAGCAGCCTATGCAGGGAGATAAGCAGTATTTAACAAACCTATATGTATTCCTTTCTTACAGCTGACAAAACATGAACTTTCATGTCCTCCACTATTTCTGAAAACGCCAGAAAACATGTCCCAAATCTTGAATTCAGGGCTTTCAATATTCGAGGTTGTGAATACCACTAGAGGGCGGCGTTCATAAACTCTTCTTGTGAACATGGTAAACAACCCCTTTTGAAAGCTGCATTTCACACAGTAGTCTGTTGTTCATTTCCCATGTGAAACCGATAGTCAGCAAGGTTTCTTTTATCCAGGACCGTTCCACAGCCTTAACTGTTTATTATTGTAACCATGCCAACAGTGCTATAACCTTAAGGAAGTACTTATTTTAGCCCAAGCTATGCTCTTCCTAAACCTAACCAAGTTGTTTTTGTGGATCAACTTAACAAAACTATAACCATTCCATAAGCCTAACCACATTTCTTACTGTAACCATGATGACGAAGGTTTCTCAGCCTCATTCCTCACTCTTTCATCCCTGACTAAGGACCAGTCATTTCTACCTGTGATGTCTGAGTAAATTTGACTATAGAGGCAGGGAAAGTCCCTTCAGCAAAAAAACATACTGTGTATTTCTAGCAGCTGCCTGGTTGTTTGAATTTGTAACTTTAAAGCCAATATTTTGACAACTAGGAGGCATTGAAACTCTTAATCATAATGACAGCGCCACTGGTGGTCACCCGCATGGACTGACAGAAGAAAACAATAAATGGAAAGAAAAAACAAACAAACTGGAAAATACATGCCATTTTCACCGCTGCAAGTTTCTTTGAATTTATAACTGGAACCAACTTTTTTACCAATAGAGAACAGATAGACTCCACATCTTTTACTGTCAGAGCAATTAGCCTTACGCCCCTTAACGGACTGGCACACCAAAACAATAAGTAGAAAGCGGTTAAAAGCTGCAAACAGCAGCAAACTGTTGCACTGAAACACTGGAATCGGCAGCACTAGTAAATCTGTTGTACTACAGCATCTAACCTGTATATTTGTGCCCAAATGCTGGCAAATCATTATCAACAAACCCAACGAATTAGCCATTTAACAGGTACCAAACCTACGGAGGACATCATCAGTTTTCACTTTGAAAAAGTTCAGGCAAACCAAACCATCTTTTGTGCACCACAAGCGCAACAATTGTCTCTAGAATATGCTAAATAAATGGGGTGCTGGTGGCATGGAAACTGTTAACAGGCTACGTTTAATATTATTCATGCAATCGTGCCTGTTTCTTCTGAGCTTTTCCTTGAGATGAGAGTATCACCATTGTCTTGGCAACTCCCGCATAAAGTTCAAAATAATAACAGGGAAACTGTCAGGTCAGGTGAAGGGATTAGTGAAGGCCTGCTCCCCAGTGATAAACTCTGTTGACAGAATATTCAACATGGCAGTCACCTTCCAGCAGTGCCAAGTTGCTTAAGTTGCAATCCTTGCCACATTGTCTTGTAACGATAAGAACTAATACATTCGAAACAATGTTAGCCACAATGAAGTGTACACGTCCCCTCTGCGGACGATACACGAAAACTGAATTTCAGCTTGAGTGCTAATCTCGCCCTTAGTCCCCAAATGACATCCTAATAGGTTTATACTAAAATTAAATGGATAATTCAAATTCACAGAATGTGCTGAACAAAGTCCCCGGGAATGTTGTGAGGAAATCTTGAGTTCAAAATTCAATAACGTGAATTACAGGTCACGAGTTTATTGTCTGGCATTCACTAATCCTTTCTGGAGATAAGAGAGCAAAATGAATGTTTGAAGCAAAACTGATTCAGTCATTCTCTGTAAGGTTTTAATTCTCAGCAGATGCCAAACTCTGCCTCGGGCTTGGTATCTCATTGAAAATAATCACCTTAATGAAAGCATTGTGGATGTGTGTTAAAATACATGGAAATTATTACTAAAAAATAGGCTTATTAAGGGTAATTGTTGGAGTGGAAGGAAATCACAACATAGATTTCCACATAAATTAATCAGGCAAAGTGACTAGTGGCCTGAAAGGAAAAGGATTAATTATATATAGATAACATTGAAAGTGTTGCTAAAGCGTTGCTGTCTTTGAATCTCACCTTGCGAAAATGTTTATTTTATCGTGATCAAAATTAATGGTTACACACTGTAACACTAGCTAATATCAAAGGTGGAGCCAATTAATGAGGATCCTCGGGCTTAGCTCCTTGACTTTCCATTTCTGCGCAATTACATTTGAAGCTGTATTTTACACGGTTTTAACTATCTCTTAATGTTCTTAGGCATCAAAGCTCTATCTATCTGAGTGTGATACCTCAAACACGCAGCTGTTCGAAAGAGCCACAAGAATCACCACCAGTTCCCACTGAGAGGCAGGATAAGGTGGCACTGAGAAGCATGAGAGTGACTATTGACCTGAGGACACAGCTCTTTTAATTCAACAATGGAGAAGTCCTGCCTCACTCACACATAATTAACTCATCACCCTGTGGGGAGACACGCCGGACAATATACAGCGACAGGCTTGCAGAGACAGGTCTGTGTAAACATAATGTTGATTATAGTGACTCAAATCCTTATTCTTACCACTCTATGTACATGCAGTAAAAAAAAAAAAAAAAAAGAAGAAAAAAAAGAACAAGGATCGAGTTTTTCCTTGAGGGATCGATGGAAAGAAAGGTCATTTTTTTGGATTAACAGATATTATTCTGGTTTTCCAGCATGCTGTAAAACACAAGTGAATAAATACATGCATCAACTATTCAGAGCTACCGGTACAGCTCAGTAACCCCTGGCAACTTCGACTACTAATGAAGTGCAATGATGAAAAGCAGAGGCTACATGAGCCAACAATGAGATGTGCAATTCTTAAAGGAGATAAAAAATTATTTAACAAACAATTCATAATCTTATTGATGTATACAACCTGTGATGACCTGTATCCAACACTTGAGTGTGGGCTCAAGTATGGATGACACACACTGCACTGCACTGCCTCCTGAGCAACACACACGATTCAGACATTTTGTTAGCAGCTATTACCTTCACCAATAAGCTTTTTGCTAGTGAATGTTCTAATCAATGTTACATTTGTAATGACAGGTTGAAAATGAAGAGGTACTGAAATCGTGAATTTATTTATAAATGGATATTGGAGTTCATTTCAAAGGCGAGCTCAGACAAAGAGGAGTTTTCTTGTGATGTGTATTACAGTGTGTGTCCTGAAGCTCTAAAGACCTGGATACTAAAGCTGTGGCACATTCTCAATACAGATGGTTTGAAGGATTTGTTTCATTGATTTCTTCTTTTCATAACTGTCTCTTAACGCTAAACAGACCACAAAATAATGCATCAGGACATCTGTGCAGGATGCAGGAGTAAAGTGCACTAAATGCTAATAAAAAACTAATCAAGTTTGACTTATTATCCAAAAGAGGAAGTTCATTCAGCCAGAGGTGGATACAAGGGTGAAAGCAGTACATAAAGTAACAATATTACAGGAAATACAAAAGTTAAAATAATAAAGTCTATAAAAGGGACTGTGCTAGGGAAAAGCTATACACTGTCATCTCATGGCAATCCTCAGATTTAACTACAAGACCGTGTGAAAGGCTGCCCCTTAAAGCCTCTTCTCTGCTCACCATGAGAAGTATACAGTTTCATGTGGACAAATATCAGTCCAAAAGATGACCACATTTGGCTTTATAGGGCAATGTTTTGAATTACATGAAAACATGTTGCATGATTGGAACTTGGAGCTGTATGCGAATTGGACGACTTACCACTCCACTCTCTACTCCAAACCTTTCACGGGCTGTAAGAAGTGACTGAAAGCAGGAGAGGACGACGTATGTGGCTAAAAACGTATTTTTTTTTTCATGATGGCTGGCTTCACTTTACGTTCCTTGGAGCTGAGCAATTCTTCAAGCTTCTTATCCTTCCCAACAAAGAGATGCCAGTGAAAGTGGTTCAGACGGCATCGGCTAAATGTAATTTGGAAATTGTTAAAAGTATGTGTGTTCCCGGTTTGTCATGCCTGTTAGTCACCTTAATGGTTCACATTCTGTGTGAGCACCAACTGATACCAGCGTGTGGTTTCATTAGTACACAATAGGACATCTTGGTACATGTTGCTCTTGAAAATTTCACTACAAAAAAAAAAAACAAAACTATGTCCATCTTTTGTTGGAGACCTTGAGAGTTTCAACACGCTTACATCATCTTTTACTAAATATTAAATTTCCCTGCTGTGTGTGTATGTGCACGCGCGCGCGTGTGTTTGTGTGAAAGTGTGTGTTTGTGATAGGGAGAGAGAGCATATGTGTGCATGCATAACAATATTTTTTGTCTTTCTTTGACAATATGTGTGTGAGACAAGGAGCATAAGGGTGAGATTGAACATACATGTTTAGTCAGGTTTTCTAGGGAGAGATAGAGGGAGACAGTGTGTGTGTGTGTGTGTGTGTGTGTGTGAGAGGGAGAGAGAGAGAGAGAGAGAGAGAGAGAGAGACTAGAGTATGATAAATATTCAGTGTTTATCAGCATGTCTGGGGGTGTTAGCTGAGGTCAGGGAGATAGATTCCTCCTCATTGGGAGACTGCAGATGGAAAGCAACAACATTGCACTTGATTCCCGGAATCACAAACAGCATCCGGCCCACAAGCCTCCATCAGCGCTAAGCCAATATTTATTTGCTCTGATAAGATGAACACAAAATGTCATTGTTCGCCATGCAGTGTGTGTTTGCCTGTTGGATTGTTTGCCTTCCTAAAATTGGAATGCTTTAGCGGTGATATCGGCACAGGTTGTGCTGGTGTCATTGTGTCAAACGTCTGTCCGCATCTTCCTGTCGACTTACGAGTTAACCCACAGAGGCGATGCAGAGACATGGATAAGTTGATCGCGATTTTTATTTATGTATTGTCATAAAACAAAAGGTGGTGATTTAGAGGTTCAGCCTCCTTCTGAGTCAGTGCTCTGTTCAAATGCTATCGCTGGTATCAATCATGATCAATCGATTAATCAGTATGTCACCTAACTTAGACCTACCTTTTGATATAGTTAGGTGTTCATAATCCTTTTCAGTTAGTAATACACACAGAGTAGGTGATAGCACTTTTTAAAAAAAAAAAACTTTTCTGCAACTCTTTACAGATCATCACAAATTCAGTTTAGAAGTTGTGTGTGATGATATAAATATTTAACATCTGCACAGCCTCAAGTAACGGTTACATGCATCTCAATCAAGCAGCAACCTCCATATACGGAAGCCAAGCCAAAAAGCCAAAGCCAAAAAACTGCAGTTCCTCAAAAGGCCACTTGAGGCTGGCTCAAAAGTGAGTCAATCCCCATAGACTCCCATGTTAAAATGCCCAACTTTACAGCAGAAATAAATATGTTTAGAGCTTGGTACAAAAACGTTTTTGGTCTCTATAGCTAATTTCCTCC
This sequence comes from Seriola dumerili, assembly GCF_002260705.1. Lineage (NCBI taxonomy): Eukaryota > Metazoa > Chordata > Actinopteri > Carangiformes > Carangidae > Seriola > Seriola dumerili. The sequence continues at coordinate 323,750 of NW_019177581.1, read as the reverse complement.
TTCATTGCATCTGTAAGTCACCCGTTCAAATTTTATTAAGTCTTAAAAAGTATGCATAATTGAGGGCATATCACTTTGAGTGACAGGTAAGTGACTATATGCTTGCCACAACCTGGCATGCACTGAAGTTTTGGCTCCACTTGTCTCACCTCTTAGCCCATTTTTGGATTAGCCAGGAGTAAGGAGTAGTTGTGCACTGCCAAGATGGCGACAGCGGGGCAGCCCACTCTGAGCTTCTAAACTGATCTTCAGAATCCTGTGGGTTTATATACAGTCTATGATTTCATTGTTGTTATCTGAAATATTTACTGACCAGAAAGAACAAATAGTCTTTTTTATGATTCAGAGGGGCCAGGGGAGGTTCCTTGGAGACAAAATGTTTCCCACCAAGATGCAATTTGTGTATTTTTTGGTAATTTCTTCATGGAACATTTACAAGACAATATTTTTAGTACTTATAGTACTAGTAATTTTTTGGGCTATTTTATGCCTTTACTTTTGATAGAGACAGTAGCGACAGACAGGAAATGCAGGGAGAGAGTAGGGGCATGACATGCAGCAAATGGTCAGGCCTGCCGGGAGTCAAACCAGGGACTCGCTGCTCTGGGCATTTGAGCCCATGTGGTATGTACCCGTAACCGTTCAACCATCAGGTTGCCCCGCTGGCGAACTATTTCTTGGTGTGTTACTGCCACTGTCTGTTGACAGCAAAGTGCATCCTGTGACTCACATGCTCATGCACAAGTCCTTGTGTCCTTGCTTAGTAACACCACCAGTGGTCAAATACTCAATAGGTTACTAAACCTTTCATCCACCGTGTAGTCCCAGTTCTGAGATGATGACAATAATAGCTAGTAATGAAAAGTCATGTCACTAATGAATGAGTTTCCTGTTCGTCCTCTCGGCTTCATGTTTCAACAATCTATCATCCTCTAACTTGGTCAAGTTGGTAAAATGAGGTGTGAACACAGCCATGGTTACCCTGAAGTAGCTTGACTTGCTGTTCTTGAAACATCCAAGAGCCTCCAATTGATTTCTGGGAAGTCTAAACTTTTGGACCATTGTGAATCTACTTTATCAAGTGGTACAACTAATTCCCTGGCACTTGCTGAAACCAAATGAAAACAGTCTGCTAAATCAATCATGGTGTGTTATTGTGTTTATTTTTGTCCTGAAGATTTTATATTTGTCTCTGTAATCCAAGTGGAACTGTGCCGGGTTACATTTGTCATTCAGCGGCTGTAAAAAACATTATTTTTCCTTTTACATAACCAAAAAATGTCATTCTTGCAATGTGGTATGCTTGACATTTCCCTTGGCTAATAAATATATTGAATGCCCCTAACATAGATTGAATGTGGCTCTTGACTATCACTCGCAGAGTGAGAAATAATACTTTCGAGATCAATCTGTCGCTCACTCTTGTTGCCTGTTCCTCCTGCTCTCTCCCTTCTCTTTTTCCAATCTCATCATTCCCCCCTCCCTTTCTCTCTCACCCCTTCTCTTTATTTCTCTCTCACTTATCATTATTTCCCTCATTCTCTCTTTGACTCTCTCCATTTTTTTCTGTTTATTTTCTGTTCATTTTCTGTTCCTCATCCTCTGTCTGCTCCGCTCTCTGTTGGTCTCTCCGTTGCGCCCTGCCGACAAAAGCAGCAGGATGATTTTCTCTGAAACATTTCATGTCTTATCAGATGAGAAGATTGTCAAAACATAAAATATAAAATGCATCAGAGAGCAACTTGGCCTTCTAAATGTTTTTCTGTGTGTTCACATATTCTAATAGAAGTCTGGGGCTCGCGGCTCATTAGAGGTACAGCGAGAATAGGAGGAAAACGACTGGGCTGGCTGGTAGACAAAGTAGACAAAATAACAGGAACACCTTACGGTCAAAACGTTTGCTGATCTCAGATTTCCATCAAATTCAGGATCCAATTCAAGCTTACTGTGATTATTTTTAGACCTGTACGTACGGTCAAACAACTGCCAGCATTGGTGAGCTACTGTAGCACAGCCTTACATCACAACTGAGGTCCTCTCATCAGGGCCTGTTGGTTGTACCTCGCTTCAGGCTGAAAACTAATAAAGGCTCTGTCTTTGAGGTTTCAATTTCTAAACCTTGGGACTTGCTCCCTTTGGTGTCCATGGATATGTAGACACCATTAAAGGGCATCTCAAGACCACTCCCTTTAGATTTTCCTTTTTTTTCTCCACCCACTATTGTATCTGATTAATGTGTCTTGCTCTGGTCTTTCATCATGAAGCACTTTGTGACCTCTTCTCTACAAAGGTGCTTTTCAAATGAACATTACTACTTACCTAGTTACTTACAATCCAGTATGTCAATAACACAAGCTTAACCAAGAGACAAACACACATGTATATATAACCATGCGCATTCAAAAATAAACCTGCAAACACATGTGCATTCATATGCATTAGTTTTTCTATACATGTGAGGACAATCATTGACATACTTTAATGTTCAATGTATCCCTTGTCTCTAAACCTAACTTTGATCTAACGACATTCCTAACCGCAACCTTTTTTCTAACCTTAACCTAAAACTTATTCTAACTTAATTTGTGTTATTTGAGTTGGAAAAAAGCCAACATCAGTTGAAGTGGACGCTATGTGTTGAATATTTTCACCCCTTCATCTTGCCGTCAAACAGTTCCTTCCTTTGGAGCTACATTTTCTCAACCGTTGAATTACCATATTCCTATGCACGAGCCCACCTAGGGTGCACACTGTATTATGCTGCAGATCTGCTATTTTGAGTGAGAAAGAGCTAGGCGTAAGTGCGCTTGTGTGTAGGGATACATCAGTTCAACACTTGAGAAATTGTAGTTCCAAAGAAAGGAGCTGCTTGACGGTAAGATAAAGTGGTGCAAATATTCAAAACATACAATTCAACAGATATTTTCCTTTTTTCACATCAAATAACCCGAACTATCTATAACTATATAGCCATGTGTTAATCTGAAAATGCATGGTAATCCTTGTCAGGACCATCTTTTTTTGTGTCCAGATAGGACATTAAAGTTCATTAGAGTGGCTTGTAGTCCAAACCTTAACCTTTAACCTTGAAACCTGATCCTAGCATGAACATTAAAACCAAGTCTTGATCCTCAAACAGCCCTTTGGAAAAGCAAAGCTTGGAAACAAGATCTTCACTTTGCAAAAATGCCTCTGCTGTCAAAGTCTTAACCCCAAAATGCTCCTCACAAATTTAGAAGTACAGGAACACACCCACCCAAGTAAATTTCACAAATGAAATATGAAGCCTGAACCTAAACAGACTAGCAGTCAACAAGTTACATAAAAACAAAAAAATCTCATGGTGAGCTTATGCAGCAGCCTTCTTTTAGTTATCTATAAATATTTACCCTAAGGTGATGTAACATGTTTTCTAGTTGTGGGGTTTTTGTGCCTGTTCATCTCCCACAGAGGCTTGTCATTTTGTCGTGATGAGCGTTGACAATATTTCCTCTGATGGCCACATGCAGTGATGTTCCCAATTTGACACCAGTCTAATCACCACTCCGTTAAATACTAACTGGATTAAGTATCGCTCTTGATTGCTTTCACCCTTTTGCCTTTTTTTAAACCATCATTGCATCCAGCGTGATTGGATTCCAACCCAAAATGTCATCAGTCAGGTCCATTACCCAGAGGATTTACATGCAATCAAGTTGTCTCTCCAGTGACAGCACCAGTCCAACACATCACAACGGAGCGTTTAAAACCTGCCAGCGATTCAGCGAGGTCAAAGGCTTATCAGTAAGGTGAAATCCTCATGTAAGACATGAAAAAAAATCACATTATACGACACTGCTGTGCACTTTGGCAGCATGCCAGACACCCCACTGAGTGTCTTTTAAATTAGGAGGGCACTAATGGAGCCAATAGGTTTGAGTAAAGATCTAAATGACAGAAACGCTGAGGTCGCGGTTAATTGCGTCTCAAACTGACAAACATCCCTGACAGAACATTTTTTTTTGTCTCCTAAACCATTTGATGACTAGGATGATTACCGCCAATCAAAGAGAAGACAGACGCAGGTGCCCAGTCAGTTTTTTTTTTTTTTTTTTTTTTTTCCTCCAGAGATCTGAACTTGTAAAACGTGAGAGACGCATCACAGCTGCAGCGGAGGCAACGCCGTCATTATCTAACGTAATGATGTCAGCTGAGTCATTGAGCTGATGTTAGATATCAAGCTTTAAAATAACGATTGGTCACATCACAGTGTGATCACAAAGCCGAATTTAAGACATTTTCAAAGCGGACTTCCCGTGCTGCAGTGCCCTTTCCGCGGTGCCATCAAATACACTTGAGAATAAGTTCATGATGACAATTAAGTTGTTGCTCTGTTGTTTCATCCCTCACTTTCACTCACCTGCATTTATTGAACCAAAATCAACAACAGCATTTACGATCCTCTCGACCACCCGTCCAGCTGCATGACAAGCTCAACAGATGATGTGACACCGTTTTTAAACTCGATGCTAATTAGCTGTTTTCTCTCTGTTGGTTTATGTGAGCAGCTTAATTCTCTGTGTCAAATACAGTAGTTGTATTAGAGGAGATTATTTTATGGAAACTATTCAGTGAAAACATGAGGTTTGAAAGCGTTTAGACTTAACCCTGACATTCTCATATCTGATTATAAAACACTGAAACACTAAATAGAGATAATATGACAGCATAATCACAGCTTTTCGCCATAATTGCTTCAATTTTTTAAAGGTATTTCAAAATATTCAATGTTATAAGCAAATACAATTCAACTAGAGACATTTATGTCAAGGAATTGATCACTTATAGCACGACGAGAACTAATCCCCCCGCAATAAAGTAAATTAGTAAATTCAACAATACCAAAAGCTGAGCATGCATGGTGAAGGGTGATTAGGTGGAGAGACAAACAATGCTGGTATGACGATGTTGGCAGAGTGTGATTGGATGTTACTAGTCAGCTGGTAGCCAAGCAGCTGATGAATGAGCTGGTGATGGTCGGGGCATGAATGAGGCTGCTGATGCAAGTGGAACTTCTGCGCTGTGCCTGAACGCAAACATGATAATCAAATCATAATACTTTATTATTAAACATCCTCTTCATCACGTTTCATCCTCTCTATTTATATAAGGATACAAAACAACCTGTGGCAGGTTAAAAACAGACAGCACACGGAACAAAAGTGTTTTCACTGCAACACAGCAGAACTACGAAACGTCTTACAAACCATATATAAATGTTGAATTAAATATATTAATCACAAAAATCATTTGCTGCACATTTACATTTTGATATTGTCACAGATTGTCTTCGTACGGTGAAACACGTTTTACAGCTTCACGACCTGTCCAGTTGCGGACGGAAAAAGATTTTTGTCAAAGTTTGATTATTATTTCGCTGCAGCCACATTATGACTTTTTTTTTTTTTTTTTATACCAGTGGATTTTGAACCGTTGCCTCACAGCTATAGGAAATGTTGTTGACCCCTCTGCAAGAAAATAAACTCTATGATGAAAAATAAGTGAATCTTGAGAAATTGCATAATATTATGTTCCATGCATTGAAGAACTGATCATGGTAGATGTATTGTAGAGAGACTACTATGTGATTTGGTATGTGTTAAGTTGGTTGGGTATTTCTTTAAACTCATTTGGGGGCAACGATCACCACAGGTATTACTTGGTGACACAACTGTTCAGCAAGTATAAGAACACATTCTCCATGAAGACAACAGGGGAGAGAAAGAAATGCATATAATTTGGTGCAGCATGCCCAATGAAGGGTATTTCAACATTTCCCTTCGGGGAAAAAAAAAAAAAAAAAAAACTATGAGTGCTTGAATCTAAAGTATCTTTAACATTGAACTTGTGACACCACTTCATCGATTTGCTACTCCGTCTCTCCTCAGCATCCTCTCTGCACCTAATTATTCCCGTGTTTCAGGAGGGAACTCGCAGTACAGTTCTATTTTGAACAAGCAATCTAACGAAGAGCCTCTCCACAATCTCCATCCCTTCCTCCAGTAAACCACTAAAGATTAAAACCTTTTATTAGCCCTAAATACTGAATATGTCTCCATAAAAGGAGGCCCATTGAAGTTGAAGCAAAACAGGGAACAAGATTAGTCCAGCGTGTGTCGCCTGCCGTGTGCTGTGTTTGTCAGCTTCAATTATCCATAACACTCAGCCTTAATCCTCATTGCAATTAAAATTCCAATTAGAATTGGAAAAACATATCCAGACGCACAGAGGCAGGAAGAAGGCTCGGTAAATATTGGCCTACCGCAGTCTCAACACTGGAGTCACAGTAGGAGGACGTACAGTAAAACACTGTGTACAATAGCTGCGGGAATCATCTCGGAATGTAAAATGCTTAATGCATATGCAGTAGCCATTAGCAGTATAATGTTGGATAAATAATGGTACATTGATTTCACAAATGAAGTAATTGGATAAGGATGATTGCATTAGCATATTTTAGATAGCAAAGCAATCACTGCAAAATTCATTTTCATCTCATTTTCTGGCATTGATAAGTAATCTGATACAGAAACAGTGAATACTTACATTTTCTTATAAGCTTTCTTTTCAGCGCTCAGCATATAAAGCCGGTGTTTTCTTGAAATATGGAAATATGGCGTGCACATAGTACATTCAGTCAAAAAAGGGTTTATGTACAAAGGATTACATTTTAATTTATTCTTTTTAAAATTATATCCTAACCATTTTTTTTTTTTTTTTTAATGATAAATGAGTCATCATCCAGTTATTGTAATCAGAGTTTTAATTCAGGTTTGCTGTCTGGTCCTTATCAACTCTAGTATTAAATGGTGAGTTCATGCAAGATGAAAAGCCATTTTTTGTCACTGTCTGACATTGGAGATACTGTAGTTTGGGTTTCATTTGTCTAGACAAATGTTGTTTCTACCTCAACTCCAATACAAAGTAGGTTGGTTATGGTGGTCCCTGCATTAAAAAAGTTCCTGGTAAAGGATTAGACAGCATTGTGTCTTTCCAGAAACACCTCATGGTGAACAGTTTTCTGTGGAATTTTTTTACTGAAGAAATAGTCCCTATGAAATGTTTGACAGTGAGGTATATCAAAACTTGAGAAAATAAACCCCATAGTATCAGCATGGATAGATACTAAGGTCCCCAGATTTAAAATTAGAAAATTTTTGTGGGCTAATTAATAATGTACGTTCTTGAATTATTGTCAAGCTACTTTAAAAGCAGCTAGTGAGATTGCAGGTTGTAGCTATACCCCAGTTGGTTAGGGGAGGAACACCCAGAGCTTTGGCGGCAAGCCAGCAGATGTGTTTTGGTTTCTGTGGTCCCTAATGCATAATGAATTCATCATACCAATAAAGTTAGGTTATTGCATTTCTTATTTATTATTTGCATATATTATTATTTGTCCTTGGCCCCTCAATGGTATTTTTTAATACAGTCGTGACACTTCATTGAACATTGTTTCAGCATTGCTGGCCGGCTTTGGCTGCTATCAATCAGGTGCATTTGTAATGTTGTTAGCCTGCTGTGAGCGTTGTCTCACCATGGACAAATTAATTTGAGCCACTTTGATAAAATGCTGTTTATTTGTTGTTTAAATGGAGTTATGTGGATATATGTCACATTTTGGGTGTTAACAATATTGTTTAATTTTATGTTTGAGGGCACAAATTACTCTTATGAGCACATGTTAGTTTTCCGTTTATTTCCATGACTTATATCTGTCTGGTTACGTAAAATATGAGAAAGTGAAAATTTTTCATCATTTCTTTTCATAATTTGGGTGAAATGACCCTGAAAGTCTGCTCTCCTAATACAGATATTTATTGGTCATAAGTGAGTGATTTACGTGACCAAACTGTGTGTTTTGCATTGGCACAAAATGACGACAGAATCTGAATTTTAGCCAAAACTGCAGCAAAAAAACGTGACTCTGATTTAATCTGTGCAAAAAGTGTAAAAAAACAGCACTCACATTATGAAACTACAGACAAAACACAACAGCACAGTGCTATCAGCCGTCAAAATCTAAGCCCATCTGCTTCAAAGCCTTCTTGTTCTTATAAACTTCCATAGTTTGGGGCCGAAGAAAGTGTCTGTTTTCTATATTTATCCCAGATGAATATCAGTTTGCCTGTTCTCTAAGCCAGCATCACAGTTCAATATCCTGCTGTGTGGGACGAATCAGAGACTAAAAGAACACAGAAGAACAATGAGAGAAAGAAATGTTAGACGTACATTGCCTGCATAAAGAGAGAAAAACACACACACACACATTCAGATGTACACATACATTACATACAGCTCCTCACAATTATACATAAAGACACACAATGAGATACACCAGAGACATGCAGATGAAATGCTTAAAGAAAAAAAAAAAGAGCCCTTTTATTAAAGAAAAGAGAATTTAAAAAAAAAAGAAAAAAAAAGAGGTTGAAAAAAAATGCAGAAAAAGCCCAGAGTCAACCACAAGTTCAGAGCTTCCCACATGCCAGGGTGAGAGCTTGGCTGCTGGGGGAATGTGTCAAAGCGAGGCCCCTGTCTGAGGAGATTTAGGCCTCAGCCAGAGATGAAACGAAGCCTAACCTCAACACAGAGCCTTGCGGTCTTTGCCCTAGCTCTGCCTCTGTGAATGTGTGTGCACGTACGTGTGTGTGTGTGTTAACACATTTGTCCCTGCATGTCTCTGGGAAACTATCATAACGTGTGCATGCATGTGTGAGTACATGTGCGTATACTGATTCCTTTTGTGTGAATATATGAGCCCTCAAGTGTTCGTCTATGGATTCTTTCATGTATATGTGTGTGTGTGTGTGTGTGTGTGTGTGTGTTTGTGTGAATCGCGGTGCACGAGTGTTGAGCGTGCGTCTCACCACACTTCCCTCCCTCAGATCCCTCAGCCTCGCTTCTGCGGTCCAGATTTCATTAGCAGCCCTCTGGCTTCACCTCTGCCATCTGAATCTAATCCTTTGGCTTCCTTTGACATGCATCTGACTAATGAACGTCAATATTTTGGTTAGAGAGAGCGGGATGTAAAGACAGAGAGCCTTGACTGGGATGAGAACGGCGAAGGAATGATGAAAGGGGTGTATGTGTGTGTGCTTTTGTATGCATTTGTTTCTGTAATAATAGAAAAAGGTTGGTTATTGTAAAATGAGAGAAAGGTAGTTCCTCTAGGAAGTTTCAATTTCACCAGTGGAAAAAATTAATGCAAGGTCAACTGACTGCTGCATTATTAACCTAAAAATAATACAATTCCGAACAACTCTTCAAAGCTCAGGTGAAATCAAATCTTCTTGATCTCAACAAACAGATGACGTTCAGATGACTTTTTGTATCTCGGGGCCAAATTCTATGAATATTTTTTCTAATATTTCAACGGTAACATAACAGCTGACTTTAAACTAAGCGTGTGATTTATGAAGCTTGTTAAGAGCATGTCTCCAACCGGAGAGTAAACTCTACTTGCCCCGTGCGTTATCTTCTTGCTAGCTATGTGCACTGACTACCATCTACTGTAACTGCATGTTCGAAATTACCAGAACTGAGAGACTGGGCTGGAATAAGGTAATACTTAGGGGGAAGGAGAAAAAAAAGCACGTCTGCAATGTTCTAGATAAATGACAATGAGATTTCCCTCACTGCAATGTTTTCTTAAAACATCATCTATGATGTTGTATAATTTAATTGATTTAAACAGGCTAATTAGCAAGTGAAAACATATTCATTGTGCATTCTATGCAGGTGATGTTGATGAGCCCAGACATACTGATCCAACATGTTTTCTCTTGGGTCAAGTTTTCATAGTTTTGTGTGTTAAGTAGTATTAATGTTTGTGGATGTGCAGTTAAGGCTGTTGTGTCGGATAAAGCGAGTTGTGAAGCAGAAAAAGAGAAAAAACAAACTGTTTTTGTCTGTTGTACATTGCAGTAGTGATAGAAATGAAAACAGACATAAGAAAGGAACTTATGCTCTACACTCTGTGCAGCAGTCTGTTATTTTCTGTTTGTTGCTATAGTATCATTGAGAATCGTGGAATTTTATTGGTATTGGTGCGGACCACCAAATTTCTGGTATGGTATTCCTGGTATGGTGAGATCCCTAGCCGGGAGTTCTGCATCTGTATCTGTGGCCAAATCGGTGAAGGAGGTCAGTTGATGAGTGGTAGAGGCTATGGAAAGGGCCATCAGTCCAGGCCTAAAGCTACATGACATGCTTGAAATAAAGATTTACTGACCTAGCATCAGCTAAAAACAATATTAAAGGAACATTTCAAATTAGATGACACATCAGATTTGACCTGGACTGCTGTTTGCATCCAAGGAAAGAGCGTCAGAGGAACATTACTACTACTCTAGTCAAAAGGAAGTTTCTGAGGTCAGTAGGTACAGGAGCCCTTCCTTGATAACCTGGAAATGGCAGACGATATCATAAATGAAGCAGCTAACCTGGAGACTAACAGACTTACCAAGTTAAAGAGGAACAGTGCCAACACACCCAGAGTGGCTGCAGACAACCAGCAACATGTGGGACAGTTCACAGGGCTCCTCCTCAACCCAGAGCAAACATTCAGCGAGGGACACCAACGAGCTCTCCAAGGAAACGGCAAGAACAGCTCACCCTCCACCTGAGCCTAACCTTGGTAAGAAAACTTATTAAGGTGGGAGGGAGCTGGAATGAAAGAGATGGTGTTTACCTCCATGAATGGCAGAGAGCAAGGACACATGGAGGAGAGGCATGCCAGGATGCAGTCACTGTTACAGGTGTGGTCATCTGGGCCACATTTCCAGGATGCAGAGCTCCACACCAGGTGCAGCGAGACTGCAGATGTTTACTGCTGAGGGGCCGTTGGTCAACCACCCACGACTGTCATATTCACACCACTGTATGAACTGTTAGCAGCCCCACCCACTGCCCAGTCTCCTGGGTCAGAGTTTCTAAAAGAGGGAAAGCAAAGAAAAAGGAAGCAACCATCAGCAACATCAGTTTCATGGATTGTGCCAACTGGTGGACAAAGTCTCCAACCCGCCAGTCGTAGGTTACCTCGACCTGTTGCTTCACAGGCCCGACAGGGAGCGGTGCTGTACCAGCACAGTCACAACAAGCTAAAGGTAGTGGCCTGTGGGTCCAGAGTGCCCACCACTCCAGAGAGAAATCACCTGCATCCTGGGAAGCTAGAGTTTCTGGAACTTAAGTATGCCATGTGTGAGCACTTCAGAAGTCTTTTTCATGCACCCTCTTTTGTGGTCTATACAGTCAGTAACCCACTCACATACTGTATATACTGACAACAGCAAAGGTGAATACCACTGGACAGAGATGGGTTGCAGAGTTAGCAGATTTCAGTTTTCACAATAAAATATAGGCCAGGCAAAGTGATGTCTGATACAGATGGCTTATCAGGATTGCCACTGGATTTTGAGTCAGTGTACTCAGTCGGTTTGTCAGGGTTCAGTCAGAGCAACAGATCAGGGCATCTTAGTTCAACAACAAGAACAAAGTCCACTCCTCAGTTCAGTTTCCTTTAATGCTCTCGAAGAAAAGATAGAAATGGAAAGTCAGATTAACGCTGTCCGGCCATTTACCCAGTGATTTGACACAGGCGGCTCAACAACAAGACCCTGTGAAAGGCAAAGTGTACGACTACGAAATGAGAAAAACAATAGGAGGTTGTGAGTGTTGAGTTTAAAGGCCTAGTGAGAGAGTGGGGCAAGCGAGAGAAGGGTGGATGTGAACAGGCACTGGAGGACACAAACAAAAAGTGAGTTCATACTCCCACAAGTGAACTAACATCTCATCTTAAATAAAATGCAACCGGAAATGGTCCATTGGGGCACAGACAGGGTGAACCTGATAAGAGGCCATTTCTTTTGGCCAAAAAAAAAAAGCTCAAGGACAGAACATTTAGTTACAAACTTGTATGTCTCAAGAAAAGAAAAGACATGCATCTGATGCATCCATGTTGAGTATTTAAAGCACTCACTTAGTCCAGCTGTTCTCTGTCGCCTTCCTGGATCTGGAAAGAATGTAGAAGTGGTTATGAATACATACTTGTGTTAACAGACCGTTACCCTTGTTGTACTCGAGCATATGCTACAATCAACAAATCAGCCAAAACTGTGGCAGATAACCTGTTCAAACATTTTAGAATCAGAAAATCTTTATTGTTACCCGCAGGGAGAGTGCTTTGTTACAGTTGCACAACACACAGTCAGGAAAGACAAAGTAAATAGAACACATTGAGTGAATAGAAGAAAGTGTACAAATGCAAATGTACAAAAAGTAATATGTGAGGTAGAATCTCCAGGCCCTCTTAAACATCAGCAACAACAGCTTATATCGCCTCTTCTCCATCAGTCTCTGTTGTCTTCCCCAGCTCTCTTCATTCCTCCTCTACATCCTCTGTGTGTTCTCCACCTGATTTCTGCAGAGACGTCCGTTGTTCTGGTCACCATGCCGACTGCGATCAGCCGATCTCTGGTGTAAACAATGCTAGTTGTGGAGTTGCTGTGCAATAGTAGCATTGCAAAATGATAGTGTTCAAAGAGCTAAATGAAAGAAGTAATTCCACGGTACATATAACTGCCCAGAACTATCTCTACTAGCTACTAGTAAAAAGTAACTTGTTAAAATTTGCTAGTAAAAGTTACTAGTAAAAAAATCAGTATGACAGAAGAAGAAAGGTAGAAGTTGGAAGAATAAGAGACATGTTGGAGCAACTATAACAGGCTGCATATAAAAACAGAAAAAAGATCTGTGGATCTGTCTCAAGTTTTTCCAGAGCAGATGCACCTAGTTCATACTGTCCCCAGGGGACCAGACTAAAAGAGAAATTTAACACAACTCTTCTCTCAATGATAGGAACACTAACCGAAGAACATGAAAGTGAGTGGAAAAATCACCTCCCCAAAGTTATACATGCCTTTAAGTGCACAACTAATTTGCTTTCTACTTTTTGGTAGACCATCTTGTCTGCCACTGGACTTTTATGTTCGTGATGGAGATTGAGGACTGTCCAGGCTCCTATCAGATATATGTCATAGGCTCCAGAAATGCTTCTATGTGAGTGAGAGACACACTGCTGTGTGCAGAGTGAGCAGCCGTGTCCTAGTGAGAAATGTGGCTGAGAGAAGAAGACCAGGGAGCTAATGGGTGGATGATATTTATGTCATGCAGAGATACAAAGGTGAGGGCAGTCTTGTGTTTGACTTGGAACCAGAATGTGGCAGAGGCAGGCCAAAGATACTCCGCAGGAACAGCCTTTTATCCTGTGACTTCCTCCCTGTCACTGCACAAGATGATCCGACTGGCGCCACAATGTGGACAAAGAGCAAAAACCTGTGACCAAACCCTCTCAACACATGGCTGGTGAGGAATCAGATGATGATTTTCCTACAGTGACATTCACCTGATCTCCAGCTGATCCCCAAAGTCCACCTGCGCTTAACCCCACAGCTCAGCACCATGCAGGTGTTTAGACACAAAGACTGATGACATTCGGAGTATTCCTGACTGCAGTGCACGGCAGTCTGGGTATCTCACAAACCAGGTTATAGCCCAAGTGTAAGCCCATTCAGCTTCACTGTTTATGTATTTGCATGTACGGCTGGGACAGGTGAATTGACATCTACAAGATTGTTTATGTTTATTATTGTGAGCATTCCCTCTTGGACCGATTTTGCGTTTCCTTGTTTTCTGTCATCTAACTAGAAATTTAGGCATCTCTGTCAGTTTGTTTGTATTTGGTTTTATTCACAACGGCTCATCTGGTCGACTTCAAACTTGGCAGGTGTATTACTGATGACTAAAGGAAGTGCAGTGTTGAATTTGTTTTTTTTGGAGCAGTTCTTAAGACAGCTTCAAACATCACTGTTTTCGGGTTATCCATCCGTCCATGCATATGTACCATTTTCATAAACGCGATCTCAGTAACGCCTTAAGAGACTTTCTTCACATCTGGTACAAATATACTGAAGGAGAGATTGTGACCATATTTCCTACAACTTGGCTGGTTGGCAGAGGCATGCAACGTTGAGGTGGTAATTCAAGTCTAAATGTTACTTGACATGAAGAAAAAGGTGAAACTACAGTAAGTGAGCAGTGCAGCACCAGGACAATTAGCCAGGGTTTTAATAAAGGCAGAACTTGGCTGCGATGGCACGTTCTGTGCCACCAAGACACTATGGCCCAATTCCAATCTGGCCCCTACACACTCCCCCTACCCACTCTCACTCCATTTGCAGATTCGTGTGAAGGGTCTGCCACGTTAATGTCGTTCCAAACCAATGACCTTTAAGTGGGAGTGGGGTTAGAAAGGCCTCCAACACCGAGTCTGCATCAATGCAGACTTACAAACCAAACTCCCAGACGATTGCAGCATCGCTTGAGTCTTGGATGGATGAAAAGCCATATGCCTACTAATGTGAGTTCCGTGTGTTTATTTACAAAGGACAAGTCTTAAATGACCTCAAACAGACATTTGACAAACTGTTTTCACACATGCATGATGAAATTAGAGGTTACGTTGTGTTTTGGAATGAACATGGCGCTGTGTATCCCGAAAACAGGACGTGTTTCTTTTATTTGACTTGATATTTGAAAATTAAACAGCGGAAAAAATAAGGATATAATTAGATTAAGACAGCAAACGAAAACATGTTCAGCAAATACAAAATGCGGCCAAAGAAGCATGGGAGTAAATTTTTATTTATTCAATTGATAATTTTCCATGTCATTGCCCACACACCTACATCTTTGTCAGTGCTATGTATAAGATTATCTTTTAGATAAATATTGATTTAATCACAGTATCTTTCTGAAATATTTTGGGTAACACTGAATTTCCTGTTCCTATCAGAGAAAGGTGAGAGCATCCCAAAGCTTGCCGTTGTATTTATACCCTCCCCCTTAATGAAAAGACCCTCCACAGCCGCGAGTGAGACTCCGTCTCTGAGTGGGAGTGTATAGGGACCGGATTTGAATTGAACCTATGAGAGCAGATTGGAGCAGCCAACTCCAGCAGTAATGAACGAGACCGACTGACCACACACACTGCAGCGCGTATTGCTGAGGACCCAAGAAAGTGCAGTGTTAAGTGTGAAGTTGTTTCGATTATGCTCTCAATAAAGCTGCAAGCTGGATTAAAGCAGTCCAGGCAAGCAGTTCCTACTGACAGGCAACAGCAGAATGACAGCACCACAGGCTTGAGTCACTGGTATCAATGTTTGTACACAGCTCATCCTCTGGTGTATTTCAGCCGTGTCATTTGTTGATGCAACTGAGGGAGAAATTAGGAAACAAATGTCTTATCCACATAAATCAGCATTACTATCATGGAAGATTGGGCCCAGCCTTAGGAAATACTTGAGCGGTTGGTGCAGTAGAAGTTGGTGCAGTAAAAGTGTGTTTGTGTGTGTGTGAGCAATGAGAGAAGGCTTCAGGTAAAGGGAGAAGAGACTCTTGACACTTGTAAGTGAGAGAAGACTGGGGAAGTGTGTATGTCCTCTCTCTTTTGCTTCCCTTCGCCCAGAGAAGATGAGCTGAGTTCATATGCTCCTTTTCAGCAGCTCCTTCACAATCACTCAGTTACATACTTTTCACACCTGGGAGCTACCGAGCACAACCACAGTATTATGCTGTTGGCTCTGAATGGCTCCACTTGGAGTAGTTAGGGATTAAGCACTTCCCTCAAGAGCAGCTCACTGGTAAAATGAAGGAAGAAAAGTCTTTCTCTCTCCTTATTCCCAGATTCCCTCAGTCACTCGAGGGATTAGAAACAGTGACCATCTTTTCATAAGCCTGTTTCTCACCTGCTTTTTTTTTTCCATCACCACTATTGTGTATCTGAGATGACAGTGAAGAGAGGCAGAGAGCATGGGCAAAGATACAGATACACAATAATTACAATCTGTGTAATGTTGTCCTGGAAGGGCAGCTCAGGCTACATTTGTAATTCAAAGTAAATATTCAGTCTGCTGTTAGAAAGCTGCTCACGCTGAGCCAAGATCACACACATGACAGTGAGAGATCCTATATTAATAAAGGTTGTCATTAAACATTGGTTTGAAAGGAGATGTGCTGAAACTGCACAAGACTGATAAACAACAGACAACATAACGAGTAACATAATAAAAAAAAAACAAACAAACATCTGAACTGCTGTAGTCTGAAGTAAAAATAATGCCTTTGGTCTTTGTCACCTGCTAGATTCTGAACTTAACCATGTCAAACTCAAGACCAACTTTCACTCCCATACAGTGCACGGCTATATCACATGTGCTTTAGCGAACCTGGGCCACACAACTCATTTTTGTAGCCCTACAAAGAGAGCTCACAAATGCTCATTGTGGTCTGGCAAGGCTCCACAGGCTTTCCCAGTACAGGTCTAATTTCAAACAGACTGTAGAATAAATGATTGACATGTGCTCTCTTCTGCTGGGACATAATGTGATAACAATAATAAAGTCTTCCCTGCACCTGATTGGATGAACATGCCATGGTCTGGATTGTCATTGATCTTTACTTTTAGTCTTTAAGCTGGAAAAGAAAAAAAAAAAGTTAAAAACATGGTTGGGTTATATCATACATCAGAAGAGTTTCTGAATAAATGTGGGTCATGCATTTGCAGAATGATGCTTTATGTTGTATCTAAAATGTTAAACTGTTGTTAACTATGTTAACTAAGAGGTTGTGAGTAATATCATCAAACTCTAGGCCAGCTTTAGGAAGCTACATGACATTTATTCCTCTTAAACTAGTTGTGTACTTAGTATATCAGTAACAAAGAATATTAGTTAAGTATGAGTACAAGTGCTTCTTTTGTCTGATTCATTATATTTTCTTTGTCCCTTTGGCTGTTGACATTATCAAATACTAGCTTGGACTTTATGGTAGATAAGGCTTGGCGATCAGGTTGTGTTCAGTCTTGTGTGTCATGGCAAGGACAAATGTCATTATCTTATCCCCTCCCCACAGGAGTGCCCCAAGGATTGGTACTGGGACCCCTTTATTTTGCAATATACACCACCTACTTAGGTCCAATTATCCGAAACCATGGCTTCTCATATCACTGCTATGCAGATGACCTCCAACTATAACTGTAATTCTCACCAGACGACCCCACTGTCTTTGCGTGGATCTTGGCTTGTCTCTCTGACACATACACATGGATGAAGAAACGCCAGCTTCAACTAAACCTCTCTAATCTGTCTCTCCAAGAAGATGTCAGTATCAAAATTGTCTCTTCATTTCTTACCCCAATCAAGGTCACAAGTAACCCTGGTCTCATGTTTGATGACCAGCTATCTTTCTCTGACTATTTTCAATCTTTAACCCGGTTGTGCTGCTTTGCTTTATACAATATAAGAAAAAATCAGGCCTTACCTGAATCAGTACGCAACCCACCTCCTGCTCCATCTCTCGCCTTGACTACTGCAATGCCCTTCTGGTGGATTGCCCTTCATCCACAGTGAAACCCTTACTTCTGGGCACCCATCTACTTGAAGTCAGTCATACTGGCTTACGCTACTTCTCACCCACTGTGTTCCTTCAAGGAATGTCGTCTTACATTGCCATCCCTGCACACAGGACTATCACAGTCAAAACTTTTCTGGTCTGTGGTTCCCTGATGGTAGAACAAGCTACCAAATACTATCAGGATGTCCCTCTCTATCTTCAAGAATCTCTTGAAGAATCATCTCTTCCAAGAGCACCTCCTCTCCTAACACCTTCAACACCTTAACACACTCTAACTAGCACTTACTCTCCTACTGCACTGAAGCTTTAGTGATGTCCCTCACTTGTAAGTTGCTTTGAATAAAAGTGTAAATGTAATGTAATCTGGCATACAGTCAGTAAACAAATGTTTGTGTGATGTAGCTTTAAGAAACATGGATTTCTAGACGGAGATACTGTAGAGAATGAAAGTGAGAGAGAGAGAGAGCGAGGGAGGGACAGAGAGAGAGAGAGATGTATTAATAGGGACATAGAAAGTTAAAAAAATGACAGGAGCAGAAAGGGGCGACTCCAGGAGCAGAATGCACGGTAGCAGAATGAAGATATGAAAGAAAGCGAGGATGATGGCATTAGGAGGAAGAAAAGAAATCAAAAACATAAAGACTGAAAAATAAGAATGGACAGAGAAAAGAGACACACATGAAGAGTGTATGTCTGTGTTTAAGTGCGTGCATGTGTGTGCGTCACATCCCATTCTTAGCAGGCCTTCAATCAAGATGTGATTTACAAGCCTGGGTTTCTGTTACCGCATTTTTACTGCCTACAGGCCTGTGAGTGGTGGCTTTTATTTGGCAGGGGCTTAAACTCTAAGAGTAACAAGTTGGGTTTTTTATTTGGCAGTGGTTTTAAACTGCAATGGTTTTCTTCAGTTTTCCTGACCACAGAGCAGAGGGAGATGAATGAGGGGGGTAGCTAGGAAAGGGAGGGGAAGTGCAGGCGAATGAGAGCAACAGGAGGAGGAGGAGAATGGAGGTAAGAAGGGGATGAAGGCATCGTGATTATGTGATGGTGAGAAGTGAAAGAGGGCAGAGATGATGGAAAAAATGGAGAACGTGATGGATACACTGTCTAACTAATACATACATTTACACAATCACAATTAAAAGATACACTGGTTAAGGTTAGGCTAAAGGTTAGAGTTAGGCAATGGGTGTGTGTGTGTGTGTGTGTGTGTGTGTGTGTGTGTGTGTGTGTGAGAGATAGAGAGAGAGCAGTATCCAAGTGAGAATGTGTGGACAGGCATCTAGAGGTAGTCTGACAGCAGTTTCACAGACTGTACATCTGCATTTTCCCACACTAAAACCTCCCATGCATCTGCCTAAGACAGATGCAGCCAGATGTTGACCAGCAGGTAACTAGCTATGTTATTCACTGAACTGAAAGATTGCTATCAAGCAATAATCAAATTGGTAAGTTGCAGTCCAGAGTGAAATGCTGAAGTTTATTAGTGATTTAGCTGAAAAGGTTATAGTTTAGAAGTCACAGAGAGAGTGCTTTTTGTTTGTAGCTTTGTGTTGTTGTGGTTGGGTGGATCCCCTGGGTGAAGCAGCTCGTCTCCAACTCCACCCACCAACTTCGATTACCCAACACAAGAGAAGGCCTGGTGGAGAACAGTATGTTATAAATGGAGACAGAAATAAATAGAGGACAGCTCGTCCTTTCCCATATGAACTGGACTTACCCTGAACAATCCATGGTAACACATTGCAACCTGTGGACGGCATTTACATTACAGCTATCTGGGTAAACAGCAACATTACCAACGTGTTATAGTACCTTCACAAACTGTCAAAGCTAGGGGTCGAAACATAAAGAACATCTGCTGTATTAGCTAAATTGCTCGTGTTTATTTCTTTTTTAACCTTTCGGGTAGTTTCACTGAGAACAAAGCTCTCATTCAGAGGAACACCCTGTTCACACTTACTGTATTTTCTGATGTCACTGAACTGGCGCATTATAGCAGTTCATTTCCTGCTGGTTTTTAACTTGTGTTACGTTGAAAATGTATTAAAAAAAATGATATACTAGTTGGCAAAATTGATTGGCATTGCAGTCCTGAGAATTGGTTGGAACTCACGGTCCAACGGGTCCCTCGCATCTTTCCAAGTCATGCCACAACACTTTTGAGTTTTTGAGATTCAGCAGCCAGTGAGAGCATTTGTATCAGGGTTTTTATTTAAACTTATGTCACTTCCCTGGTCTCCAAGTCTGCATTTATGTGTGAATAGGTGGCAACGCAGTTCAAAATTCATATCAGAATGCTGCCAGGTGAGCTAAGGGAGGCCTCAAAGAGTAGTGCTAATGAGGTTGCTGCTCTTTTATCCTGCAAGTCCAGGAATCGAACCAGCAGCCTCCTGGGCACAAGCCTGGTTCTTTGACCTTTAAAAAATGACATATTGAAAACTAAGGTTGTGTGCAGCAAAGCGCCCAGATGGAAAGCAAACTGCTGTTTTACTTGTGGTAAAAAGTTGCACAATCAGCATCAGTAATTCCACTTTACTTAGACTTTTGAAACTTACTAAAGGCAATATCACTGTCTATTTGATGTCCACTGTCCATGCAAGGATATTTTTGTCATCCCTTACCAACCTCCCCTTTTCCTTTACAACTCCAGCCCCAAAAATCTCACTGAAACAGAGAACAGAGCTGTGGGATTTTCAGGTCATTGCTTGATGAAATTAGATACATTTATACATACATATTACACCGCTGTGGGTGAGGACGAGCAGGGGATGCAGGAAGAGCAAGAGCAGAAAGAGGAGGTGGGTGAAGCAAACAGAGTGAAGATGTTAAAAGAGGATGGAGAGGGAAAACTGACAAACCTTAAAGAGCAGGCGAAGCGGAACAGAGAAAAATCTGGGGGAGAGGATGAGGGTAGGAGAGAAGATGAACGAGAAGAGGAAGGTGTGACGCAAAGGTGTTAGTTGGGTTTCTGAGAGCAGAAGTGGGCATAGATGTGAAGAAGACAAGGACAGAGGATGATAAGCAAGGTAAAAGAAAAAACATGATTAAAGAGACAGGGTGTGGGAAGGACAGAGGCGCAGAGATGGGGAAGAGTTGGCTCAGGGATCAGTTGGCTCTGTCACTGTAAACTGTGTCATTAACTGCTGGCTACTTCACTGTTGAAAGTTAAAATCCACTGAGACCCTTCCACATCTCCTCAAAAACAGAATGCGGGATGATGGGTAACACTGATGTGGGATCTAGCCAAATGTCTGAAATGTAAATAAGGAAACTCAGCATTCACCACAAGGGGGTACACACTCTCCCCTTGTTTCCTTCCTTATTTCAACTCTTTCATCTCTGCTTCCTGGTTCTTCTTGTTCTCTGTTTTGCTTGGATTCCCTCTCCTCCTCTTCCTTATAAATACAGCATGTACCTGTTCAATAGAAATACTAGTACATCCTGTGCAAATCAAGCTTGTGCCTGCATGAATTTGAAACTTGAGTCATGTTGCAATGCTGTAATCTTGATTATTTGTTTGATATCTCTCTGCTGAAGTAGTTGTAATTCTTAGTCTTAAGTAAGGAGATGGTTTGAGTGGTGCTGAGAAGGGAAGAGTTTGTTAGGAGATAATTAGGACTGTTGCAGTAACTGCAAAATGGAAACATTGCGGTATACACAAGCTGACCGCACCACAACCGCTTTCTCCAACCGTTACACTACGCCACAGAAAATAAACTTTGATAACTCTGTGATACTCACACTTGTGAACACGTTTTATTTTCAAGATTCAGAAGCCAGAACAGACTAAGAGAGTGTGTACATATACAGGAAACAAGTGAAAATGATTAGACCAATGTCGCACACACCACATACTACACTGTTGAGACATCCTAAATCACTACAGGGCATATTCCTTCACCAAGACAGCCCTGGACATATTTTCATATTAACAAATATGTGTAGGAATAGTTTGAACTTTCAAGCAAATAAAAAAAACAAACAAAAAAAAACAACTCTATAAAGAATTTCTTTAAGCAAAAGTAGTGACACCCATATAGTTAATCTTTGATTTGAAGTAAAATTTCTGTTAACTTTGCTCTTTGAACACAGATATCAGTCAGACTTCCAGTATGTTCTTTTTTCCCCCACAGGATTCAGTTTACCTCTTTTAAAAAGTATCTGCAAATAACAAACCGCTGCAAAGGCAGCAACACTGTCAGTCTGTCTGAATAAAGTGTTCACTTCTTTACTGGATCCTTTTCAGGGAACATTTTCATCATTTGACAAAAAAAGCTGATCCTGTCACGATGAAAAATTCATTTGAATGTGCTTGAGGTATGCTTAATTTATCTTGCCAGACACTAAGAACACTAAAAATGGAGCAAATTCCTTGAAAGTTAAGAAAAGTATAATGCACATTTTATTCCCTCTGTCTCTCACAATTAAATACTCAGCCAAATACTGCTTTACCCTGTCTAGTTGACACAACAGTTTTTCATGAAGGCGTGAAGGCAGCTTGTTATTAGTGATATTTGTGAGTGTCTGCATTAACTCTTCTGTCCTCCGTCATGAATCTTTTCACAGCAGAAGGAAGCTATAAAAAATAGGCCAGGAGCTGGGTACATAGAACATTTTTCATTCTCTCTGGCTCATGATTTGGAGTTTATTTATTGTGAAAGGTGTGACTGGAAGGAGAGATGTGGCTTTTTGAAATCCTCCCCAAGGTTCTACCTCCAATGTGACCCAAAAAGAAGAATTAAAATTCTCTCCTCAATCCAATTAATCAGTGGAAAAGCAGGAAATGCCTGCTCCTGTGTGAACCAAAAACTTTTGAGGCAATGCAAAGAAATGGAAAAGTTGTTTGTGTGCATTCTCATAGCAGATTCTTCTGACTGTTTTTACCACCATATCTTTTCTGTGGTCGCTTATGAATCTTAAATCCACACACCAACTTCAGAGCGTGGTTCAGTTTAGCTTGGCTCTCCTCTTTGCTTGTCTTCGTTTCTGACTCCTGCTGTGCACCACCTGTCTCGGTAGATCGTTGAAGCTTATTTGGCTGCCGAGCACAGAATAAGAGTTTACACCCGTTCCAAAAACATTTCATTCACTGGAGACTGAATGTAAGTTCTGAGCTTGGTTAAATTCCCAGTTATGTATTTGTGCTACTAACTTTTTTCCGTGTATAACTTTGCAAACCTGGAAACAGATTCAAAAAGTCCTCCAAGCTAAGTAATGAAAAAGGTCAAAACTGTTACAAATGACAGATAATTCATGTGAGTTTGTATGTGCCAAATTCCGAAAAGGTTTGGTTAAATTTACAAAACTTAATCCCAAAAAGGTGCTTTTTCACAGATAGAAAAAGACTGTATCACCGTTCAAAGAAACCAGCATTGACTAATGGCAGGGCAACACTGGTCTGAGCTGCTTTGTACATTCTAGATGTTATAACAACATTACACTTCTTCTACTAAGGGACTCTTCTACTTAGAGACTGCACTCATTCTTTGCACGGCCCCAGTTGGTTGTTACATAGGCTGTTACATTACATAGGTTGTTATAAGTTTCATAACAAATGGCTAGTGCTGTTACTATTAGTCTTGCTAGTGGTATGGCTCCAGTGATGGCAGCGTCAGTCTGCCTTTGCACCACTTTGGTCCAGATTGAAATGTCTTAACTTCGGGATGAGTTACCGTGAGATTTCATTCAGTATTCATCTTCCCAAGACTATGAATCCTCAAGACTTTGATGATCACTTGACCATTCACCTGGCGCCTCCAGCAGGTCAAACTTCCCACTTATCCTGTTAAATATATCCACATCTACAAGATGAATTGCTACAAATGTTGGATACATACATGTATGTTAGCCAGAGGATAAATCCTGACGGCTCTGGTCATTCAGGTGACTTTTCCTTTGGTGCCATCATCATGTTGACTTTTGTGATTCAGAGCGACACACTTCAAATGGATTACCTTGCATTTCAGGGCAGACATTTATGGCACTTCAGTGATCCCCTGGCTTTTCATCTAGTGCTATCATCAGATTGAAATTTCAATCTGTCCACTGCTTCAGTTTATCCGTCTTTGTTTTTCAACGTTATACATAGGTCTGTATATGACATAGAATCTCTATGTGGATCTATGATGTATCCTCTTAAGGCAGAGCAGAAACAACCCATGCATGCAGCAGATATCTCAAGTTTCCTGGACTGAGGAATAACTTGAATACTGGCTAATAACTGCCACTTGCATTACAGTACTTGCATTTTTTTTGCTGCTCTATAATGGAATCCACCTTAACAGTGATTGATTATTCGTTCGTTAAAATTTACATTAATCAATTAAAGGCATTATGTGAAATGTTCTTCCTGGTGTGACTTTGGTTAACCCAGTATTTCATGAATTTCATCTGGGAAATTGGGTCATTTGACAAGGTCTCAGTAACAAGGAGAAATCATTATCTCTCTTTAAACTGGAATATTGCCAATTGTAGCTCTGAGAGGAAAGGGCCAATAGCAACTCCAGTGATCATGAGACAGAGGAAAATACAAAGGGAAAAAAGGAACACCAGTAAGACAGACAGACTGGTAATAATTTATATGACGGAGGAGAATGAAGGTGAAATGGAGAAATAGAAATAAGATAGAGAGAGGCTGACACATGTAGACAAAAACAATGCCAGTCAGATGGATGAGTTGATCGTCAGAAAAAAAACGCGAACTGCCCCTTCAGAGGAGGAGGAAGATCTGGAGGTGGACTCACTATTTGAGGACCAATTTTAGTGTTTTGTCATAGGGAAGAGAAAGAGAGAGGAGAAACAGTATCTTTTGCTGACTGCCTACACGGTATTGAGTCTAAAAGTAACAGATCAGTCATAAGTGTTTATGTAATATACAGGGCAAATCAAAACCAGACTGAATCAAAGGGCATGCATCTACACGTTGGCATAGTGTATTTAGACTTTTAATCAACCTAATACACATTTTGATCAACATTATGAAAATATCAGATGATTGTAAGATGAAATGTAACAGCTGGAGTTAGTGTTTTGGATGTTCTAGCTAGGAATCATGGTTTTAAGACTCTGATGAACTACTTGAGCGTGTTTGATTTTTCTACTACATTTGTCCTTTGACCCTTCATTACAAAATAACAAAGCTTCAAGATACTGTAGCTAGAACCTGAACAGACTCCTGTTTGTTTTTGTACTGTACATCTGAGGTACAGCAAGGTGTAGTCCACCTCACAAGATCCTTTTGATCTCTTTTGATCTCCTTGCAATCCCCACTGTAGCCCTGGCAGCCCAAAAAGTAGGACAGGTACTTGTGTTCAGAAAAGTATTCAGATCCCTTTTTTTTTGCACACCTTACTTTGTTGTAGATTTAATTCTAAATAGATAAAAGTTCCATTTCCACCCATCACTCAATAACCAATAATGGCAAAGTCAAAACATGTCTTTTGGATTTTTTTTTTTTTCAAATATAGTACAAATCAATATTAAATTTTACAGAAGTATTCAGACTGTTTGCTGTGGTGCTCCAAATTCTGGTCAGGTGCATCTTTTCTGCTTTGATTTTCTTTGGACTGGAGTCCACCTGTGGAAAATTGAATTGACTGGACATAGTCCAGAATGGCACACATGAGCCCATAAGGTCCCACTGCGTGTCAGGACACAAACCAAGCCATGAAATCCAAGGAACTCTCTGTAGACCTCTGTGATGAACAGCACAGATCATGGCAGGGGTATGAAACCATTTTTAAAGCTTTGAGGATTCCCAGCACAGTGGCCTCAATAATCAAGGAATGGATGAAGTTTGGAACCACCAGGACTCTTTCGAGAAAGTGAGTGGGCAAGTAGGGCCTTAGTCAGGGAGGGTACCAAGAACCCAACTGTCTAGATAACGTTAAGTAAACTAAGAGGAAATCTGTCTAGGGCACAATGTGATGGTTAGTTGCTTTACATAAAAAAAATAAAAATAAAACAAAAAGGAAGGACCATCTGAGCATTACTTCATCAGTCAGGCGTTTATGATAGAGTGGCTGGACATGAGCCACTTTGAGTAAAAAGCATATGTCAGCCCACTTGGTGTTTGCCAAGTAGTTTTTAAAGGACTTTGAGAACATGAGGAAGTGACACGAACAGGGACACTGGTCAGAATTCAGGCGGGGATGAATGCAGGCAAATACAGAGAGGTCCTTGAAGAAAACCTGCCCCTGATTGCACATCTGTGACTGGGCTAGCACGACAATGACCCGAAGCATACAGCCAAGACAAAGCTCAAGTGGCATCAGGACAAGTCTCTGACTGACCTTGAATGGCCAAAACTTAGATTCACGGCCCATAGAACATCTGTGGAGAGGCCCGAAGATGAGAGCTCATGGACAATTCCTCCCAAGCTGCATTTGATTGGATGGGTCCGATTTAATGGAGCTTGAGAGGATCTGCCTGGAAGACTAGGATACACTGCCTAAATCCAGGTGCGCAAAGCTTGTAGAGACTTACACCCAGGACACACTGCCTGTGTTGTGTGTGTGTGACGCAATTTTCCCAAACCATTAACCATCAATCCATCAATGGCCATGAATCTTATTTACCCTTGCACTTAAATGAAAACCAAGACATTGTGCGACCACCAAGCACTCCTTACCCAAGAAGATTCAAAGCTATAAACCACCTTGGCGGTTTCTACAAAGCACTGATTAAAAGTCTGAATACTTTTTTTAAATGAGGGATTTCAGCTTTTGATTATTAATAAATTTGCTGAAATTTCTAAAAACATGTTTTGCTTTGTCATTATGGGTTATTGATTGATGGGCAAAAGTGGCAATTTTATCATTTTAGATTAAATCTGCAACACAATAAAGTGTGCAAAAAGTGAAGGGGAATAAATTGAAGCCACAGCAGATATATGTAGGCTTAGCAAGATGAACTGGAAACTTAATGCAACCAAATATTATATGTTCATTGCAATATCAGGGACGATTGTGAATTCAGCTTCTGTTGTCAGACATGTCCTGTTTTTTTTTTTTTTTTTTTTTTTTTTTAGAGTAGGTTGTCTTTATACTCACATATGCTTTCCCACATGGGCACATCATCATCAAGACCAGATTTATGGGATTGAAGCAGATGACCCCTTTGATCTTGATCAACTCCCTAGTTGTGAGATGACTGCATGCATTTATGAGTAAAACCACACCGAGCACAATGCGCACATTTGTTTCCTCTTGGATATCTTGGACAAAGCTGTGCCTGGAAGGCGGAGGGGATGAATCAGTTTTAACCAACATATCCTAGTGACTGGGAGTTCTTTTGTGGAGCACGCATGAGGGGATTTTGAATTCATCAGGGAGGGTAGTGACTGTATCTAATATATTACAAGATGTGTTTTGAACGTCTTTACAAATTGGGGATTAATGTGTTAGACGCCGTAAAATTTTGTCTCTGTGGAACCTTTTTTTTTTTTCTGTGTGTAGACTGTTTTTTTTTCCTGAATCTGTGGTGTTTGCTCTGCCATTTTTATTATAGTGATTGTACTTGCTGCCTTTCATTTGTTGTTGGACTGTTTTTTTGTTTTAGTTTCTTAATTAACATACAGTTGTACAACTTTAAGACAATGGATTATGGATAATTTGATGAGGGTAGGTTGGTCGTGACGTTTGGAGTGTGAAGTGCCTCTCTCCCTGTTAACTCGAGATGATTTCCAAATTGTTAACAATCAAAAATTATGAAACTGCAATTCAGTTCACGATCAATAGTCGTGATGAAAACATCCAGAGGAATAAAAGCCTGGCTGAAAATGATAAAAATCTATTTTTCGAGTGGACAAAGAAAATATGGAAGCAATCACAGTTTAGTATTGATGACTAGATTTCAACCACTTTGCTAAAGTCCCACACCTGTTCCTCTTTATCTTTGTCTCCCTGTCCATAACTCTTTCTTCATATCTTCATGAATATTTTTCTTTCTCAGCGTCTCTTGCTGCCTTTTTTGTGAAGAATTTTGTGAAGAAATCTTTTGTCCATGAGACTATGTCAAGCTTTCAAACTTGTATAATTTATGAACTTGTATCACACAGGAACATTCCCCCAAAGACTTTTACAATGGCACACACGAAGAAGGACGCACACAAAAATAAATCATCCTAGATTCCAACAGCAGACTGTGCATTTGTAATCGTAGTGTGTGCATAACAGATAGATGTGTAGTGACTCAATTTCTATCTCTGCATTTGCCGTTTCTCAGTTAACATTTAAATTTGCTATTGGCAATGTTAGCATTAACAGCTGTTTACTTACCAGTTTAGAGGAAATGTTTCAAGTTCAGCATCAAACTTAATTCCTTTAGTCTGGAAATCAACCCTCTTGTTTTGCATCTTCCAATGAAGTTAGCATTTATGGGGTACATTTATTTGAAGATATCCGTGATGGGGACATTAAAATAACCACGTTATAAACGAACTTAGATTTCTCTGTGACAATCTCAGACACTCGTTTTCTCCTTTTAATTACAGAGTCCTCAGAGTTCAGCAGGACTCAAAGAGCCAGAGGCAACTGTTCCTGTAGCGAGTGGCAGAACAATACTTTTCAATTGGAAATGTGTCATTTTGGGAAAACAAAAAAGAATGCCACCTGGTATTTGTTACTCCACATAGATGATTTCATCAAAAGGTTATGTACAAAAGGTTATGAAATGTTAATCAAATGAAATGACAGACTATATTTAGTTCTAATTCCAGTGGCCATTTGGTAGAGCAAGGGTGCGAGAGTTCATAGCTGGCCAAAAAATAAAAATAACATGGTCAACACTGACAAAATCATCATCTAGCACCATCTCTTTCTATCTCTCTCTTCCTCACACACACACACACACACACACACACACACACACACACACACACTCTCTCCTAGCATGCTGGCACCCAGAAGTAGTATTAGTGTCTGAGTCTCTTTCCTGCCCTTCCTGGGTCAGAAAGCACAGAGGCAGATGATATGATGGATTATACTGTGTGTATGTGTATATTTACTTGATATATTGTATTAATCGCATATACAGTCATTAATACACAAGATAAGCCGTTAATTTTTAGATGTACGGTCAGATTTATAGTTGGGGTTGGGCATGTCGATGCAGTGTGCCCTTATGTGTCTTATAAATTGAGAGTTGATCAGTTGTATTTTTTTTTAAGTATTAGGTTATTTTCTCAGTAGTTCCCTCTACAGCTCAGTGAGACTGTACTGAGGCGTAGTAGTGCTTTGAGCGCATATACTAACATCAGCATGCCAACGTGCTTACATTGATTATGCTAACATGCTTCACCATCTTAGTTTAGTGTGTTGGCATGCTAACACACGTCAGTGTGTGAAGGTAAAGGAGAGATGTCTGCTGTATTTTTATCTTACAGCCTGACCTCGGATTCATCAACGAACAGAATCTCACATTTCTCTTCACAAGGACCATCACAGCAAAATAGATATTTAGCAAATCGGACATGAGTTGATTGTGTCTCACTCTTTGAAATGGATAGTGACTTTTTCAGAGATACAGTTAATACAATCAGTAACTTATTCATATGCAATGTGTAAATTCTTTATGTGGATGCATTACTCTGTTCAGCCTTTCATCAAATAGCTCGCAGTCACATTATAAATAGCTTGAAGTCACATTATAATATAATATATAATATATATGTATATATATATATATTAACATTTAATCACCTAATAGATTCTTAAATCTGTTCATTTACTTAACCAGTCATTCACTTTGCTGCTTTTCCATGTAATCAACTCGCCATCCATCCATCCAGTCAGTTAATGCTCCCACAATAGACCCCATGTGATGTGTCTTTCCATCCATGCACTGGTTGGAAAAAAAAAAAAAAAAGGTCTGCCATTATTTCCTTTCATCCCAGTTTTAGTTTTGAAAGTGAAAATGCATGCAGAATAAAGGTGATAGAAAAGTGATCGTATGATGAGATGGGATCAAACTACGGCTTAAATCATATTTGTCTTTTTTTCTGGCCAGACATGCTACTCTGTACTTTGAGTAACTCCATCTTTAGTGAGGTTCTTCACACCCAACTGCTTCAGTGGAGCTGCTGCTTAATGGCCAACAGAAGAAGACGGGGCTGCTCCCCAGTGTCAATGTGACTATTAAGTGAGGCTTTGCGTAAAAAGAGCATATGTGTTCAGTCAACTTCCTTCGAATAAATAAAAGCTTAAAAAGAATTTTCTCCTTGGACAGTTTTTCATTTTGAGAGTGATTTCTGTAAATGACAGGCGGTGCAGCAGTTTCCTCTCTGAAGCCCTTCATTAGAGGTGGCTCCCTCACACCAGCCTTTGGTTTGGTTCAAAGGTCAAGCCACCTGAAGCTTGCTCGTTTAGCTCCCCATGGTTAGAGTTGCCCTTTCACACATGTGTGTCATTACACATAGCTTGGCCCCAAAACACATTCCTGGCCACATGTTAGCTGGATTAGATTTAGAGCTATGAAGTGGCCTTTTCCTGAGAAAAAAAAAAAGGAAACAAAAAAATGTTGGTCGTGTCGCACTTGGAAACCAGGGCCATATGTTTATGGCTCCACTTTTAGCTTTTAATACTCAGTTGTGTTGCTAGGAGGAGTTGGGCGGAACCAGAATAAAATCAGCAAACAACAACAAAGCTGACATTTGGACGTTTATGTGATTTAGTGTGAGAATGCTCGAAATACAAGAAAGGACACAGAGAGTCGTTTAGGAAAAATAAAATCCAGACCTGAAATAAAATTCATACATACATTGTCAGATCTTTATGAAAATGTAGGGATGCGTTTGCGTAATTAAATTATATCTGGGCTGTAATTGTGTGAATATTGTGTGAAGAAGCTCCGCAGTTTAATTTGTATGAGACATGTTGTAATGTGCACATGTAATGGTTGTGTAAATAATACTGGGAGTTTCCTCTTATAATGTGTGACAGCTGGAACCAAATATTGAACTCTCTTAATCTCTTAAAGGGACACTACACTACAATTTTAGGTCACGAGGAGCTGTTTAAAAGCCTTTTGTCGCTCCAGAGGGAGCTGCATGAAATCTGATAAAGTGCCTCATGAACGTGGTGGTGTTGGTTATTCTCGCTTCACAAGAGCTTCTGCCATTGTTGCGTTTACAAGACGAGGTTATAACACATCCTCTGAGCAGCGTTACGCCTTCAGGGCAGACTGAAGGAAGGCTGTCGGAAAGTGATGAGGGGCTAGCTGGTTAGCGTGCTAACTCCAGTAGAATAAAAGATGCGATAGAGACAGATTAACATTTGCGTTGCTTTCAACTGGAAACAACTCTCGGTGAGTAAAGGAATGAAGTTTGATGCTGAGCTCACCGTTCCTCTAGGCAGTAGACAGCTGTTAACGCTAACGCTGGCTATGTAGCAATAGCAAAACTTACAAATAGCTCCTGTCAGGCTAGCAACTTAGAGCTGTAGTCTGGTTAGATTATAAGAGTGCACTATTGAATTGTTGGACTACTTTTGGAAGTGATGACAGAGGGCAGAAAACGTATTTTGTAGAAACACTGCAGGCTGTGACTGTTGGTGCGGTCTGTATGACTCAGCATGCTGTGCCAATTGTGAGGGTCCAAGTCTTCCCATTAGTCTCTCTAATTATCAACACAAGGTGTTTTCTGAACTGCTGAGTGGGACGTTTCAAGCCAGCCAGGTCAACTGCAATACTCTTGACTGATTGATGTTGACGTGTACAGTGGGGTTATGTGTTTTTCTTCAAAGGTCCAACACTACAATTGCTGGAACCCTGTTGTTTTAGGTAAGATTCGTCTTATTCTGCCTTGCCGCTGAGAGATAATTTAATTGGCCGTGTAACCATGTTTGTATTTCTTTCTTGTAAATTCTGTTTAGATTCTGTAGTTTATAAAGTCTTTGCACAAAATGTTTTTTTTAACTCCACCATTTAAATATTTTCCTAACGGCATTGGCAAATTAATTTCCTTCAAAGTTGATTCAAAATAATAATTCAAAAAATATATTTTGAAATCTTAAAATGTGTAGTTGTACTGCTCAAATCCAATCACAGATGATAAATTAATGATAAATACTTGAATGTTTGATGTTAAAGCAAGAAACCCCCACATATATTTGTGTCTCAGTCCCAGAGAACTAAGTCCAAAAATGTGGAATGGAGTTTGATAATTTCACTTTCAAATCATTTGCCCTGTGGGCTCTGACCTCGTCAACAGATGGAAACTGGAGGGTTACAAAATGGGATGTCTAGATTAACTTTGTGATAAGTTGCTTTCCTCAGGGCAGGCCTTATGTCATAAAGAGTGCCGAGATCACAGAAAGGAAAGTAAAATTCTGTGATTTGAAATATCAAGTAACACCAGCATTAGTCATGTTGTATAAGCCAGTGCATGCATCAACTCAGAGTGCGCTGCAATGCCACAAATGATCAGAGGCAAAAGGGAACAAAACAAAACAGAGATTTAAAGCAGATATGATTCTGCAGTTAGAAAAGGGTCAGTCTAATCTTTAGAAAATTACTGATTTGAGAATGAAAATGTATCTACTTACAACTTTAGAGGCAGTTATTGGAAAAACCCTCCATTGCTTTTACTCGAGTTGCACTATATTGCAACCTTCACTGAGTTTACAGTCACTGTAAAAGAAATGAAAACAAAAAACAGCTTAGAGCAGCTGCCAATGCCTGTGTGTCTCCACTAATAACTGACTTGTGCTGGCCAAACTTCCCTCATTTCTTTATTTATCAACGAGGAAAAGTTGCCAAAGTTTTTGCTGATGCTGCGTTCGTTGCTATTTTGTGTTGCACTACAGTGAGTAATCACTATGTTTAAAGCAGACAGTTGGAGAAGGCTGCAGTTACTGTTTCCTGCGAGGTTGCAAAAAAGTTGAAGTTTTCATACAAATCTTAAAAAGTGTGAAAAAAAAAAAAAAAGAATCTAATGATTTCTTGCTGTAATATGTCTCAACTGTGATCAAACCTTTCCATGGGCACAGCTGCCACCAGAGAGGCTCAAAGTGTCGCCCAACATATAACTGCTGCAAGGGATAAGAGTATAACCCAAAGGCAGGGGGAACTATGTCGACCCAGGGAAAGATTTGATGGGTGTTTGTGCCATGAAAAAGCCGATATGAGGTTAATGAAGCACATTGATATTATAACATGTAAAAACCCATGATTCAAACGTCTTCCACCATCAGAAACACAGGGACTTTAGTGGGACAGTGAGGATAACAGGTACAACTTTTCACGTACAACAGAGTGCAGGAAATGTAGCTGCTGTTTCAGAACAGGGGTATGAGTTTTTTTTTTTTTTTTTTTCTTTCTCTTTTTTTAAGGCTACACTAGGTAACTTTCCCAGCATACCTTTCAGGTTGTTGGGAGGTGGCCAAGAACAGCAGTGGAACCATTATCTCCACTTAACCTCGTCATGTCAATATATAAATTGGCTTCAATACATTTCACTTAAGTTACTGAATATATTAAAACAATTTCCTTTCCTTTATTTGCATTTTGTCACTCTTATCTATGCATTTGATGTCTTTTTTATAAAGGCTTTGTAATATTTTTTTCTTAAAAGAGCTATGTACAGGTATTATTTTGAAAAATATGATTAATTGTATGTATTCATTTACATTAATTGTATTCCCAAAGTTGCACATTTAATTTTTGTATAGACTGATGGATCAGTTTACAGTCTCCACTACTACTGACCAAAAAGCAAACAAAAGAATACACAAAAAAATAAAAAAATAAAATAAAATAATATATATATATCTACACAACTTATTCCACTTTTGAAATATGTTTAATTTAGAATTTTATCAAAAACATCCCACAAACACCCTACACAAATGTTAATATGCCTCAGCAACAGTGTCACAAATATCAAATTGTAGTTGATAAAGGCAAGTGACTCACCTGAGTTTACAGATTATTGCATAAGGATAAAATGCTAATTAATGCAGTGGTGGCCTAAATAAAAAAAAAAAAAATGCACATATTAAATTTAATGATGTCTTTTGCTTGCATACTTTACCGTGTTTTCCTGCTTTCTCGCTGCCTCACAAGAGTCAACTTGTCCCCAAAATGAGATGAAACCTGTGCTGAAAACTAAACACAACATTAGCCAGGGTGCCAAGAGAGAGAGAGAATGAGGGAGAAGGAAACTCATCCAATTTTCGTTTGCTGGCCGCTGCAGCCAAAACTCTCATTTACTGTATAAACTCCGCTCTGCCAAGAGCTTGCGTCCAAATCAAATAGCCCAGCACAGCAGACACTAAAAACGCTTCCACTGGTGGACTCTTTGGCCAATTCATATTTAGTCTGAAATGAGCACAGATGGGGGAAGGATTTTTTTTTTTCTCTCTCCATGCTGGTGTGTGTATGTGTGAATGGGGGTGGGGGGGGGGGACACACGGTGATGAAAATGTTCCTGTGATTGTTCTCATAGAGTCATGAATATGATTTGAGAATGAGAGGTAGGAGAAGAGACACAGGCATGTTTGTGAAAGTGAGAGATAAAGTGGTGAGTGTGGTGTTTGTGTGAGTTTGCAGCGCCCGTGCATTTAGTTTGTGTGTGTTAAGAGAGAGAATTAGTCTGCACACACTCAACTTCGCATCTACGGAGAGAGAGAGGGAGAGCGAGAGCGAGAGAGAGAGAGTGACTCTGGGCTTACGTAATACATTTCATATGCATCTCGTCACCCTGAAATCTTGGCAAATGCAGATCAAAATCACAAATAAAAAATACTTCATTTTTCACAGAATGTCTTGTCTGCCTTCCAGCAGCAGGTTAAAAGGTATTTTGTTGTCAAAGTCATGTTTCCACACCAACGTGTTCCAGCGTGATGAATGACGGGGAAAAGGCAAATCACTGTCCCTTATGTCCTCTGACGTGAACCGTGGCGCACTTGTGTTTGCATTTGATAACAACTACGTGTCACATGTGGGCTTGATTATACATGTCAAGGAAGCAATGTCTTAAAAAAAAAAAACAAACAAAAAAAAAACTATATGAGCAATCAACATAGGCTATGCAAGATCATTTGGTAACCATGGCAACACATTGGCCTGTCAAGCACACGAGCGCAGGTATTTTCCCTCATACATCACAACCTGGAAATGTGTTCAGTGTTTGTTGTGCGTGTTTATTCCCGTCTCTCATTCAAATTTCATTGAAATGGAGCACATGAAGGTCCGACACAAGCCTCAGTGGCTTAAATATTAATAAGTAGCCATCAATTCTCACATTTATTGTACGCTCGCTGCCCTGTTGCTCACTTTCTCAGACGTCAAATAGGTGACAGAATCCTCCGCACCTTCTAAAGCTTGTGAGTGAAAACGTTTTTTGACGGTGTTTCTGATCTTTATCTAGTCACATTGGCTGGATGACGCCTGTCCGCTTTTACAACATTGTGGCATCGAATCACTTCGCTGCTGATTTTTCCGGGGGGTGTATATCAAAGTGTTGCAGGGACAGGTATTAAGGATTAATTCTGCATGACATCTTAATTTAATTCTGTTTACAACATCTGAGAAAGGAGAATGATCTCAATATATTTTATATAACAGGGATTAAACTCTTTAATGGAAATTACATTTGCTGTCTTTAAGTAGTTTTTGCAGGAGGAACTGCACAGTGAGAACCCGACCGTCTGACTTTGAACAATCCTTTCACTGTGTGTAGCATAATCTTTACAAACCTGACCTGCATTTCAGGGTTAATGTTCATAAAAAAATTGCAAGATTGTGTTGGGAATACAAAAGACTGCAGTGGTTGTTACAATACAGCAGTATGCAAAAGAAGGCTAGCACTTTGTTATACCATTCACTGAAACATATCTATATAAATCCAAATTACTGAGGTTAATCTAATGTCTGTCAAAAGCGGAATGAGCGGGGGAAATTATGAAAATTGAAAAATGCCAAGGAGATTCAGCCCTGCCTTAAAGCCAACTGACCCAAAGTGGCTTTATCCAACGTCCTCCTGTCAGACCGGGTGCCTCGGCGTGCTCTATACTTGCAAGATTGTCTGGCTCACAAGGTTTCCCCAATAATGGATTGCACATTAAATTTCATTTTAATTCCATCTCTATTCAGCCGGGGTAGCCCTCTGAGATAAAATGTCTCTTTTTCAATAGAGATCTGCAGCAGTCCAAGTCAGCAACCCATTATTATAAAAAAATAAATAAAAAATAGATATATACAGAGTTATGAATTTGAGTGAATTTTTTAAAATGCTGTCGGGATGTTGGGACACAGTTTTCAAGTGATTATCATCAGCACCACCTTCTAAAAAGGAATAAATGCTCTACTGAACCATTTATATTTTTGGATTACTTTGTGGCATTAAAGTTATCAGTGAAAGGATTAAGCAATGATTTTCAGACTGAAAAAGGTATGGGGTTTAAATGCTTTAAATGATAAAGTAATAACAAGTTAATTGTGTTCCTCTTTTTTTTTTTTTTAATGCTACAGCTGTGGCCTGGGCATTATGTTTTTGGGTTGTCCTTCTGTCTGTCTCATTCACGTGAAGGCACATGGAATGCATACAGCGGATTTATTTCTCCAAATGGATGGAGAAATAAACACTGATGTTAGTGTGAACTGTACATAACTGCACATACATAACTCATGCACGCCCGTGATACGTTGCATTTGGTGTGTTCCTTCTGAGTCCTTCTGGAAAAACTCAAAACAAGATGTAGTCGCATACAAGCTGCCTAGAAATGTGCAGCAGGAACCAATGATGAGTTGAAGCATAGATGTTTGGTGTTGTGCTCCGGCCCACAGAGGACACCTCGGTGCACCATGAAAATGAGACTCCCTTCTTTGTAGCTCCAAAGACTCACCAGCAAGAAACTCCAAAGTTAGAAAAACAGGAGAAAGGAGATTACATAACAAGACTAGATCAAAACATAGTGTATGGCTGGACCGTGTCGCCGGCTATTTGCATTCTGCCTCTTGTCAGCCGGTTTCTGCCTTGCTTCTCTCTTACTCTCTGTGATCACATATACAGTGTTGTAATACAGCTGAATTCCTATTAAAGCCCCTCCGCACGCCAGGGCTGCTATAGATACTTGCAGGATCGTTCACTTAGCCAATCAGAGCAGCTCATCTGCGGTCCATTAAACACAGAGCCACCACCGGTTCACCATAAAGAGAGCGAGGAAGATCCGGAAGCGTACACAGAAGGGTTTAAAGCACAGGTTTCACAAATATAACATCACCATGTCACCATAGGACCTCAAGGCCGTAAGAGTGGTTATCTGCTGCCGCACCTGCTCGGAAAATGTAAGCACTTTGAACCTTTAACCCATATATAGCGATGATCAAATGAGTATTTGTGCAGCTTTCTAATTGATTCCATACTCACCTTTTCACTCACTATAAGGTTCAGCTGCACTGTGGCCCTGGAGGGGAAAGCAGTTGTCTAAAATTGAACAAACAGCCTCTAAAATCCCTGACACAAGCTGCCCTTAGACATCCATAAGCTGCATTCAGGAGAGAGGGAGGGATTGACCCCTCGCTCAGCAAGTATCGATTGTTGCTTTATTTGTGTTTGCATAGAACACAAGCTTCAAGAGGGATACTGTACGGCTGGAGGCGAGTAACAAGGGGAGGGACTGTTTGTGGGACCAAAACTGTGATCTGAAAAAGGGAAATACATGTCACCCTGATTGAAAACAAACACATAGCTTCTAACGGCATGGTTGGATGTAAGGGGCCAGGAATCACAGTTTGCCCCCACCACCACCACCACCACCACTAAGTGACTTCGCTGTCAGACAGCTGCAGCAGGACGCAGGGAGCAAGAGCTGATGAAAACTGCATAGCAACAAGTATATTGCAAAAGTCACAAAGTCACCGATGTGTTGTTTTGTTTATGCCAAAACTTTTTCCTGTTGGATTAATATGGAGATGCTGATCAGATCATAAATAAAATTCCACTGGCATAAGATTGCATATACACTGAAGGGTAAGTCTTTGCCAGTGGTGGAACCTACCCAGGAATGAGAAAACAAATGTGGTCACTTTTCTCTCTCAGTCTTGCTGTGAAGGTGAAAACAACAATTCAGCATTGGACAGAACCCAAGGAGGAGGAAGGGGGTTGGGGAATAATATTGAGAACATTACATTTGAAGCTTGAGGGTGAGACAGCACCCTACCCTAAAGTGTCCTGCAGAAAATTTTCTTATTATCCTCCAAAATATTACATTTTTCATGAGAGCCCTCTTCAACAGGAAATTCATTCATGCTACTGGCATAACCATCCTTCATTATGTACTGTAGCTACCCGGCAAGAAATAGAGAGAAAAATTACTTTAATCATTAACTGCTACCATGGATTAGGACATGTAATTGGCATTTTTTCAATTTTCAAAATTCAGAAAAATAACAGCAAGCTTTCAAAACATGTCGGAGCCATAATGGAAAACTGCAGGAATGTCAACTAAAAACTCTGGATCACAGCTCGTTGTATAATTAATGATGACTGCAGTAAGGATGAGGTTTATGGCAAAATGACAAAGGTAGCGCTCATGCGTGATTTCCAGTTTTATCCTACATATCAGAACTACAATGAGCAGTTTTCCCCCAGATAAAAAAAAAAAAAAATGATTTCAATGATATTGTTTAATTTCTGTGCGTGTGTGACTCTCTCGGGGCAACGCCTTCATTTTCCCGTCATTGACTAATCAATCATGTTTTGGTTTGAGTTTTAACCATATACATTACTGTTTCCTGTGGGGCTGGTGGTAAACTCAGGTTTCAGGCTACAAAGCGTATGCAGCGGGGAAGTGGTAGCGATGGCAGTGCACGACGGGACTCATAAATCACACAGCAAGGCTAAATTTGTAGCTGAAAGACCCCATTACAAAACACAAATGAATATGCATGGGAATTGATTTGGTGTGTGTGTGTGTGTGTGTGTGTGTGTGGGTGGGTGTGTGGGTGTGTGTATGTGTGTTCATTGTCTCCTTCAGCAATCCATGAACTTTTGCATCAGTGTTTTTTATTTTTTTTATTTTTTATGCCAGTGAAAGACAAAAAAAAAGTATGACATACTAGTTAAATGAGTGACTTGTGTGATTGTTTTTTGGGAAGGTCTTTACTACCTGTATTATTGGAAATGCAAGGGCATTTCCATTTTGAAATGCAAAGGCATTTCCAATAATACAGGCCGTTAAATTAGAAGCAACTTGTCAACATAATAGCTACTTGTGATGATCATAGTCCTTTGTGACTAAATAGTACCAAGAGCTTAACACTTTTTATTAGAGATGCAGTTTTTTCATACAGGGACAAGAACACAGGGTCATCATGTTGTTGTTTTTAATGTTTGAATGGAGGCTGGAAAAGAGTGAGACTGAAATCAACGGAAAGGCTCAATAATAATAGCTGTCTGAAAGTAGAACAGTTGTGGAGCAATTATTTAGATCCTTTACATGAGTAAAAGTGGAGCTACAACTGGATGAAAATACTCCATTACAAGAAAAGTATCAAAAGTTAAAGTAGTCATAATGGCTCATGTGAGTGTTATACACATTCTTTTTGGACTTTTAGTAGCAATGCATTAATGAGTAAGCAGAATTGTAATCTTGTAGTTGGTCGAGGAGGAGATCATTTTAACCAGCTCATGTACTGTTGGGTAGTTTAATCTATAATAGAGCGTCATAATTTACGAGTGATTGAATGAATGTAGTGGAGTGAAAATAAAAATGTGGAATGTTTCTGAATTTTAATGGAGAAAAAGTATGAATAGCATCAGCTTACAGTGGAAATACTCATGTACCTCAGATTTGTACAAAAGTGCAGTAGTTGAGTTAATTGTTCTTTATTACATCACACCACTGAAGAGGACATTCGGCATACTCCATACCCACCCTGATAGTTGCTGGAAAATGGGAACCGAAACCATGTAGCTGCAGTCTAAAATTCTAAAATTGTAAAAAAAAAAAATCCTCCAGTCAAAAATCTGAAATTAAAATTCTTGCACCATAGTTTATTTGCCAACACCGCAGTCTTTCACTCACTTTAACGTGGTTGTCATGGACAAATACTGTAGGGAATTAGAATTAAAAAAAAAAAAAAAAGAAGAAGATAATTGGGCATGAAAATAAATGTTGTCATTATTGAACATAATGCAGGGTTTTGCAGAACAGTCTAACATCTATGTTCTTGTCTGGCACTAGGCTTGGATATTCTTAATGGCAGTGGAGCCAAACCGGTTCTCAGCCATCACTGTGAAATGCTCAGACTGTTTACTGTGATCCTGTTACATCACCAGTTCACCATTTTTCTCCTTAGAACTTGTGGAGTTTAAATTCTTTGGCATATTCAGGCTTAATAAGGCAGGGAATAGCATTATTTCTGTGAAGGTGATACTCATTTGCATACATAGTTGCCCATCTGCATACACACACACATGCACACACAGACCCACTGACACACAGCTTCCCTCCTTTTTCTCCCTGTCACACTCCGTATCCCACCATCCTCTATCTCCCTCCTCCTCTCTCTATCCAGCAAACCCAGCAAATGTTTAAATTACACGACCAAGTAAGCAAGATTAATTAAAATGATAATCTACAGGGTGAATATATTTCACAGTTAGCTAGGCGGCTGTTTGAAATTGTTGTGCAGAGTTCTAATGTCAAAGTGGAGTGTTGACCTATTCATCTGCTTTAGTAAAACAGTCATTAGCCCATTTAAGAACATGCAGACAATGAAATCCCCATTATATGCAAAACACTCACTATAATAAACATCATTAATGTATTGTATGGTAATGAGAGATAGAAAAAAAAAAGTAATGTTTGATTTATGGGGGCCGTGAAAGTTAGATAATGTATATTTATTTTTTAAACGAGGTATTTGAAGAGCTAACATCTGTGCCAATATGTGTGCTAATATAAATTATTTCCCTTAAAGGCCTAAGAAGAGAGTAAACAGTCATCATTTTTTAATCCCGCTGTCTTACTAGGCACATTACACCAAATGAAAATATCCCTGAAGTAATTGAAGTTACAAATTTTTCATTGTATTCTATTATATATTCTTTGATATTCTTACTTAAAAAAAAATATCCTTTTCCATATTTTACATAATTCTGCTCTTCTCTTAGTTCCTTTGGTTTTTTAGTTTCTTGTACTCTGTTCGAAAATAGCTGCGACAATGCGTCCTGTTTCTCAGTTGCTCCTCTCCCCACACTGAGCTTAATGAAACACGGGTTAGATTCTCTTTTCCCTGGATGTCGGATAATCCTCTTATGAAGTAACTGTAAACCCAAAGTTGAGAATGTCTCTCGTCAGTCTCCCATTCATTCTGACACAACACACACTAGTAGCAAACTGACATTGGAAGATTTTGAGGAGATGGTCCTCAATCAACGTCAATTAGTGGCCAAGGCAGTGTGATCTCTGTGTATGTATGTGCTTGCAGTGATATTCTATGTACGCCTGCCTGTGCTTGTTGTGCATTAATTGTGCGTGTGTCTCTGTGTGTAAAGCTCTGCAATAGCCCCCTCATCTCCATGCTTCATTTATCTGTCATTAGCAAAATTAATGGCTATGGGTTTGAGCCAGGGAGAGAAGGAGAGAATATGGCGTCTTTCCAAAATAGGGGAGAACAACTGTGAGCAACTCAGGGTGGGGGTGACGGGGCTGGAAACATGGTGGTGAAAGATGAGGATGTGGGTGAGGATTAGACCAGGAGACGGAGAGAGAAAGAGAAGCAATGAAAGAGAGAGAAGAGATGTAGATAGGAAGAGAAAGTATTAAAAAAAGATTGTCTTGCAAGGGGGGAGAAGTAATTTGTATCACTGGCTGAGGGACAAATGGGTTGACGAAGAGTCTGGAGATGGAGGGAAAGGCAGACAGAGATAGATGGTGTTCATTTTGATTAAAATAAAGGAATGGGAACTATGGATAGAAAATGACATAGGATCGTATTGGTCTGTTATTTCAGGCCATGTCCACACTGAATAAAGTTTGAAAATGTATCTTTTTCTGTTTGTTTTGGCTTTTCATCAACACCGAGGCCACTGAAAAACCTTCTGTAAAGTGGATGGAAATGAAAAAGCAGGTGTCCCATTATACTGTGAATGTTGAAAGTAAAAGGAGCTTTACGAAAGCGCTGGTGTATAATTGTCAGCCTTCACAGACATAGTCAAGTACATCCTCACAGTGTAATAAACTAATGAAGCTGTTGCCTCCAACTCCTATGATCTTTTAATAAGTGAGTTAGCTGATAAAAGTGTTGTCAATGAAATATCATTATGTCATTGCTTTAAAATAACTGCAAGCATATGTAAGAAGACGTTTTTTTTATTGCTGATTTATGAATTTATTGTAAGGTAACTTAAAAACTGAGACCTTTCTCTGTTGTTTATAACAGCTTGTGGACTGATTTTCTATGCAAAGCTTAATTATTCAGGAAAATCCAAAGAATCTGACATTTATGCTTCTGAATGCCT
Organism: Seriola dumerili; assembly: GCF_002260705.1. Lineage (NCBI taxonomy): Eukaryota > Metazoa > Chordata > Actinopteri > Carangiformes > Carangidae > Seriola > Seriola dumerili. The sequence goes on along the minus strand of NW_019177581.1, from coordinate 281,773 downwards.
CGCCTAAATGGCTTTCTTCCACTCCCCTACAGCGCCAACAGTGTGCAACTCTAGATAAAGTTAGCTTAGAAATGGAGTCCTCTAACATTAACAAACAAACGGCTCCCAGCACAACAGACCCCAACGAAAACTCCACATACGCACAAAAAAAAAATTTTACCTGGTGAAGCCCGTCTGGTCAAATGGGAATGTGACCAAAATCAAGGAAAAAACTTAAGTGAACATCAGCTGGTAATGTTGCTAATAACACCGTCTCTGTGTGCCTGTCATCCGGGGTGCGTGAGAGAGCATTCCAAGTGCGTGCACCATAAGTCCATTCGGTCATGACATTCCTTCCATGCACTCCACATGGTCTGTCACCGATGGAAGGATAGAGTGCTCTTCCTTCTTCTCCTGGTGATTCTCAAAAGGGCATTATCCAAGCGCCATACAGGGCTGAATTTCCCAGGCGACCACGGGATGCTGATTGTAATTTACTTTTATGGTGTCATTATTAACAGTGGAATTCTGAATGTTACAAATAGAACCTTTAAAAGATAACATTAATGAAGCCCTCAGTATTCAGTCCTGTGTGGCAAAAGAGTCTATCAATTTATCCTTACGGGGGTTGAATATCAGAGTTAGGATCCTGGTGTTTATTGATAATCTTGACAAAATGTTTTCCTGTTTCCTTTGAAAAATATCTGTCGAAACCTAAGATTTGATATAAATGTTAGCAAAGCTCTAGAGATGGCAATGTGTGTCTCTTGGTCAGGTCACCACTTTGGTCCACACTAGTGATGAGTGGGCATTTCGGTTAATCCACGGATCGGGCAGGCCGGGTCATAAAAATTAACATTCTGATTAACAGTGGATGGGTTCTGGGTGGGTGAAATAATACATAATGTATGAGGAAATATTAATTACATTCTGTAAAATGTGAACATATTTTAAGCTTCAGTTTTTGACAGGCACGAATTAGACTCTGTGTTTAGACCTCTGAACTTGTTATGATTAATTATTTATTTTGGGCAGCGTTTGTGTTCAGAAAGTAGCAGTGACATGCAGAATTTTAGGCTGAATGGATTAAAAATGTCAGACTGCCTTCAGGCTATTGTGAAAGTACCTGTTGCCATTTTTGCCAATATTGCCAAAATACATATCATCATGTGTAATATGTTGCTGAGAAATGATGATGATGTGGGATTGGGTGCCATGCATTTTTGTGGTCTGGAGAGGATGAATCCTATTGACTTTAATGATCCTCTGATTTTGATGAGGTAGCTTTGAGTGAAAGCTCTCTTACAACTTTTGGATATATTTTGGTACACATTCATGTCCCACTCTGGATGATCTGTAATCACTTTGGCAAACTTCTGACATTTCATCTTGTGGCATAAATGTAAAATTGTTATTCTTGCTAAACTTTTTTATTTAGTTATAAAAAACAAATACATGCTTACTAGGGATGCCGTGATCATGTTTTTGCCGCCGATCTACGGCTTATACCGATCATCTTTTGCATATATTGCTGATGGCGTATATAATATCAGTCTCGCACACTTTGTAAAAGTTCCACTTGGCCGACATGTTGTTTTGTTTTGGTGGCCTGTGACCGATCACAATACTAATAATAATAAATATCGGCAACTAATCAGTCGGGGCATCCCTAATGCATACTCTCTAAACTAAGATGGTTTACATGTTAAACATTATACTTGCTTAGCATCACCATGTTCGCACTGTCATTGTGAGCATGTCACCATGCTGGTGTTAGCATTAAACTCAAAGCTCCAGTATGCCTACAGTACAGCCTACAGTACAGGCTGGTGTTATACTTTACGTTAGTCTCGTTAGCATGTGTGTGCCCCTATACTAAAGACTATTATGTGTAATGAAACTAAAATGCTCTTTCCAAACCTCTACCATGCGGCCCATCACGCAACTGCCATAACAAAATAAAGTCCAACTTTTAAATGCTGTTTACTGAGGTAATATACCCTCAGTAAAGCATTGTAAACTGCATGCTACCCTAATGGCAGCATGCAAAGGCAGCCTATAATTCTGCTGTGTGTAAAAAAATATCTTTGAATAAGCATGAACTAGGTGCAGTGCAAAATCTGTGAACAAAATCTATACAGACAGAACATTAGACAGGGAGGCCTCCATCACCAAATCAACAAGCTCAAACAATGCTCTTCAAACCACCAAAATAACATACCAAAATGGCTGCATATGACAGACTTTCCTTCCCTCACACTGTATGCAGTTATAACCCCAGGTCGGCACTGCAGAAATGGTCAGATTCTCATACAACTAAATGCCAATCATGGATAGACTTAAGAGGGCAAAGAAAATAAAATAATGAAAGACTGAATCGAGTGAAGAGGGTGATGGATAATCAGAAGGTGAAAGAATGGGGGGAAAAAATAACAATGTAGAGCCTTTGGTTGCAAGGTGAATACTTCCTGACCGTACTGTACGGCACTGCTGTACATAATGTAGCCCGTTGGGACGCGCTGAACAGAAAATGAAATACTTTGACCTTGCGTAGGTCAGTGCTTAACTGTGATACTTAACACAAGGGCTACTATTTTCTACAGATGAGGTGAAGAAAAGTGAAGTGGATGCAGGTGGAGGAGTGAAAACACGGCTTAGATGAAAAAAGGATAAAGAAAAGAGGCTCATTAGAAGGTATAGATAAAAAGTTGATGAGTGGGAGGATAATTGGTATATGAAGATCAGCATTATGAACTCTCTTATAGCTACATAGATGTGAGGTGTAGGTATATTTATGAATGTGCTTCTCATAAGGCAGTGTGACAATTATAGTAAAATGCAATCAAAATCCCGTCCCATCAGTAGATGTTGAATTCTATCAACTTACCAGGAAATATCCAGCACCTAGTCTTCATGGCTGCATAGATTTGAACCTGCAACTGCCTGACACTATCTTGTTTTTCATTTGGTTGTTGCCTTCGGGAGTTTATATGGAAATACTGAAGGTCTTTAGACCTTTTCATTTGAAATCAGAAATGTAGAAGCGAGGACATGATGCCTTCACATCATTGCCTTGTCAAGATTAAAAGCAGAAAATGTTGACATTTCTTTTCTTCCAAAACCTGTCAGAAAACAATGAAAGTAGATAAAAGGAGGATGATGTATTCAGGATCAGGCTGTTTTTTTTGCTCTCCTTAGTGGTAAAACAGAGGTGAAGCACAGATGACTGTAATCGTGCCTTGTTTGATGTAGCTATACTAAGATAGTAAGGGGAAATATCATATATGACCCCGCATTACAACACATGCAAAAAAGTGTTCAAATTGCCAAGTGAGAGACTTCCATTTTGAACAAACAAAGCTTTCATTTCCACAGTAGCGGACCAATGAAAGTGCATATACATGCACGGTGTTTGGCTGACAGCTATAGCAATAAGAATGGAGGAAGTGACTGACAACATTGCCTCGCAGGTGGAATGTGACTGAAATATCAACACGTACACACACATAAACACCTAAGCTTTGTATGTCATAATAGCTCACAAGACACCCACAAATACCCAACCTGTGCCATGATCATCATCAGGCCTTGAGGGGCTTTAAAAGGCTCATTAGTCTGACAGGCCACTGGCATTAATGTGTGTCTGGGTGTCAAACTATACTACACATGTGTATTCATTTATGCGCGCATCTGTGTTTATTTGTGAAATGTGTGTGCATTAATGCGTGTGTGTCTTTGCCTCATTTGTACGTGTATGCATGCAAGTGCTCTTTCCTGCATGCAGATGCATATGCGTGTGTTTGTGTGTGTGTGTGTGTGTGTGTGTGTGTGTGTGTGTGTGTGTTGTGAAGGGTCAAGCAGGCAGGGCTGCAGAGGCAGGCATAATTGAGGCAGCAGTAATTAAAGCTGTTTTAATTGGTGTAATTGGTGTCATTAATGTATTGAGGGCCAGACTGCTGACACATGCAGACATGCCCAGACACTGAGCACACATACGTGCTCACCTACACGCACACACACACACACACACACACACACAAGCACAATTATTTGGCTGTGGGATATATTTGTCCCCCCAAATCATAATGCATCCTAGCTGTCATAGACAGTGAAGGCCGGACCGAAATGAGATGGTCTGGACCTATTGAGGATTTTTGCTTTGCATCACCGTTGCATCACAAAGTGCTGCTGCTGCTACCTAGCAACCTTGACAACACCTAACTTTCTTTTACACAAACTTGAGGTTTTAAGGCCCTTGGTTTTTCAACAGTTGTTCTGTTAGTTGTTCAACTGGGCTGAAACCCAATACTTACATCTAAAAGTTTAATCCTCAGGCTCTCTGTTGGCATTATTTGCTGCTGTATTATTTACTTTACTGGCACGCAATGAATCTGGGGTGGGCCACTAAGGATCCAGCCATTGGATCCTTAATTGCCCAGGAAGAAGGACGAAGGACGCTGTGACACACTCGGTTTTCAAAAGCAGCCTCTGAACCTGTCACTACATATTCTCATTGGGTACAGTCACAGTGTCATATGGTCAGACTTAAAATATTGCAAGTTCAATCATTTATACTATCATAACAATACAAATGTGATTAAGTTAGAATTATGAATCACTTTTTAATGAATATATCTATTGTTTAGAGATCACTGTCAATATTTACATTCTTTACTGTTTGATGCCCTGCAAGTAAAGGTCAGGGAAATGGTTAGGTAGCATAGACCAAAACATACAGTAGATAGTGGATAATTAAGTACAGTTAAATGCCCACTGAGTAGAGCTGAAATATGTATATATATATATATATATATATATATATAGTTTTTTTTTGTTTTGTTTTCTTTTGTTTGCAATTTTCAAATTGCAATCATTATAACTTCTTAGTTTAACATACTTAACTAGATGTAGGAGGTGAGAGATTTTGTCAGCTGATGGTAACTGTTGCTGGCAAGTTGCACCAGCTGCAGCTAATCAACATTAATTACATTACAAGTGAACCAAACTGCAAAATTACTTTACCTCTCACACTCTGCCAACAATGGTTTCTTCTGCTTCATTTTGGTGCTTGAAAATATGGAGAATGGACTGTCTCTTTTTGCTGTTGAAAAATACGAGTGGTGAGTCGCTGTCAGATAGGTACCTAGCAACATACCTCGTTAGCAGATGAGTGTACATGATTGACAGCTGACACGGGCAAGAGTTATCAGCTTAAAATCTCTGAATTTGGAACTGCCGGAGCGGTTCGACCTGTCAGGTTTCTGACGCTAATATTAGCTCAAGTTGCTACAGTGTTACTTATCACAGTTGATGTCTTTTTGTCTAACAGAGGAGACAGCTAGCATAGCCGCTCGTGCAAACGGATAATATTAATATTAATTCTTTGACTCTGACACTGAATGTTTGTGACCTCCATCCACATGAATATTGAAAGTATTTTCAGACTCTAAAGGGCTCATCCTGAGAGGACAGTCTGGACCAGAGGTATTAGCAAAACAGAGTACTGAAAACACATGTGGGAACAGTGTGACCAGTGTGACAAGATATCCAATTAACCTGTTTTGTGTATTTCCAGGTTTCAACCTGTGCTGCTGCGGCCCTTGAGGCAGTAAGAGAAGGTCAGGAAGAGATGTTAGCTAAAGAACTGAGAGCTGGAGGAGGAGGAGGAGGAGGAGGAGGAGGAGGAGGAGGATGAGAGCTGCCAACATGCTGCAGTGGGAGAGCCAGCAAGGACAGAAGCAACAGGTGAGACTGACAGCAAAACCAACAAGACAGAGCTTGTTGCTCTATCTAATATAAAAGTTTCAGTTTGAGGAAGTGTCTACAGGTGAGCTGAAGACAAATTTTGACGTGTTATAGCAGGAAGTGCACGGGTGATGCAAATTTAGTTAATGATGGCTCAGTTCCATCAGGTGTCCCAGTCAGCTATGACAGTTATCAAGCATGCACAATATCAGGACTATTGCTCACCTAAATGGAATGCAGTCATTTTTAATGTTATCATTGACACCTGTGTCTTTAAAAAGGCCTATTACAATTTGCTGCGGCTCCCCGGCCAGCAATTCTCAATCTTCTTGAGCTGTGACCCCCCCCCCCCCCCCCCCCCCCCAAAAAAAAATCAAGTTGGGTTTTGCGACTCCTCCCTTTCAGCTCACCCTCAACCTTCAAACATGCTGCAGTGACCCGCTTCACTTTGGCGCCCGGCCCTGTCGGCACGGTTGCACACGCATGGACGTCCGCGCATATTTCCGTACGGGACACAGACTTCATAGCAGGGAGAAGATTGAATGACCCTCTGGGACAAACACACACTTCTCTGCTCTGTTTATCCCAGGGGTTACTATCACACATGACAGCTACCAGAGGTATACAAACCTTGTATTACTGAACTTGTGTCACCTTATGTTTTTTTGATGTAACATCACTTTCAGTTGGCCCACCTTAACATATCTCTTCTTCTTCTCTGCATCTTGAGCTGACGGGCTTTTTTTTTTTTTTTTTTTAAAAGCCCCTTTGCAGTAGTTAGCTAACATTTAGCACCTGCCGCTGTGCTGTGCCACGGTCAGTCTGCCAGTCCAGCTGGAGGAGATGACACAGATTTCACTCACTCGCTCAAATCTGTTTTATAATGACTGCATAACATTGGTATGGGAGACGTAATGGAAAAATCATTCTTTTTTTTTAATGAATTTCTTTATTATTTATCTATATACAGTATATATATTTTGAAAACCATCCTGCAACCACAAAAAAAATCTTGTGACCACCACCGCCCCCCCGAGGGGTCCAGACCCCCAGTCTCAGAACCCCTGCTTCAGTATACCTCCGACAGTGATGGCCTGTAGAGCCTTATTCCTAAAATACATACTTCTTAGTAATGTTTGTCTGCTACAGTCTTAGGTTTATGCCCTCCTGTCATTATGCATTATATAAAACCACTACCTGCTCAAACAAGGTTCATACCCTGGTTTCAAATATTTATCTAGAAAATTATCTTTTAAGTATCAGGTAACATTCCTCAGACTACTTTGATGAAGCAATCAAATTTCTTTAATGGTATGTTTACTTATCAAAACACACCATTAATATCTTAGAGTCTTAGTTCTTCCTCTGGGACAGTTTTCTTGCCAGAAATCTCAATGAGCCACACCTTCAGCTTGAAATGTTGTAATTTTATTTTTGGCAGCAATATATCATTGTTTTTGCAAAATCTAGAATTGCATTGCAATAAATCAGCTTTTTAATGCCTTTTGCGGTGATGACAATTTAGGTTTTCTTTTTTCAGTGTAACGCCTACTTTTGTCTTACATCATTTTGTGCTTTTTGAGAGACCCAATACCTTTCCCTTCTTTATTATGTATTATAAACTTGCTTTTAGCACAATTAACCCTCAAAACTATGTCCTGTCCGTCTTTAACATGCAATACAAGCTCATCAAATGATTTTCAACAACTACAGGCTTGTTTTTTTGTTTTAAAAGGAGTTTATAGAAAAAAGTTTGTCAGCTCCTGACTTCTTTGAAACAAACTAATGTAGTGGCACTCATCCTCACGCTAAATTAAAAGAATTGAGTGCCATCTTGGTGTCACAGATATGGTATATGACCAAACAAAAATGAAAGGATCTCAAAGTGCATCACAGTCATTTATAATGAATATTATAATGTGCACATTTCCCAGGTATATCTTGAGAATGGTGCATATTTAACAACTCTTTGGCAAATGTGTGGCAAAGGGCCTCTTCTGTTGTCTCTCCTGCAGTAATTTTGAAGTGCATTAGCAGTGTAATTACAAGATTACTGATTTTGTTTGCCACTTGATGGCCACTTCTGGAAAGAGAGAAGAAAAGGAGAGAATTATGGGGAGAGAAAAAATGTTCTACATCCACATTTCTCCAATTCATTTCTCATTGACCCATGACCATGTCAGCCAACATTGTTCCATCATCCCCTGTCTCTCCCTATTTAAACATCCATTTTTAGTTTGGCAACCCCACTGAGTTAATGCGTGTGAAAATTATGTAAAGAGGAAATTTTCTATTTTGGATCTTTTAAGTGGATTTTGTCTAATTTATAGAGATTACTGCTTACCATGTGAGGGCTTGTTGGAGCTGCTGGAGCTAAGATACAATGTGTAATGCCTGGGAGAGGCATCCACACACAATATTGGCAACATTCTGGTAAGCTCTCAGTCATGGACAATCTTAAAGCATCTACAGGAAAACAATAATGATGGATTGCAATGTGAGTCTCAACTCGGTGAGATATTGTGGCTTGTTAAACATGTAAATACATAAATCTCCATGACCACCAGTGTACATTTCTTTTAGAAATTTAATCTGGATAGGTCTTTAAACTCCTCTACCTTTCCTCTTGTCCTTTTACATCTCATTGAGTGAACACTTCCATCATAAATATTTCCCAGTTTAACTGTTAATCAGTCCATCTCAATGACCCAACATCAAAACATCTTCTATTCCCAGCCATCCGCCTGGCACTCCACAGCGCCAACACTCCCTCTCCAATATGCCACACTGTCTTCATCGATTCCCCATGAAGGACAAGGAGAGGTCATGTTTTCAATAATTACAAACAGTGGATCACTAAGCTGTAAATAACATCAGCATCATTAGTGCATGTTTGAGCAATTAGAAAAGCATCTGTCTTTAATCACAGGTTGAGAATATGCCAGCAGCATCTCATCTCAAAGAAGGAGTTTGTGCAATCAGATCTGAATATCTCAAGACTTTTTTTTTCCTCATCATGCTGTTGCATGCATTCTTAATTTCTTGCTTTGAAATTCAACTCATTTACATTACTCAGCAAGTTAAAATTGGGTTTCTTGTCAAAATATTAGGAAATTACAGGCATTTCCTTATTCAAAACTGCTGAAGGGTTGTGTGTTTTTTTCAGTACATTGCATCAATTATAATAATGAAAAGTATTTTGCTTCATTACAATTTTGAACTTTGTACAACTTTTGTTACAGTAAATGTAAGGTTTACTGTGGCACTTTCATTTCATGCATTCCGGAGCGAAGAGTTGACGTGCGTCATGTCTTGTGTACGTATGTAAATGGAGCGGACAAAGCATGTTGAAACAGCACCGACTACAACCTGAATAATAAGGATATGGTTGAATTAACACCTCTCTGGCAACAAAAACTGCACATAATGAGCTTTGTTGAGGTAGAATTTATGGCAGTGTTGTTGCATGAGGCAAGATTGTACAGTTGCACCTATCAAAGTGGGAGCTGAGTGTGCATTAACTATTTTAATCTTACAGGAAGGAAATGTGCATATGTCATTGCACCACCACTCCAAACCCCTCTCTGTCTCTGCTGCAAACACTTGCTCAGGTACACACGCAAACACAAACTGGCAGACACACATATAGCTCTGCTTGAACATCTCTTCAGTTATTTTAAGCTGTAGCACCGTTACTTCTGTGCTGACAGTCAGTGAGTCAGAGAAGCGCTCTTCTCGCATTACATGGTGTTTTCTGTCAGGGAACGGAGATTCACCAAGAGAGATACCAGTTGTATCAGCTGAAGAGCTCGGGAGAGCAAGTGCTCCAAAATCTAAATCCTCACACACTGTAGATGCTGGAGGCTGATTTTCAATCTCTTGCTGGCTACTTCATCCGTTTGCTGTTAGCGTGGTTGGTGAACTGCAGGGGGGACCAGCTGAGGATTTTTGACTATTTTGAGGTTGACTAACTCAAAAACTGAAGACTGAAGATGTCGGGGTGATGGAGCTTTAGTCATTAAAGACTGATTTTTATTTCGCACTTATGGGAACATCAGGTTAAGCACTTTTATATTGCAGTAATCTGATTACTGTAAAATCTCCCTATAGATGCAGAAAGTCAGCAATCAGATTTCTTCCCTATCTCAACCCTATTTTGACCATGGCTTACTTACACTAAGTAAAATAAGTGCTTGTCATCACACATGGGAGTGGAACAGAGTAACCATTTACTTTGGCAAAAATGTAGCTGTGCTAATCTGGTTTCCTTAATCCCTTACCCCAATGCCAGAATCTGTAATTCTTGTTGCCATGACAATTCAGAAATCAAATTACTACCAAAAGCCAGTAGTTACCTGAGAATGTGCCTACATGTAAATGCACTGACTGAGGATATCAGTGAAAAGTGGTGATGCACTGTTTGAGAAAGGCGGGGGAGTCGAGGCCGGGCTCAGGACGGGAGGCTTCCCGGTGTTAAATCTGCTGAATATCCGGCATACCTCTCACAGATCACAAGGTGGGAGTGGGCAGATGGCTGGAGGTGAGGTGTGAAGTAGTTGGGTGAGACTTGGTCTGAGCCAGGACCGGATACAGCCCGCAGAGCTGCAGCTCAATCAGGTTGTAGTTCAGTCTGGTCAGTGTTTGAGCAGGAGAGGGATTTCCTCCAGTTGGTGATACCCCGCAGGCTGACCCATGTCGGACTGTTTTACACCAAACCTGGCGCACAATATCCCTGTGTCTGTCAGACAGTGCAACATGCTGCTGATTACAACCACTTAACTGCTTTCACTGCGTCATTTGTCTTACGCTGAGTGACTTGCATTTGAGAGATGCTTGAGAGGCTTTCAAAGCAGATTAAAACAAGGCAAGTTATTTTTAGTAACTTTGATGCCTGCCTGTACTTGACCTGCGTGCTCCTCTGTAGGTTTCCTGCTTGGCCCAGTGAATTTGAGTTCAGCTCTAAGCCAGAGCTTGTCAGTCATGTAACTAAACTAGGTCCTGTAGTGCTCCTGTCTGCTTAAAAGCTGATGTACGATGTCACTGTTGGGTAAGTACGGGCTGCCTGGTTGCCTTAGATACTAGCTGCAGTATCTTGTAAGAAATAAATCACAATGAATAAATGTAGCTACAGTATACCTGACTCATAAATACAGTATTTTCAAATGCACAGATTGCATCCTCCATCTACTGCAGAATAACACTGTAACTTTAAAAAAAAAAATAAGAGTGAGTTGGTTATAGATTATAGAATGATGTAAAATAGAAAATATGTTAAAAGTATCTATCTCAGCAGAAAATAATGTGTTGCCTTTCAGAACTGAAAACTGATGCACTGAGCTCAAACCCCCTATGTTTACATTTTCATTTTCTGGCAGCATCACCTTGACATGACTCAATGAACAGTAAACCTCTGGCAGCACTCGCTCAAGGAATGTGTACTGTCTGTTTCAGGGACTCTTTATATCCAGGTAGTCAGATGAGGGAACACTGGCAGCTGGCTGTTTGTGAACGCACATGGCGACAGACTTTGCCAAAAACCACAGATGCCGTTGCAGAGTGGAGAAAAAGAATTGCTTAAAGGGGTTTTAATTTCCCAAAGTAAGAATGATGTGCTGAATTATGACATTTGATAGAGGAAAGAGAAGGAGAAATCGGAAAAACGCTCAGACAGAATTATTATATGGATAGGGGGCTAATTACCATCCGCTAAGACTTTCCTGTGTCATTATGGAATAATGAAAATATCAGTCAAAACACTATTACAGAAATATTAAAATTTCATTAGACACCCCTAGAGCTACTATACTCCACTCCTTTATCACTTTTTATAACTGAGGACACTTGTTTCATTCTGTTAATATTTAATGATGGATGGAATTATTAGTTGAACCACTAAGCATTCAGCTTTTGCTACCTGAATCCAGATGGAGAGTGCGATAAAGTAGGTATATGAAATAAAAGACAGGACTGAGCAAGGGTAAGTGGGAAGGAGGAAAAGATGGGGGGAAAAAGTCAATTGAATTTTCAAAGCAGAGAGGGATTTACAAAAGTCAAACAGTAGTTGTGAAGCCACACCAGAAAGATGCATAAGAACAAGATGAAAAATAAATACATAAAATTGAATGACGGCATCCGGCAGAGACATGTGGGACTGAAGAAGTGCCATTGTCAAGTGTATTTTACATGCAAATATAACGAAAAATAAAAGGCATTTGATTGAAAGGGGAAGTCAGTTTCCTGCTGTTTTCTGCGCTGATTTTTGTGGGTTTTAAAATCTCAAGAGACACAATATAGTTGTTTTTCTCAGCGGTAACCCAAAACTTGTTTGGAAGTATTTTTGAACAAATTTTCTGACCTTGCCACATTTAATCAACCTCTACAGTTTTTAGTTTGGTGTTTATGTTGTGGGAAGGTGAAGGATTGCTATTAGATGTGTTATTCAGTCAGAGACGTTTCTCAATCAGGAAAACGTTCTGTCAATATGTTGCTATGTTTAGTTACTTAAACTCTGAAGGGAAAAATACAAGTGTCAAGCAATTACAATGTGACTAATGCTGCAGTTAAAGAAAAGAATAATAAACCATTACAGAAATAAGACCTCTGACACCTCAGCCCTCTGTGGAAAACAAGGTGCTCCACCTGCATTGGAAACTGGCATTGATTATAATGTATGATTAAAACACCTGTCTACATGGGCGAGTATTGTAAAACACATACTGGCATGATCAGCACTGCTGAAGACAGCCTCCATACTGTGCTACTGAGACATGATAATTAGCCTCTGGGGGCTCACTTGTCCTCGGTCGACAGCACCGATAAATTCTATCGAAACAAAGAGCTAATGAGCCAGATGTGACAGGTGTCCTACCTACTTATTGATATTAATGCAATATCAATAAGTAGGTGGCGTTTCAAGTTTTGCAGTGGCCAATTCTGATAAAGTTCCTGTGATTTGTATTGGCTTGACAGATGTAAGTTGTTTCTGCTCCTGATATTATTGTCCCTAATATCAGGACAACTATTCTATGAAATGTTACTTATTTTTATTTTATATGTACTGTATTTTTTTATATCATATTATATATCCTCAACAGTTACTACAAACATTTCACATCAGTGTTAAAAATCTAAGAGGGATGGTTGACTAGGTAAACATTGTCATTATGGCTGAATAATAAAAATGTCATTGAAGGCTTATCTTGCCCTAGTCCTCACACATTTCCTGCACTTGCACTGAGCACTGCACCCCAATTTAAGTCTTAAAGAGAGAGCTGCTAGTGTACATATGGAAGGTATTCATAGCAGACAGGGTTGTGCAAGGATAGCTGACAATAGAAGGAGCTGATGCGAACCTCTGACTGTCTTGTGACTGTGAAAAGTACGGGAAGAAGTGTCATTTATTCACAAACTAAATGTGCAGCTTCTTAGTTTGTGCATGATTTTACTCAGTGTCTAGACTGTCATCTCCATCACCTCACATAGAGTAATCCCCATCTATTACATAGCACAATTTAAAATCTGAAATTTTAAAGTGACACTGGGTGAGTGAAAAAAAGCCTTTTAAAGTAAGTACATTCTCTTTTGAAAAAATTTAAACAGTGAGAAAGGTTTTGAAATGCCAGAGATTGGATGAATGTCTATGATTGTGTGTGTGTGTGTGTGTGTGTGTGTGTGTGTGTGTGTGTGACACAGGTGATGAGAGTATGAGAGATTTCTTCCCCTGCTGCTGGCAGCCTTCCAGGTATATCTCATGGATTAAACCTTTGCAGATATGTGCATGCTTCACATTGTTTGAGTCTTTGTACATTCAGCACTAATTAAGAGCTGAGAGAGTGAGGCAGAGTCACTACTCTCTCTTTCTTTCTCTCATAGACAGACAGACACACAGGCATATGCACAGCCTCACAGAGTGCATGGTGAATGGAGGATAATTGGTCTGGGCATTCAGAAGACATGCGTCTTGATAGATATTTTAGCCTGTGTAGTGTGTGAATATTGAGTGACTAAAAGGCAGCCGAACAGTCTCCTGACTGACTCGGGATTTAATATCGACTTCAGTCAACTTTTCACATGTAAGAGGTTTTCAGATTTCTGTTATTTGATTTTGAACACTGCGCAAATCAATATTTTAAAATCAACAATGGATTCAATTTCTATGTGTAATGTGAAACTTGTAGTGATAAAACCACAGAAACTCTGGTTCTGCTTTTGGTTTAATGGCCTGTAAATTCACTGTTTTGGTTAACTCTTACCACTTTCAATAACCCCCGTTTTCAGTGATAATGAAACCTTGGAGAAAGTGAATGTAAAGACAGAAGTTAGGGGCGCCCTGGTGGCTCTCCTGGTAGGCTCTTCTCTAGGAGACAAAAATGGGACTAACAGGAGAGCTGAACTTGAACCTACATTCATCAAGTGGCCAGAAACATGACTGAATGCTAATGCTGCTTCATGTCTACTGGATATGTAAAAAGACCACTGTTTGCTAACAAGTTCAGCAACTTCATAAAGAGATAATACGTTGGTGTTGCAATTATCGCTTGTTCCACTTCCGCCGAGCGGTCAGAAAGTCTATTACTGCTTAATGTGAACAGCTTTCCATACTAGACAACCGTCAGTGAGCAGATGTGTAGAATTAGTGTAACATTACAAACCTTAAAGACAGAGTTCAACATTTTGGAAAATCTGCTTTTCTGTTTAAGTAATTTTTAGGGCATTTTAGTGTTTATTCTGATAGTCATAGTTAGAGAGAGAGAGAGAGAGAGATAGAGAGAGAGAGAGAGAGAGAGAGAGAGAGAATGACATGCAGCAAAGAGCCACAGGTTGGGCTCAAATCCAAGCCACTGCAGTTAGGACTACACCTTCATGGGACATGTTGAGCCACCCAGAGCCCGGAAAATCTGCTTGTTTTATCTACTTATCTGCTTCTTTTCCTGACAATAAGATAACATGATCAATATCAAACTGGGCCATGTTTAGCCTAGCTTCGAGAAGAGATTGGAGACAAGACAACATATACTGTGTGGCTGAGTTTAAATGATTTTTCTTATTGAACTTGTGAACGCGTGACTTGGTGAAATATGCTGTTGCACTTGGCCTTCATTAACAATCATGCTCTGTAAGATTTAACATCTCAGACCACTGCTCTGTACAATTTAAATGAATGCTTTTTATAGAGATAAACCGCTGTTCACCCCAACCCTAGCAAACACACAGCATTGCTAGTAGACCGAGGAAATTAACTTTTCATTGGACATCAGGCTAATTGGCTGGTTGATGTGACAGCTCTCGAAGCAAGAGTGTAAGGCTGCAAGAAGACTTTATTCGCTGCTTCCCATTCTCTCTCTCTCTCTCTCTCTCTCTCTCTCTCTCTCTCTCTCTCTCTCTCTCACATACACACACACATGTCAACACACACAACCACACAAGCGCACACCTACCTCATCCCTGTGACAGCTAAATTGGGATTAACGAGCTTTTAGGGAAAAGCTGCAGCAGCAGCAGCTCCTTTTCTCTTTGTTTTTTATCCATTGACACCCCCATGCCTGTCTGGCAGGCTGACTGTCTGACTGGCTTGTGCTTGATCTTGCATCAAATAGAAAGGTTTCCTTTTTTTAAACTTGATATACACCTGCTTGGTATACACAGCCTGCAGGCCTTTTCCTGGCACAACACTGGTCAACAAACTGAGCTTTAAATCATGAGGGATTTAGAAGAAAAAGACAAAGACTCTGTATGAAATATATACCTTTGAGGATAAACCATCGTCTTATGGTGAATGGTGAAAGAAGAAAAAACTCTCATTCAGACAAAAATAGGACAGAACCAGAGGAATAAAAGTTAATGGGCTCTAATATTAATGTGACAGAAAGTGGCAGATGGTGGTGCTCTGAGTTGACGAAGTGAGACTAAGTTGTACCCAGCATGACGTGGTAGTGCCAGTTTCACACCATGCCATATTTTATGGTGAACCGAAGCTGCACAGCATGTTCAAATATTGTGGGAAATATTGGCCTTTAGTTCTTTCAGACTTAATTCTCACGAATGCAGTTTTAATAAGAAAGGCGAATGATCTTAGACTGTCCTTTAGGGCGGCTGTGTGCTGATTTGTAAAGGCACACACTGAGAGGGGAGGCGTACAGTAGTAGAGGTGTGTCTGCAGTTTTGTCTAAAGCACATGTATTGTAGATTCTGTTCTAATTCAGTGGGTCAGCTGACTCGTGTGCACATGAACAGATTGGATTCAAAAGCTTCCCAAGCCTTTTTTGTGCGGAAATCCATTTGCCAGATTGATTTGGATGAAATTCTCCCTATTGAGTGATGCCTAATGAGTGATGTCCACATGTCTCATTGACTTCCCCTTTTATCAGACACTGCTAGTCTGAGGTAGTGCTAATTACCCATCAAGTGCCCATTTAGTATCTGTCTGATGATTGTTATGGTTTGATAGGTGTGTCATGCACTGAGAATATGGAGTCTTTATGGTTTTGATTCCGTTCCCAGTACTAGAACAGGTGAAACGAAGCTGTCAGAGAAAACTAGCTGCAGCAAAGTCTGAAGAAGAAAGAGGCTGGATTACTGTTTGTATCAATAGTCTCTTAAATACCTATTGTCCACACCTCTTACATAACGCTGCTGGGTGAAGGAGGCAGAATCTGATGCTGTGGGCTGGGTGGCATTACCACCGTTACTGCGAGCACATCTTTCTCCTCCCAGACCACACGGCTCTTAAACATGCTCTGGCACTTTGGCAGAGGCCATCTGTAAAGATGAGGGGGATGCCTCTGCCACAATAACCAGTGAGCTCAACTTCACCCCAGGGAAGACCAGAGCTCATTCAGATGCTCCTCGCAATCTCACCAGGACACATGTACCATCACCCCCGTGCACCTGCTGTATGTCTGCACGGGGTTGGCCACCAAGGATGCCAGAGAAGCTTCTTCTACTTGGTCTGTGGCCATGAGAGCTCGCCTGTGTGGTCCAAAACATGTCTATATATGCATAGAACTTCCAAGCTGCTGTGTGTCTTTGGTCTGTTTATCAATTATTTGTCAGTGAATGAGCTACAGTTAGCCCGGGTGTATGTGAAAAGACACTTAAAATTCAATTAAAAAATGATTAAAAATAATAGTAATTTGCATAAAGAAACATCGCAACAAACAACATACATGGAACTGTGCACTTATTCACAGTCAGTACACAGAGGAAATGATACTGCTGTCAAAGTTCTAAATAGAAGGGAGATAAAACAATCACTCACAACTGGAAATGTCATGTGTGCAGATCGATCACCATATTTTTCCTCAACAACTGTTCTTCCTCTCGCTTGTGTTTGATCTACAAACAGATGTTTCGCAGAATGACATATTTACTACTGAACAATAACACTGACAAAAGTATTTGACACAGGAATTGTACACAGGCCGGGAGAGTGTTGTAGAGGATTAAACAGACTTCCTCGCCTGACATTTGACCCAGTTAGTCTTCCATCTGACCCATCTGATACTCAGATGTGAGGCCTTGAATCGGCACTTCCAAGTTTACAAGACTTTTGAACAGTATCCCATACCTACACCTAAAATTAACATTAAATTCAAGCTCAAATAGATGATGACTGTTGCGCGCAGGATCTGCAACATTTGTGTATCGATGTGTTGTTTACTTGACGGCGGCGGTTTAAAAGCCTTGTGAGCTGTGAGTGTGTGGCACCGGACAGTAAAGTAAAAGGGTCTAAGTATATAACAACGTGCAGGTTCCTATTGAGCTTTACAGTACATCAACAGTCTTATCAGAGTAGCAATTTTTTTTTCACCTTGGAGCAGAATTCATCATCACAAGGAGCTAAAAGTAGCTTATTAGGGTTCTCTCATTAAGGGTTGAACCTGCATCAAAACATAAACCAAAGCCTTCTACAATAAACAAAAGTTTACAGCTAATTGCAGCTCTTATATAACATTCATTGCTGAAAGAAAAAGAGGACAACACAATTGCCAGCCTGGTATCACCAAATGGAGTATGAATAACAAATGAATGGTCTCATATAGTATAAAGTGAAAATTCCATGTCTTTGATTATGAAGCAGGTCTAAGTTCTATATTAATTCTTTGAAGTATCAAAGTGCGCAATCCACGGACAGAATACACACAGCCTGTATTCAGAAACAAGCCATCAGGACTTCTATAACTTTGTGATGTCACAACAAAACAATCACCACCCTCAGCTATGCCACCAGCACAGCCCACCTGGACCCACCCTCCAGCCTTGTAGGATTTGATTTCTTTAAGTGTTTACCTGAAATCTGCTGTAGTTTTATTCGCTCAGGCTCAGACCCTCTCTTCTGATTGGCTCATTGACCTGTTGGTACATGAGCTCTAGGGAGAAACCTGAAAGAGGAGAAGTAAAACTACATGGAGATGGTTTTTGGTACTTAATATCCCAAATATATCTTATGGATACCAACACTTCAAATAAAACATCAGAAAAACCTAAATTATGGGACCTTTAAGTCATTTTGCATGTTATCACTACATATTTTTTACTTTTTGCCAGTCATTTCACACCACTAACCCTAACCCTGACAAGAATGACGTTAAATGACACGTGAAAAGCTTGAAATGTGTAAACACGTGAAATGTTGCGTGTTCATTGCACGTCATTCCATGATATAACATGGTAATTGCACATTAAGTGTGAATTAAAACAGTAAATTAAGGAAAAGTGCTATCAAAAGTGCATCAAGGACATTAACAGGGAATTATATTTTTGGGTTAGGTGATAAATGAGTGTTTAAAGAAGGTAAGGTCTGGTTTGTCTACAGTATGTGCAGCATGTGTGTGTGGTAAGAGCTTTTCTTTCAATCATAGCCAGATAGATAAATCACAGTTCCTCCCATCTGTTGGCCAGGCTCAGAAAAAAAAAAAAATACAGAAATGAAAAGATAAGATGGATAGATGGAGAAGAGAGAAATAAAAGAGTGAGAGCGAAAAAAAAAACACTCCTCTGACTAATTATACATTTCTCCTAAGAACCCCAAAACACAGTGTGTTTAAAACTTTTCATGAGGTACTGTTTCAGTTTCAAAACCACTTCTTTTTTTCCTTTTTCTTTTTTTTTTTCTTTTAACTGAAAACCCAGCTCATCTCAGAGAAGCGGACAAGTAAACATTCAAAAGGTCAGAATTCATTAGCTGGGAAAATAGCTTGCAAAAACAAAATTGCTCCTTTTCTTGCTCTCTCCTCTCATATTCCCTCTTTCTCTCTTTTTTCAAAGCTCAGCAGAAATAATGAGATGATAACAGAGTGTCTGCTTGACACCTGCTGAAACGCTAAAGAAAAACAGTCTGTTTCACTGACTCCTTTAAAAGGGTTTCCAGAGAAAAATACTTGCCAAATTTGAGGTATTTTTAACATGTCAGCTGCAGTCAGTGCAAATAATGGATTTGAACTCTCTATTCAACTGTTCAGTGTTAAAATTTATGCAGTTGTCATTTTCCACTTGTTTAATACGTAAGAGCAAACACACACACAAATGTACGGTAGACACAGCAGAGCACTGGAGCACTGGCACAATGACACACACCATCTGATCCTGTGTGGTCCCTGGTTTTTCAACCTAGCAATCACTGACAGTCAGTATGTAGCCTAAAGAATAAGAGACCCACAGGCCGAATACACACACACACACACAAAAGTGACAATCAAGGTAACCCTGTCTCCTAGAACTGCAACAGCAAATCTGTTGTGTAGGAAATGTAATTGCTGGCTGGATCCCGTTCAGAGGCAACATATTTTTTGAATGAATGAAGCGCTGCATGTATTAACAGCAGTGGAGTCTCTAGGAGGTGGTTGGGGGAGGATGGCAGGCGTACAAAGTGCATGACTGTCACACCAGTCTGTGGCTAGGTTTAGGCAACAAAAGCACAGCCAGTATAAATAAACACATTGTGTCTGAAGTCACTGTGATCTTTTTTTCTGTATTAAACCAGACCACAATCTGTCCCTAACCATAACTGAGTGCTGCGAGTGTCTAAAGATAGAAAACAATTTCACAATGTTGTAGTCAGTACAGGTGGATATTAAACTGCAAGATATGATATTTTGATCAGACACAATTACATTTCCTACAAAACATATTTTGCTGTTTCTTTTCAGTTGTACAGAAACCTAATTTCTAAGAGACAGGGTTAGCCAAGGACCACTGTAGTCATTATGGAGTAGCATGTGTTTGTGGCTAAAGTTTGCATATTGTCCATGCCGCAAACCACTGTCTCCCAAAATGTTTTTTTTTCTCATCCTGATAATAACACACGCCCAGGATTATGTGGAAGAGACACAGCCAGAAATAGGCAGTAGTCTGACATTGAAGCAGCATGGAGCATTAAAGGAGCTTTGGGTGACCCTCCCAGGTCAAACGTCTTAAAGTGCCATACAAAACAGAACTTGCATTAGTGTTCTTTATTAGACAGCTTGTTTTATAGCTGATTTCACTCAGGTTAATGCACAAAACATGCCACGTATAATGCATGCTTTCTGACAGTCTACCCAACTAATGTTAATTTATTTTTATTCATCATTTAACATAATTTAGTCATCATGCAAGTTCAATATTTGTTCTTATTTAACCTCTGTTCTGCTGTCCAACAACTGCTTCAGGAAACATCTGTAGCAGCTAAATGCTCCACTATTCATGTATGTTTAGTGCAGCTTTAAAACCCTGACTTACTATATGTCACGACATAGTAGGGCTGTGTCCAAAAATAGTCCCTTGTTCACTCTTTCACTCATTCTCACCTACGTACATAAAGGACACTCAATAGTTGACTTCATAATATGCAGTAAACCGAGCTTTCAGAAACTTACTAATGATTGTTGGTTTGTGTCATCATTGACATCTCATTCAAGCAAGAGTTATTTCCACATGTGTAAAATGTGGTGCATTGTTGTGGATAAATGGACCGATTCAGAATTTGGACACTCAAATAAAATGGCAGGAAATGCAAGTGCACTATGTGGTAAATAGGTAGTGACTTTTGCTGTTTCCTTGGCAACACATTAAAGAAAGAGTGTTGTTGATGTTTGTTGATAGGTGTGAACTTAGCTAATACCTAGAGACCATGGGAAGAATACCAGTTAGATAAGGTGCAGATGACCCTGCTATTCTCCAGTCCTGCAGATAGTTTTGATGAGATCTATACCATGATCATATCTGTTGGCTAAATATGAAGCTGCAGCCAGCAGCCATCTAACTTAGCTTAGACTAAACTTAGACTAAAGAGTGGAAACTGCTAGCCTGGCTCCTTCCAAAGATAACTGAATCCATCTGCCAGTGCCTATAAAGCACATTATATCTCATTTGTTTCATTTGTATTATCATATTATTACTAAACTTTATTCTGCCACAATATTGTAAGAAAAATATATGTAATCATACAGCCATAGCATGCAACAATAAGATGTTGAGAGATACACTGTACATTTCCCTGTGCTGTAATTCTTCAGCTCCAAAATGTCCTTAGTGTTATTATGAGAGAATCCTCTGTGATTACCCATATCACTGTGACAGTAATCCCTCTTTTTGGCAGCTTTCTGGATCATGCTGCTGGCCATATGTCCAGGCGATGGCTGCGTCCAAGCCCTTCTGTCTAGGTGATAGACTCAGCCCAATTAACACTAACGAGATTCAGACCGGAGGAAAGCTATATGGCCACTTATCAGCAGACTGTCATATATTACTCTTTGGTTATTCTGTTTGGAGGCTTCTCCTCTAGGGCTTGGTCCCATTCTGCCTTTTCCTTCCACGACTCTCATTCTCACTTATTGTCCTCGTTCAGTCACCCTCACTCGGCTCATTCCTCCTTCTTGTCTGTATCACTTTGGACTCTTCCTCGTCCCGTTACTTTGCTCCTTACATCCCTGTCCTCATTCCTTCTCTTCTTCTTTTTCAATCCATTGTCTAGGTGTCAATTTTATAAGCTCTTAACGTCACACACCCCCATAAATATTGACCCTTCAAATCGCTTTTTGCTCCTGCCATCTTTCACTCACCCTCTTCCCCCGCTGCGTTATCTCTGTCGTATTCTGTTGCTCTCATTCAGTCACTATCTTTTTTACACTCACTTTATATCTTAATGCCTGCATTTCTTCAGCAAAGATGAGATTACAGAGGTAGAGTTAAAGTATAATTGTGAAAGACACAAAATGAGAAAGGTAGATGGCTGTGATAGTAGACAAAAGACATAAATGGACATTAAACACACACAAACGCACACACCCACACACACACAATTGAGTGACTGACACCACCTAATGTTCTGTAGCACTCTTTAGTGAGTGAATATTGTCTGCATCAGCCGCTATGTCAAAGTCCCGGTACATGAAATTATAGTGGGAGAATAAATTTGAATACATTTGCTCCCCATTCACCTGTATTCATTTGTTAATTGATGGATGCCCTTTGGGTTGATTGCAGTATTTAGTTTTACATTTAATCGGCTCCCGTTTCATTCTTGGCAGTGACATTAGGCTGTGTTGTTCCTTTTTCTCTTTCTCCCATCTGTCCTATCCCAGAGAAAAGGCAAAATTATCAACAAAGAAGCCATGTCATTAGTTTGTTCCATCCAATAACCTCCAGCATGTCTCCATTTGTAGCTACAGGCAGAATGTTAACAGAGATTTGTCAAATAAATTGTTTTTAAAATTTGAATGTTTTGATGATTTACAAAGTCATCAAAGAAAGTTCAAAACAGAAGGTGTAGCTACGTATTTACCGTCAACTCTTTTCAGTAAGAGCTTGAAATTACGGATCACTCTCTATGTAATGTTAAGTTTCATTAACAAGACAAATCTACAGCTTGTTATCTGCCAAAGAAATTATAAGAAAATCAGACACAGACTACATGGGTAACATGACCTGCGGGATTGTAAATAGAAGCTGCAAATGAACTTGTGGCAATGAAATATAAATGAGTTCCACTAAATATGTTTGTATGATCATGTCGAGGAAATGTAACCACTGTGA
Source organism: Seriola dumerili (assembly GCF_002260705.1). NCBI lineage: Eukaryota > Metazoa > Chordata > Actinopteri > Carangiformes > Carangidae > Seriola > Seriola dumerili. The sequence goes on along the minus strand of NW_019177581.1, from coordinate 259,036 downwards.
AATTTGCTTGTTGTTAAGCTATGTCACCAGCTAGCTGAGGAAGGGGTTCTTTTCACTTGGTCTCAATATTATACATCACTTAGCAGCTGCCTTTTTTTTTTTTATGGCTGTAGCCCTAAGCAGCGCTCTCATCATTCACTGAGACTAATGAGCTGTCTTTGCTGATGTAATTTACCTCATTTTGTGCCAGCCCATATGAAAAATTTAACCATGGCCATGAAAAATAGTTATGTTTTAGCCTTTAATTATGTGCATATCTTTTGCCTGTCAGACACTGTTGATAGCGTCAGTGTCTGTTTGAACCTCTGCTTTCGTTTGGGTTTGTTTGTGACTTGTGATCATAGAGGAGATACAGAGATATATGTGGAGATTACCCAGAAGCTAAATGTTGTGATCGCACTGGATGTACTCTGGGGGTAATATTTATTGAAGTGGCACATTTAACTCTAGTGGAAATGTGGAATAACTGTTTGGGTCAAGTGCAGGCTGTGAGGACACTAATAGGAGATGACATAACCCATTTATTCTGCTTGTTAATGTTGAATTTGTAGAGAGAAAAATGTGGGACGGTTCTCTTTCGTCTCGTCATCCTGCATGGTTTTTTATAGTTTCTCATTCTCCAGTTACAAGCGAGTTCAAGTAAAGTACTTTAGCAAAATAGACAATACTGAATGAAATATAGAGGTATTGAGTCTGTTAACTCTGCACTGCACATAGACAATCTGTCTTACTTCTTTGCTATCACTATCCTGTAGTGTGCCACATAAATGAGTCCTAAAACCTGGGAATTAGCATTTTAGCACTTCCGGTTCCATTGTCCCGAAGTCTATGGGTCAATATGCCTCTGCGCCGGCCACAGCCAGGGCCGGAGACATTATGTTTTCGGGTTGTCCGTCCGTACGTAAGACTTCACACAGTAAACATGACAAAATTTCACACAAACCGACAATATTTTATATGACTCTGGATAAACAGGGATGTAACCTGAAACTCTAGTTTGAATAGGTTTTTAGTTAGATGACTAAAATAAGGTCTGTGGTTCACACAAGCTCAAGACATTGGAACGTTTTAGTCTACAACATACAATACATCAGTAGATACCCAAATCATGATTTCTCTAAGCTTTTACATCTCTTAAAAAAGGCCAGTTGCTAACAGGTGGCTAAATGAGCCTACAGAGGTTCTCAACATGAAAACTGATCTGCTCACCAGTCCACCTTTACAGCCTTGTTGTGTTTATACTCACTTTTTTGCAAACTATGACTATCTATGTAAGAGGGAAGGCTTCTGTTCAAGAGGTAAGCGCTAAACCAAACTACAATTTAGAAGTTTAGTAGTGGTGAAGTAATGCGCCCACGGGGTAATTTGTTTATAGCCAAACATTAGCTTTTTACTTCTGGTGATTCAGGCTTCAACAATCATAAAAGTGGTTTGTTTGTCACAGAGCTTATTTTCTGCAAAAATCCAAAATCTAATGTAAAAACCCCATTAGCTTTATGTCGAAAGAGGGTGATGCTAACAAAAATACATCATCGCTGTGGCACTCTATTTGCTCTGAAACCCATTAGAAAAAATATATAAATAAACCATTAACACTTCATGGCTAATCCTAACCCAATACCCTAATCTAATTATACCCTTATCTCTAAAACCAAGTCCAAACCCTCAAACAGCAGATAAACTCTAAGGGTATTCCACATTAATATTTCAAGAATAATAAACTGTACACAGTTGAAAAGGCTGTTAATTAAAAAGTTCAGCCAACCACTTGTGTCTACCAGTCACCTTCTGTCTTCCAATGCCGCCCTACACAACACTCAAGCAACACTTGTTACTAATTGGCAACAGATAACACATCCATCAAGCATGCTGTAAAATGCACTAAAGGGGAAATTTAAGTCAAACACGAGTGGGCTGAAAAGATGACTCACCCTGCTGTTAATTGTTTAGATTCATAATTTAGCTGCTTTTAGAGGTGTCGAAGTCAGACAGGTTTAATGGTAAAAGAGAAGTAGGGAGAGAGAGCATTATGAATGACCTTCAAAAGTCATTGTGACTGCATCAACCAGCTAAAAAGGCCAAATTAATCAACACGAGCTCAAACTCCTAATCTCACTACAATCTGCATGAAATGCCAAACGCAGGGACAAAAAGAAATATGTAATTGCATCAGTACAGATATAAAACTTTAACACAATCCAACAGATTGTTGCAGAAAATGCACGGGCCATAAATCATATACAATAGCACAATTTTATTCAAGGCAAGCATTGAATTTGCAATGTCAATTTTGTCTATAGTGTCAGTCAGTCAGTTTTTCATGGCACAGAGGGTGTTTGCATAGGTTCAAAAGCCACTGTGTAATGCATGATGATGGGGAGCTTATGAGCAAACTGCTATCTTCAAAGGTACAGAGCAAAGTGAGGCCTGCAGCCTCAAGATTCAGTTTTGTTCTTGAGAAGGCACATATACGTCTGTGGACATACATTTACTTTTAAGTCATCCATAAATGGAAAGACCATAAAAGAAAACTATTTTGTAAGTAGATGCATTCAGATGAGGTTTGAATTTAAACAAACATGACTGCCATAAGCCAGGAAGGAACTATGTAAGAATATATTAATTACCTTTATTATAGGCAATGGTTAACTGCACAAAAAAGCAAATCTAGTGCAAAATTATGAGCTGTATATTTCCCAACACTGTCATTTCAGCCAAGGGGCCTTCAAGAGAGAATTTGTCATGTTCTCTAAATATCCTGCTATTCATACAGCAAACAACAAGTCCTATATAATCAGCTAAAGAATGATTGTCTTTTTTTTTCATACAAATGAACAAAACATTACAATGAGAGGATGCCCAGCAGGACACATAAAGCATGTTTGAAAACTCAGAGGTCAATTACTCCTTGTAGTTAATCATATTAATCCTTGGATGAGACTGTGCACTGATTTAATATACTGTAAGTATATTAGATTCAGTTTTATAAACCCAATTAAACTGATAAATGAAACTGATAGACTGCTCTACATACTCCTTGTACAGAAAGTAATTACATTTAATTAAGTTTAAAACAAAGGTTGCTATCTGTATTAACTATAGAAAAATATGTCTGTATTAAGTACATGGAGTAAATGTGTGAACATAACATCTTAAGTCAATAGGGATGAAATTTGGATAAAAAAAGCTCCACCAACAACTAGTGAAGAAACAGAAACATAATATGTGGAAGAAATATGTGGCTGTGTGGTCATCTGGTCACAATTTAAACCAATACTAATAGATTTTACAGTGATCTCGCACCGAAACATGCAACCATCTGTTCCCAAACTTTCCCAAAAATAAGTGGTGTTGGACAAAATCCTCCCTAATCCTCTCACTGATAGTAGATCTGCAGTCTCTGTTGGCATCTTATCAAACTCATTATCAGATTACTTGCGTCCAAAAAATGATAAAGTTTTCTGTTTTGCATCATTATTAATATGACCACTCTCTGCTGCCATACTCAAAATGTGTTGTTGTAAATAGGAGGGGAACATGTCAGGAGACAGTGAAATCACGATAAATATTTGAAACAGACAAAATCCTCTCACACTGCATTAGTTTTAGCTGGTGGACCTAATAAACTGACAAATAATACAAGGGACCTGCAATGAATCCAGCCTTCATAAGGGTCATAATGTTCTGTTTTTATTTAAACCATTTTAGAGAGAAGCTGATTCAACCTTATGGTAATTTTAAAAGACTGGTTTGTGGTGCTGTTGAATTCTATTGGATGAAACTGAGAGGTGTTTTTAATGTTTGGCCGATCCCATTTATTTTGCCTGAATACCTGATTGGTTTGTCTCAGTCATTGTTTCATTTCAAATCCAGTGTGTGGGAGTCCAGAGCCAAAACAATGACAACATTGTTGCTGGCCTTCTAATCTCTGACTACCCTGTACAAGAGACAAATGAGCGAACCAGTGATTCCCCTTTACTGTAGTGGAACCCATTATTTTACATGTTTTGGCTGTCCTTTAAATATGAATTCATCCATTTCGACCACAGCTTGAATGCCAGGAGCTTTTCATTTTGACAGTATCAAAAGCTTGCGCTGAAAAAATAAAGTGAAATAAAATACAATCATACAAAAAAGCTTATCCTCTGCCTCCTTCTTACTGCCATGTGTAAAATATAAAAGCTGGTGAAGCTGGTGTCAGCTGAAATCAACTCAAAGACTGATGTGGAAAGAAAAGTCTTCCCACCTCTAAGTCACATTTCATCTTAAAACAACAGCACATACAGTAACATTCGCTAAAAGATGCTGTTGCTATAATTGAATTAAAAAAGTTTAATCAGGCTGTGGAATGAAGAATATCTTGTAAGGTCTGATATTTTGACAGAAAACAAATTAGATATTCTTATGAAGTTCTTACTGACATGTTCAGAATCTACTCTTTGTGATTTGACAGATATATTAGTTAACAAGATTTCCTAATTATGCATCTTAATAATGATAATGAAAAAACAGATATAGCTTTTGGCTCATTGGTGTATTTTCTTGAGTGACTCCACTGATGCACTTGTTCATAAGAAAAACAAACAATACGAAGATAAATTGTATGATGATCTACATGTTGGTAGAAGTGAAAGTCAGAAACTGTGCTGGATTGCTTTTCCCTTGTTCTGGTAATATGCACAAGACAGCGTTTAACTGCAGATAATTCATTTGATACTGATGGGTGAGGCTTATAGGGACGTTGACGATCCATCATTATGCTGTACAGTGATCACAAACCTCAATAATCAAGTAGGAGTTACCATAGAGGTCAACATGAATACATCCTGAACATGATCTAAAACAGAATATTAGTCAGAAAACAGTTGTTCAATATTCAGAAAAACATGTTTTTTAAATGATACATTTTAAGTAACAATATTCTATTGTAACTGAATGTCAAACTGCAGCTGTTTCAGCCACATGGGGCCGTTCTCCTCTTTCACTCACGGTACCTTTGTTAAAATATGTTTTTCATTTGAGAAGCCTGACATAAAAGGCAGCTGACCTCTGCTCGGCCCTGTACATTGTTGCTAACTAATTACTCAAAAAAAACGCTGCCAATGGTAAGATTTTTAATCACAAAATGAGCCACACAGCACTGGTGCAACGATTGTAAAGGCTCTCTGAGAGAGCAGCAGAACCTCAGTGACATTACAGAGGTTGACATGTTGTGTTTGGTATTGCTGTTATCTTTTTAGTCTGTTGGACTAGTTTAACATGCACAGCCATATTCACAGTCTCAGCACAGTCAGCTATTCAACATCCCCATTGTGACATATCCATGAATATTTACAGCTCTCACAACAGGTTCAGCAGAAAGGGGAGATTTTATTCCGTGGTTGGACCTGTCGGCTTTATTATTGTGTGAAGTGTGGGTGTTCAAATAGTGAATTGCACCCTGGCAGCACCTAATGACTGAAGGCACATGATAAGACACAAAGTGCCTTCCTGGCCATACCCCACTCAGAGGAGCTAAAAATCAAATGCATTTTCATTAGAAATAATTCATGTTTTTTTTATCTTTCTGCCACATGTTCGTCCTGCTTTTTAAAAACACAGCCTCACTTTTCACCCGCAGGTTCAGCATGTTATGCAGCTATTACCTGGAAGGAAATATGGGAATTTTCCAGAATTACAAAATAAGGTTTAAACTATTTTGAAGCCTTTTCCAGTGATGAGACGTAAATGCAGAGAGACGCAGGCTGGAAAGGCACTTACCATGACCTTGCATCATTTTAGCTGAAATCTTGTGCAAATTTATTGGAGATATCACATCCTCTTTGTCCTCCTCATGTTTACCATCACCACTGATTGTACACTCTCCAGAATAATAGAAATGCTGTCCGTTTGTTTGTTTGTTTGTTTGTGTGTGTGACTGAGAGAGAGAGAGAGAGAGAGAGAGAGAGAGAGAGAGAACAACCATATTTCTTCAAGCTTCAGCCAGGGATGTCTACCCTGCCAAAGACTGTCTCTTGCTGTGGGCCACCTGTTTCCATTCATCTCGGTTTAGCTTTTGTTTTCCTGGCAATTTGTTTAAAATAATCAACTAATCAAATAAATAAATTATTTGAATGTCTTGGCCAAAATCAGTCTCTGCTAATGAATCCTCCATTGATCCGATCAAATACAGAGAATAGAGCAGATGTGGTTGTATCGACAGGTAATTAATGGTCTTTATATTCACACCGCTGAGTAAGAAACATGAATGTTGAGACCTGGTACTTCTGGCATCCGAGTCACAAGTGTTGAAATTTCTGGAGTAGCGTTCTAACTGGTTCCCAGTTGACATCAATGATATTTTAGTTGGTTTCACCCAACCCAATTAAATCACCTTATGTTGGGACCTAAAATAAAAGCAGAAACAGGAACTTTTGTAATTAATCATTGAGTCATTAGACACCTATCTACTACATCATAATATGTTTAACAACCTGGCAAATAGAGTTCAATCACAATTCCACTTTTTCTGTGTGGTCATAATGTCAAAATATAATCTAACCTCAGTAATTTCACAGAACTAACTGTTGCTTCTTAATTTGGGGAACAGGAATTGACTATCTTAATTAAAGCGCACGCATGTGTGTTATTACTTGTTAAGATCTCAGTGATAGATGTCATGTCTGTCTTCAACAATTAAAAAATGACAATTGGAAGTATTATCACAACTATGGAAGTGAAGAAGATACAATTTAAACAACAAGATAAAAATAAATGGAGTTTAATAATTCCAAGAGGTTCTACCTGCATTGTGCAATACTTACATGCTGTTTGCTATATATATATATATATATATATATATATACATACATATAGCAATTAGCATGTAGCATATAATATATTGTGATTATGCCTAATCGCAGCACCCGCTTTCTTACAGTTGCCGCGGGGTGTCTTGATAGCATTTTTGTTTTTTAATTTTTCTTTCTTTCTTGCCATTCTGTTCTGCTCATGGTAATGTGATATTTCCAAACACCAAGGCTGATATGCAGACATTTCAAGAGAGCCAAAACACAACCTGCCAAGCAACATGAGATTTATTCTGATGCATGACATCCTGGGGGTCACTCACCAAATCCCTTTTACATTTTACCTTTCTTGATGGCAAGGTAAAAAAAAAAAAAAAAAGGTTTCATTTGATTTTAGATACCCTCTCTATATGCGGTTCTGTTATCACCTTTCTCACACATGGTTTAATCTATCTGTACCAAATCTCCCTTCCTGTGTCTGTCACTCTCTGTACCAATCATTAATAGCTATCCAAAAGCTATTGGAAGCATCCAGCAACCTGTTTGTGATGAATGAGGAACTTGACATTTATAATTACAAAGATGCTGAATAGCCGTGCACTACGCGTACAGTACACGTCTGCATGTGCACATATGAGGGTAAAAATGGACGTCCACCATCCGCATCCTGCTGAGTGTGTGTCGGAGTGGTGCAAAGGACTGCCACCTACCACCACATGTGGATTATAGTGCACATTTACAGGAACTGTTTGCTTCTCTTAGTCACCTATGTATTACTGTGTAATCAGAATATAGAAAATATTGATACAATTGGCAGATGTTTGTTGGTTTCTCATGAATGATGATGTATGGTTGAAGGAAAGGGGTAGACAAGAAAAGAGGAATTTTGATGGAAATAGGAAGGGAGGTAGGGTAAGGGTGAGCTGAAGACTGTGCCGACATTTACAGTACAAGAAAAAAAAGAAAACAAAAAAAAAAACAATGGTACCGATTAACTTACATAACTTCACCGTAACACTAAGACACTGAACTTGTAGTTTCTTGGTAAAGGTGGGTGGACACAGTATTTAGAGAGGTAGTTTATCAGAACAATGAGTCAAGCTAATTATTGGGCATTAGTCATTGGTATTGCTTGCAAGTCTTACTTAAAAGACTGTCCTTCCTGAAAAAACAAGCCCATAGCTCATCTGTGAAACCAGCTTATTACGACCCATAGCTTCCTTTTGTTGTTAGGTGACTTCTAGTGGCCGTAGTAATTATGAAAGTCAGGTGACGAAGTGTAAAGAGCGACAAAGTCCATGTTAGGAGGAGGTTAAGGTGGACTGTATGGGTCAACAAAACACATACCTTTCCACAGGCGACTGTTGTTTGTTTCTGTTCCACAAACCTTAACTGCATGTTTATTAGTGTAACCATGACAACGAAGGTCCACAAACCCTCTGGAGTCTGAGGTCTGTCAGCCACTTTTGAGGTAGTCAGACAAGCCTTGACACCGTTATATATTACACTTTTCTGAAAAACATTGATCCCAAACTGCTACATAATGTATTTTATGTTCAGCACAATCTCAACACCAATCATCTGAGAGCAGTAAGAATGTTATTGATTTATTATTTTGTTTAAATCAACTGAATACATACTCAAGATATTGTAAAATAACATTATACACATTTTTGGCCAAGACGTTTGAGTTCTGACTCGATCAATAAAGGTGTTGGCTACACATTGGTGATCTCATTTAGAAATGGTTTGACTATTAAAGTGCAAAAGCTTTGGAGTGACACATTTTCACACTGTTAATAGTCCCCTTCCCCACTGTCAAAGGTAATGGTCCATCAGTCTGGAATGTCATTGTGGCCCTCTCTGCATCCCACACCCATCAGTATGGAAAGTCAGTGTGAATTGTAAGAAAAGAAGAGACAATAAAAGCCTCAAAAGTTTAAACACTTTGCACTTCCAATTTTTTTTTTATATTTGCTTTCCCCCATGTATCCTGAAGTATATACAGCTCTTGTGTCCAGCAGTAGCCTTCATCCTGTAGTCACTTACAAGCTCAGCCCCAGGAACTGGCACATAAACACCATTGGCTGTCTTTGCAGGGATCTTCTCCTCCATCTCCTTTTAGCCACTCAGATCTCCTTTGTCAGTGAGTTTCTGGTCTGCTTGTACCGGGCTCTATCCCTACTTCTGCAGGCGTCCTTCTGATTTTTGAATCATTTTTGAAGTTTTCTGGCTGTGAACCTTGACTTGTTGTAGTTCATGTGCAGAAAGTCTTTTTTGCTGCACACACGTCTTTACAAAAAAACAATTTAAGATGCCACAGTGTCAGTCAGTTCATCAAGGTTGCCAGTTGCAGCTTCAAAAACACCCCTATCTGTGCAGTCAAATCAGTCTCGCAGTTCTGGCTTTGCCTCACTGCTCCATATCTTCACCGATTCGACCACAGGCTTTGTAGATTTTTTGTTTTTGCCTGTAGGTTGGAACAAGATGAACCAAGAAGTGAGTGTGCACCAAAGCTGCCCAGGGAACAGAGCGATATGCATCTTTAAGGACTATGTAGCCATGGTTGAATTAATATGCTGTCTATGTGTTGGTAATTTGTGGTTTTCTTTTTGCTTCATTAAAGTCCCCAAGGATTATGAAAAGTCAAGTTAGTCTGTATGTTTTCGTTCCAAGCCAGTTTTCTGTTTGGCCAGGGTTTGCAGTGCGTTATTCATGCAGGCCTTGAGTGAGATGTAAACACCAACCAGGATGAAAGAGGAAAATGAATAAAATGGCTTGCAGTTTGTGAAAAATCGGCCATTCGAACTGGTGATGATTCAACGCTGTAACTCAGGGAAAGGAGAGGAGATTATGACCATATTTCGTGCAACTTGACTAGCTGGCGGAAGCATAGAGGACTCTTAATTTGGTGGATGCCATCCTCGTTTGGCTTTCTTAATTTGTGAAACTGAAGGAACCATTTATTTTCATCTATGAAGCACAAACACAAGTGCCCCACATTATCCCAATGAACATCAGGAGGGGGAGCATTAGGGCCATCTTCTTCACACTGGGTCATTGTGCTCTTGGATGGTCTGCCTCTTTTTCAGGGTATTGATTTGGATGAGTGAGGTTGCCATCTGTGCCTGGAAGTGTGTCCTGTTCATGACTTCCCTTTTCAGGGATCTGTAGTGTTATACAGTCACGCTTGTATTGCAGCCAAGCATTGACCACTCCAAGAATAATGGTGTGCCACAAAAATGTTCAAATACAAGCGTTTGGACCTAATGTGGAACGTGTACTTTTCTGTAAAGCAATCAAGCGAATCAATCCCACCCATGAATCGGTTGTGCATCTTCACAGTAGATGGCTTGCTCACTTCAGTATAGGACTTGGTTGATTTGACTCACGAGGAAACCTTGTCAACTCGGTGTGGGCCAACAAAAGTGTAGAGAAGAGTAAATGACTGTTTGTCATACCACCTCATAGCACAGATGTTGTGACTCTGCTGCAGTCTGAGGTCAGATGTCCATCTGCCTTGTTCTCTTCTACTAACCTGAGGTTTGGCACCTTGCTCAGACTTGGCACATTTACCCTGCACACTCCTTTGGTACACGTCAAAGTCATAAAGTATGCCTGAGATTCCTGTTCTTGCCCAAATCTTGAAGATCGGGGGATGGGGTGTCCCACACATGCATTGTCTAATTCCACTGAACTTCCCCCTTAAAAGGAATCAATCATTTAATCCACAGAGTTATGCTCCTCTGGTGCTATCTATAGGCATTTCTCCTTGAATGCATCCAACCATGGCCTAATCTTCCAAAGTTTGTCCTTTTCAGCAGTGAGGTTGTTGAGAAAGTGGACCGTTGAAATCAATAACTCTGAATGGTTGTGAGTCATTACGTCAACTACAGGGCCACAGTGTGTGTCAATTTCCCAGTTAACCTTTGCCAGGTATTTGTACTATACCCATTTGCAAATACATGCCTATCATTGGTTCTAGCTCTTTTGTACGTCAGCAGCTGTTTCATGTTCCTAGAGAATGTACTCATTGCTCTTGAACATCACATTCGGAAGCATCTCTGAGGACACAAATCTCTGGAAGTACTGCAATGGCGGTTTGTATTATACAGTTGGAGGCCGCCACAAAAACAACACCTGTAAAGGTTCTTTCATTGTTTATTAATTCTTTCTTCAACCAGCGGAGCTCTCTGCATTCTGCATTCTGCATTCTGCCTGTGCTGTGTTGTGCCAGGCATATCCTCACTGTCACTCTTCACGCTTTCTGTCTGGCCTTCTGTCTGGCTTTCTGCCTGGTTATCACTTAAGCTTTCCTCTCACTGCCATTGTCAGTTGAATTGTCCTGATCCTGGCCACCCTGTGCTAAGTCTTCATCATTATGATTGTTCTCTGACCCAATCTCAAAATCACTTGTATCTCCATTAACACTGGCATCCAATTCATGCTGAACTGAGTACAGTCTTCCTCTCTTTGCCAGTGTAATTCTGAAATGTAAATAGATCTATAAATTTAGATATATCTAATGCAACACACACACTCTTCCTAAACATCTTTAGAATAATAGTCTTACAGTATCAATATTTTCCTGCTCAAATTGTTGCATTGTTACAGTTTGGAGTCTGGGTTGTTGGTTTATGTCGTATTTGTCTACATTCAGTCAATAACAGGTACCTGACAGTTTCAGATAGCTGTTGCAGTATTACAACTGTGGGTCAAGGGGGGCAAGTGAAGTGAGGTTTGAGGTTTAACTAAGCGAACACACAGAGAATTAACAAAAACAAAGAAAGTACTAGAGAGCGCTGTACCGAGGCTCTTCCATCTGCGGCTCCATCACACACGGACACACAAACACATATACAAAGGGCTGATTTAGTGAGTGAGTAAACCGTTTGGAAAATGATCTAACAGACTTTGACTGTGAAGAAATTATTAATCACACTAAGTCCATCACAGCTAAATTATTCATGGTGTGAAATCATTTTCCTATCGTCAGATGAGCCTGTATGTGTCAAGTGGCTCAAATTAACTGCATAACATGACTGAGCTTTTTCAGTTTTCACTATAGGTGAAAAAAAAGATATTATGCGGTCTTGCAATTAACTCGTAATCCCTGCTGTATGACAACCTTGTCAAACTGACACTTATCAGTTGGCGTTGCGTGATAAGTGAGACGTAATGAGAAATGTGAAGTAAGTTTAACTCAAAAAATAACAACACTTTTGTGAGTTCCTTTGCCCTATTTTAAGTGTCATATCATACCGAGAAAGAGTGAGCGTGATGCTACCAACAGCTAAACTGAAATGACGTGCCAGTGTTTTCTGTTAACTCAGCATTCTTCCAAAGTAGACAAAAGAAGTAAACTGAATTGTTTTTGAGCCCTTGAAAGTCCTTGAACACTACTGTCAGTGGTGAAAAAATCCAAGTGCAATCTTCTTGTCTGACCTGATCTCTGGAGATCCTGATATATAATTATATTTTACTCGCCAGAATAAAGTGGAAAAAAAATAGTATAACCTGTTTCACCTCCCAGTTGCCTATTATTCGACAACACTGAGCTAACTTTTCTCTAAAACTGGATCTTGCACTGAATATGATCCTAACTCTGAGCTCTCTTCTGATGTTATGTTTGACTTTTAATAATGGCAAATTTCAGTGTAATTTGGGGACACTTCAAACTGTTTTTGTTACCATTTTAGCTGGTTTAGATCTCAGTCATGCAGGTCTGTGTGGATACAGGCACAAAGGAAACATTGAGACAACCAAGTTTGCAGTCACACCTTCTATCCATCGTGTACAGAATAGATGGAAACATTCAGTGAGTTCACTCATTGACATGTCAAGAGGAACTTGCAGAGGAGAGAGCGAGGGAGAGGAAGAGCCGCATTGAATAGATGATATGCGACAAATCTCTTCAGTCATCCAATTTGTTTCCCTCTTATGTGTCAATAACTGAAAAGACAAAACAGTCTTCTCTTTTTGTCTCTGCACCGAAGGCCCTTGTTAAAAACCACTTTTGACGCCAAACCAACTCTGTTAGATCCTGTAATACAAGTGATAAGACACTTTTGAACTTGTTGTTTCAGCCTGAAGATGGAGGAGAACACAACTCAGACCAAAATGTTTGCACTGAAATCTATTTATTGCACAATTTCCCATTTACTTTTAAGTTCGTGTGTTGTCTTCCCTCTCTCCGGCATACATAAACACCAAATCAAGCACTGGAGTGACTATATATTTTACCTTTATTCCCTCTCATATATTTCATTCCGTCTCTGCTTTAGCCCTTTCTTCCTCATCATTCTTCCACACTTCCCCTTGTCAGAACAATTACTGTTTCGAGAGCTGTAGAATAAACTGTCATTATTTTGCCTCCTCTCTGAGTCTCTCCTCTCTATAACCGCAAGGTCAAACACTGTAAAAGCCCTTCACAATAGCTGCATTCACATTTAGATGGTAGATAGAAGGCAGCAATCTTGGACAGTGTTCATCTTCAGTGAGAGACGATGATTAAATCTGACACTGCTGACTTTGGGCTGAATCCCCTCAGTTTCAGAGCTGCCCCGGTGCTTTACATTTGGAAGCGGTTTGTCACTGAGATCATACGAGGTCCACATGGCTGAACAGAAGTAATGAAGCAGCTGCCTTAAGGTGTGTGCAGACCTCTCGACCATAAGGTTACCAGCTGAAAACCAACAGGGAAATCTGTTCAAATGAAGAAAAGACTTATGATTTCTCCTCCCTGAGCACTTACCATGAAGGTGCCCTTTAACAACAAACTTAACCCCCAACTGCTCCAGCAGAGCAGCTCCAAGACCATCTGTATAGGAATGTGGGTTTGCCTTGATGACCTTACTGTGAGAAATGGAAATCTATCTATCTATCTATCTATCTATCTATCTATCTATCTATCTATCTATCTATCTATCTATCTACCTATCTATCTATCTATGGTAACAAATTTAAAAACTACAGTAATAAAAGTAGATGGAAAAAAGTCAATAAAGAAAATACATGAACAAATCCAAACAAATCCATGTAAAATAAATCATAAGAAAGTGGCGGCGTGTGCATCTCCCGGCAAAAAATAGACTGAGAAAATACCTAATTTGATCATCCTACCAGCAACATTACCTAAAACTAACTCCCCCCACTATAGTTGTCAATGTCCAGACTGAATCTGAATATGTCACTGACATGAAAAAATATAAATGTATTTTTTTAAACCATTTCAACAGCTGCATGTTACATGCTTCTCCCGGCGTAGTGGGTTTCATGGCTGATATTGAATCAGCTATAAAACCCTTCACATATAGTCTGTGTGTAACTGTAGGATGTAATTTTGTAAATTTCCCAAAGCAATGTAAAATAGAGTACGTGACGTTGTTATCCTTAATGGTCGCTAAACCCCTGAACTCAAGTATAATCAGGATAAGCTCTCTGAAGTGATGTCTTATGAAGAGAAGAAGGGGATGAAAACAAACATGTGTGCAGGTTTAACATGTATTTAATGAAGATGTCACTATGTCTCCCAGAGTTCTACTGTACCCATCAACCCAGCTGGTATAGCAACAGGCAGAGGGATGATTTAAAACTTGTAAGAAAACAGTGTAACTCATGAGCACGTCACTTGTGAGTTCAGTCAGACCACTCCAGAGCTGTAACAGCCTTCGGAAACAACTCTGCCTCTGTGCCGGCCACTGTGATTGCCACGTCTCCTAACATTACAGTCATGAGCACTGCAACTGAAGCCAGGAGAGGCGCTCTGTTGTGCATCTTCATTTCATCACTGAATTGGCATTAAAATGCAAAACTCCTACTTTCTTTGATAGAGTGGCAATCCTTCAAAATTTTCATTTCAAGGCTTAGTGTGTTTGCAACGCCCATGTGTGAGTCTCAGGGGCGAAGTGGAAGGCATGACAGGCATGTGGAGTGACTGCAATGACAGCTACAAGGACCGTGGTGATGTAGGGATGAGGGAGGCTGTTGTTTGACATTGAAGGACAGAGAGGGTCAACTAGACTGTGATCACAGGGGGGTGTGTATGATAACAGCCACACCCATGACCCAGTAGGTACAGATTGTATGTCTTGATCTGCTATGTTTAAAATCCCCTTTGGAAGTTGATGGGAACTGGCGAGTCAGGAAAGGAGTGTTTATAGTAAACAAGACTATTTCTTTTATGAGAAACAAAGCTCCACTCAAAATTGTTGACAGCTGGGTCTGTGGATTATCCAATAAACGGTTGCTGCAGAAAAACATGGTCAAATATCATTCTCTCAATGGTCAATATGTTTTAAAGTTAAGCAAATAAAAACAAAACAGTCTGTTTGGTTAGAGACCACGGGGGTGATTTGGGTGAACTCCCCCTTTAACAAGAGTCGACTATAAAGTAAAGAAATTATTTCTTAAATTATAGTATAGTATGATAATATAATAATATAAATTTGATATTACATAACACATTTATTACTGTACCAACTAAAGCATATCATATGATAAAAATACAATATTGTGAAACATTTTTTTCATTATAACTTTTTTTCATTACAGTAGTGTGGCGTCACTGCCCTTTGAAAATCTTGTAACTCCATATTCAGTGACTCACTTTTTCAGATAGATTAAAGGTCTCATATATTACACTTTTCCAGTGTTTTATTTGAAGTTTTGATCCAGAAGACGTACTTGTAGCTCCTCTCCCAGTCTTCTGTCTGGGTTGCTAGTAACACTGTTGTCTGAGTGATTGAATTTAAAGATATAGCTGATTTCATGTACTCAGAGAAACCAAATCCTGCAAGACTCGATGGTGGCTCCAGGTGAACAGGGCCTGTGGCATGGCTGAAAGCAAAGACCATCAATTGTTGTGACATCACAAAGTTACAAAAGTCCTGACAGGTCATTTTAAGCCACAGTTTCTGAATACAGGCTGTGTGCATTTCTCTGTGGACTGAGGGTTTTGATACTTTCACAGTATTAGTATTGAACTTAGACCTGCTTTATAATAAAAAAACACATGGAAATCTCACTGTATGCAATATGGGACCTTTTACGGGATTATGTGCCTTTACATTGTCTGAGAAAATTCTCCTGTTATTTGGGCACACTATCGCTCAGAATAAATTTATTAAAATTAAATTAATAAATAAAAGCACACAGTGAAAAACAGTTTTAAAAAAAGATGGTTGAACGTGTGTGTTGTATTTAACGACACGGTGATAATTCTGAGATACATGGTTTTAATTGGACAATGACGATGTGTAAGAGGTTGAGGGGATGGTGCCAAAGAGCTAATGGGATTTAAATAGGCTATAGGATTTTCTCTCTCTTTTTCTGGCAGAAAGAGAAAGTAAACTCTATATTTGGATTTATTTCATTCTATTTTCTTTTTTTTCTTTTTTTTTTTTTTACATCACTAGAACTGGATCAAATTGTGTGTTTGTTTTGTGTTTGTGTGAGGCAGAGAGAGTGGAGATAAGAGCTAGCCAGAAATAAATATTAGCGTATCCGTGCCCACTAAGTGTGCCATTGTGTGTCAGCTATAATGAGCTTCATATCTGGCACAGGTTTTGACATCATGACAGCAGAAATCTCCAGGAATATTAATGCAGCAACACTACTGTTTGGCCAGTTTGTTTGTGATTTCATTGTTTGGGCACTAACAGTGGTAAATAAGGGTAATTTGGTTGTTGTTGTTTGTTTCCCCAGTATTGTTTGGTACCAGTCCCAAATTTGGTTTGTAATGAATTCTTTTATGTTGCATATTTTGCTGCAGTGGTGGCATTCAAATTGCTGTGGTGCCTCATTTCTGTTGGAGAGATGCAGAGTAAAAACGGGTGACCATCAACTGACCATCTGACACTGCAGTGAAATCTCTGTGGGAGGTCTGGCAAGAGCTCGACTCTGATCTACGTGCGTTTTTACGAGTTTGGTTTCTTTTCATCTTTTTTTTTTTTTTTTTTTTTACAGATAACCAGATCCTGTCATTTGTTCCCATGTGAACCGAGGCTCATTTCAGCCCGTGACCACACCACACACAGACATGTTCAGACGCACACAGAGGCAAAAGGGAGCTGCTTTCCGTCTGCAACCGCACCACACACAGCACTCCCAGAGAACGGGACAGCCACACACATTTGTAAAGTGAGCGGCTTCCAAGCTGTGACCATACAACGCATTCTCACATGAGCATATACTCAAATGACAGGCACACACGCGCACGCTTGAACATAATCAAAAACCATCATCCACTAATGGGCTGTATTTTTGTGTTAGGTCACACAAAGATAGACATAAAAGCTCATACAAATGCCTGGGTGATGGCAGAAACAGAAACACACATCCCTGCAGGGACACACATAGATGAAACACACATGCTCCTTAACCATCTTTAATGACAGGATGAAAAGACACACACGAGCGCAGCAAACATGTACAGCTCATTTGAACAGTGTGGGCGACATCTACAGAGAGCTACTCAAGCCAAAAGCCTTCATAAGTGAGAGCGGTGAATACCCTGCATGTACGGCTCATTATTTTTTAGTTTTTATGTAATTGAAAAAATCTGGAAATGTATCTGCTGCCATGATTTAAAAAATCTGAATCTGATAACCAACGATTGGCAACACAAACGCTCTGTATTTTTAATTGTGTATTGTAGTTGTGTTTTCCCTTGTAGATGGATGGAGTTGCATGATAAAGAGCTCCTTTGCATTTTGTTTTCACTTTTTGTTACTGGAAACATTTTCTGAGTCAGTGTAGCAAGATGACCTTGTTTACTGTCATCTGTGTTTAGATAAAACATAAAAACAACTATAAAATGTAATTAATCAATAAATCTGGATACAAATATGGCATTGAACATAGTCTACAGTGGCTTGGGGAAGTGTTGTCTTTTCTTGCTTTATAGTTGGACTGAATTACATGAATTTAAATGTCTTTTTGGAACGAGAGGAAATGACATATTTATGTATGCAGAAACCTAATTCTCTGCTACCAGACCAGCTGATCTGTCAAGCCTTTTCTCACACAGAAAATATTAGTTCATTATAGTAGTCCAGATAAGAACATCTGTCGGATCATTAAGTTCAGCACATTTATGATAATACATCTTGGAAGTCTTGCTCATTCTGCATTTATCTGCTTTGTCCATATGTTGGCATTTTTAAGTTGTTTATGAGGGAGCCGACTCCAACTCCCTAACGCTGTCTGAAACACAAAGAGAATTTAAGCTTTAGAGAATTAAATACAAAAAACGAAGTCCATGTCTGAAAAATGCTCAGTCAAGGGCAAGTGAACTATGAAGATGTGTTACCCCCTCATATAAGTCCAGATTCATTTGACTAAGTACCTCCAGATATCCTGGATGACTCATCACAGAAATAGGGTGATACTCTTATCTTCCGTGGTGAAAGAGCTGTGCTATGGTTGGACAATGCGGGCTTTAAATTATAAACCCCATAAATAGATTTGCTCTCTATATCAACTCAGCATTTTCCATTTTCTGGCTCTGTCTACACTTGCGGAGATTCAACAGAGGATAAAAACAATTCACACCCTGATAATTCTACCTGCGGCAAGGCCCGGCTGTCAGCACAAATCACTGATTATGTGTCTGCTCTTGTACTTTACTGATAGTCATGTGTCAGTAGGCCACCGTGCCAGCTCTGTAACCATGGTTACCGCTGCTGTCAGATACTATTGATTGCGCCGTGATTGAGGTGTTGCACACACTGACTGTGGTTCTCTAAAACCTAGCATTAGAAAAGTTTTACCAACGTACTGTCACTGACAGTATATCGTAACCTCTGAAGCGAGTCTGCCATTGTACAGTTTTGTCTTCCTCTTGTGGCATGTTGCCCTGTAAACGACCCAAACAATAACAAATGGCTAATGAAGAGGTAATTAAAACACTATTTTATGCAATAACATGAGGTGAAACTATTGATTTGGCTTCAAGTTGTTGTATGTTCATAATACCACTTTCCATTACTGAGCAGTTTGCAGTGCCATTAGGAGGAAAATTGTTGGGTTTAAACATCCATTCAACAGTAAAGTTTTGTTCTGAATCACAACGAATGTTAAGAAATGCAGTCAGGACTTGAGTTACCCTGAGAGATTGATCTTAGATTAATCCTCAAAGTAAAGATGATCAGACAGGGTGATCAGGCAAGTGAAGCCTTTGTTCCATTTCCAAAGCTGTGAAAACATGGTCAGGGTTCAAAATCAGGATGAATGTCATGATTAGTTCTGAAACTTATCTCTGTAACAATATCTGTTTTCCAATTACACCTGTTCACACGATTCTCCATTCTCACACTTGACCTATTATTATTTCTTTGTAATGATGCAGTGCTGGCAAGAAATTAACAAATGCATCTTTTGTTATGATTTCTTTTTGACTGAGCTTTTAATGCATGTGTTACCAGTGATCATAAAAGGAGCCATTACAGCGGTAAACAGTGTCACCAAATCACTCGAGGACCGTGTGACAATGTTATAGCTCGCTTTAAGCAGTGCAGGTGGTGACTGACTGAATCGTGTTTTCCCCTCTGGGTTTACCATGGCTGTATGTGTTCGCTGAGACTGTTCTGTACTGCAAACCTGTGTGTGCTGCTGAAACCAGCTCACACACACACACACACACACACACACACAGCGCACTCGGTGCCCTCGACACTTCCTGCACAACTGCAGACAGTGAAGAATACCAAAGAGACTGCTTGGGGACTTCGGGGCTCATAAGATTCATTCATGTACCAGAGTCAGACAGTGACTCAGTGCTTGTAAGGGTTATAGTGTGGACACTATTCCTGACTGCCTGTGGACTTTGGATTTTGTTTGATAGTTAAGAGAACTTTTTATGCCTGTTAGTGTTAATAACTGAGTTACATATTAATTTATTAATTTATCATGACATAACATGAGTTGGTAGATAATACACACATAGTATCAACACAAATATCACAACAAGAAAGGTAAAATGCTTCACTTTCATTGGACACCTGAGCATTCTGCTGGTGTGAATTATTTATAGGAGTTTGTTGAAAAACTAGAAATACAGAGGGAAGATAAAACTCACTCTTTATTACAATAAATGCAAAACCATGAATTATGACTCTGGCTTAACTGTCATTTAACGTATCTTTTTAATCAGTAGTATAGTAAAGTAGGGAATGAAAGAAAAATGGTCTCTGTTTTACAACCTTGCTACTATCAGAAGAGTAATTTATGGCTTCCTTTATTACTTACAGCCTGTGCAATTGGTGATCATTGACATTTTTGGAGTTCCAGTTTTTTTTTTTTATTCCAAAACAACACTCCAAGTGTTTTAGATAATTTACAGCCTGTTACATCAGTTTTTCCCTGATCTCAGGAATTACTTTGAGGACCACATTGTCATAACTGGGAGACATGAGAGCTAAAACTACAAAAAAAAGAAAAAAAAAAATATATATATAAGGTGTAATGACCCAGAATTATCCTTTTTACTTTTTGTCGTTGGCAAAATACAATCACCAAATTTCACATTATGAAAACTGACAACCCCCAAAAGTTTCCAATTACAAAAGCCCAGGGGGGGTATGCGGTACAATTCATTATTTTGGAAGCAACCTCGAAATCGCAGAAGCAGCGGAGCAGCACAACAAATTCAAATAACTTTCTTGTCATATCTGTTCTTGAATCTGAATAAATCCTCTCTTTCTTTTTTTTTTTTAGTTTCTATTGTCTGTGTTTTTAGGCAAACTATGTATGCATGGTTTCACATTTCGTCAGAAAAGAAGAGAAACCCTTATTGTCATGGTAGCAGCTACAGCAGAGTATTACTCTTCAGTTTACTGATTGCTCTCGCATTCTCTATTTCTCTCTGTCTCCATTTGTCACACACACACACACACACACACACACACACACACACACACAAACACAATCACACACACAGATCATCATGCTTGGCTTTTAACAAATGCCCATCTAGGGGTTTCAACAAACTCGCTTCACTTTCAATGCTCTCTTTTCAGAAGTTCCAGCTCTTTGGTTTCGGCCACCTGTGCGTTTTGTTTTTTGTGCAACATCAAAAACAGAGAAAGAGATTGTGCCAAGCTCGTTCTGAGAAACAAGTGCAGAGGGAAGGAGCAGTGAGAGAGCCTTTCTGTGGGGACAGCAGGCTGTTGACCTTCACTGATGAGTGAAGAAGAATCCCAGTCTTTCTATCTTGTTCTGTCTCAGGCTTTTATGGTTTGTCTGCTTCCCCACTCTGTCTCTTTCACCTTCTTTCCCTCCTCTCATCTTTCTTCCTACCTCCACATTTTTTTTATTTTTTTTGTATCCTCTTCTACCATTTCAACTTCACCTGCTGTACTGTGAATGTTAGATGCTGTGTATTCCATTTTTACAAAAGTTAATGGGAATGGAAATGACCTTAATGTAAATGACATAATGACGTCTATGCTTTGAGTTTTGCAGATTTCATGTTACTAAGGCTGCAACTAGTGACAGTTTTCATTATTGACTAATTACTTTTGAATCTGAAATGCCAGAAAAATGTGAAAAATGCACATTACAATTTAACACAACCCTAGGTGATATCTTTAAAGGAGGTGTTTGTACTTTTTTTTTTCTTTTGCTACATAGCCAGTGTTAACATTAACATCTGTTAACGTATCAGTATTGTCAATACTCGTAAGCCACCCTTGTGTTTACAATGCAAGAGTTTGTAATACAACCTCTGAGCAGCTACTTCTTCAGGGCAGCCTGGATGCTATGTGACTATGTGGTATTGGCAAGTGACAAGCTGGTCTGACCGGACTGGGGCTAGGCTAGTTAGCATGCTAACTTCAGTGGAAGACAAGAGGTGATAGAAATAGAAGAAAAACAAGGGGGTTGCTTTCCACTACTGAGATCTCTTGTTTCTTCTAAACTGGTGAGTAAACAGCTGTTAATGCTAACTGTGGCTATGTAGCAATAGCAAAACTTACAAACAGTTCCTTTAATGGTCCCATATTGTATAAAGTGAGACTTTTTTAATTATAAAGCAGGTGTAGGTTCTATAGTAATACTGTGAAAGCACAGCCTGTATTCAGAAACTCAGCCTTAAAACGAGCCATCGGGACTTCTGTAACTTTGTGATGTCACAATGAAGCAGCCACCTTCCTCACCCAAGCCCCGCCCACCCAGACCCACCATCCAACCTGCAAGATTTTCTAAGAGTGTTTACATGAAATCTGCTATATTTTTATTCAGAAAAAACAGCCACCCAATTGGAGGAGAGGCTGAGAGCGACTCTTCCGATTGGCTCAGTGCCCTGTTATTACTAGAGCTCCAGAGAGAAGCCCGAAAGAAGAGATGGTTTTTGGTGGTTAAAACCACAACTATATCTTCTTACAGAGATCAAAACTTCAAACAAAACACTGGGAAAGTGTAAAATATGGGACCCTTTAAATTGTTTTCCTTCCTCTGGCCAACAGTGAAAATTAAAGTTTTGGTTTACTCTGATATACAATGGAGAAAAAGCAGCAAATCCCAACGTGTAACCAACCCATTGTTTCAGCAGTGTTGCTTATTGTTTTTAAGTTATAGCACAGCTTCACAAATACTCAGTGAGGTGGACAGAGTCATACAGCAGTGCCTGGTAGATGAGCTCATGTCGGTTTCTACAGTGAATGAATGGCTTCAGTGGGTAGCTGTAACGGGAGGGAGAGAGAGAGAGAACGCAGACAGAGAGGAACAGAAGGAGAGTCCACCAACTGATGCAAGACTGACAGAGGAAAAAAGGGAGAGGCTACTCTGCTTGTTAGCAGAAGCAAACATGGTGGGAGCCGCGGCAACACCACCCATGAAGAGATTAGCATCAGAGAGTGTTTCTCCTACTTGTGTGCTCACAGTGCCGTTCCCTGGCAGGGTGCTGTTGCATGGGCAGAAAATAATGCAAATAAACAACCACATGCACAGAACCAGCTTCAAGTGTATTTAAAATAATGGAGAAAATCTACCATAAAGACTTCAGTTTTTTAAAGTCTTTGATGTATTAAAACAGCAGCGGGTGTGTGTGTGTGTGAGTGTATGTGTGTGTGTGTGTGTGTGTGTGTGTCTGGGGTTTGCACGTACTGTATATTTTTGGATCAGTCGTAATGTGTGAAAATCAAAACACTCAATCACACATATGCCTGAAGTTCTTCATGTGATGACAAATGAGTGACAACTGTTGGTGCTTTTTTCTGTTCCAGTGAAGGCGTTTGGTGTGCAGACAACATTTGAGGCAGCAGGCCATTTGTATTTGGATTCAGCCACTTGAAGCCATGTGAAATTTGTATTCATTAGTTGTTCATGATGATGCTGGCGCTGTGCCTTTGTGTCAGGTTTTGTAGCAACATGCATATTCTCCATTGACAGCAGCAAGATGCCGAGACCTCACACCTGCCCCTGCTCACACTTACTTTGCATGTTTTTCATTCCATGGGCTGGACTGGTTCAGGAGAACTGAAAGCACCTGTGGATGAAAGAACACAAGAGGAAAATGGCTCGAGCGTTCACTGATGGGACTCGTTTTGGCGCTTCTGATCTCTCCCTAGTATCATTTTGGGTTTTGTGGTTAGCTTTTTGGTTTCACTTGATCATAAGCCTGAACCTGAGCGCTGAAGCGGACGGTTGAAGCAGTTGGACCATAACACTAGTACGACTACCTTTGGAGATTTTGTCAATTTCCTATTCTTAAAGTCGAGAATTAACCTCAACACTCAAATCTGAAACAATCTTTTACATGTAATCAACATACATGTACAGTATATGAAAACTCTAATGGTGCAAACATCTTTACAAGTAATGAAAGAGAACCCCAGTCAATAATTTTTCTTCTTTGTTTCTTTTTTGTTTCCTCTTTGTGTATAGCCACCACAGACTGGATCTAACTGTATATGACCATGAGCGAGAATCAAGCTTTCTCATTGACAAACATATTTACACATGAAAAATGTATCTTTCTACATGCCCTTGCTTTTCTTTCAATAGAAAATGGTGAGGCAGTGGACCATAGAAAGCTGGTGCTTCATTCACCAGCTTATTGTGTCAAACAAGGACATAAAAGCTGTCATTTATTTTCAAAGCCTGTACTAGAAAACTGCATTGCCCCCCTTTTTAGCATAAAAAGTAAGGTTCTTAAAAAAGCTATAATTGAAGAATAACAACCAAACAACTGTTTCAATATTGAGCTAATTAAGACTTGTTTACAACAGCGCAGCTTTTCAAATACATGAATTTGCCCTTACATTAGAGTGTGATGTGCTGGAGGACAAAATCAAGAGGCTTTAGAACTAGCAAGGACTCAGCTCCCTAGGACTCTTAGACTATTTACCCGCGCACTCGACTTTACAGACTAGCTTGTTTCAAGAGGTATGTGAGGTGAGTATGGGAGCCCTATCTTCAACAGTCCCTGTTGTGAATCTGGTGCTGATTTGTTGTTCTGAATAACAATCTGGTGTGTGAGAGTGATGAGGGTCAAAACGTCGAATCCAGTGGCAAGAAGTAGAAGGTTTTGACGATACTGGCTGCAGTCAGGACACATCTCTAATATCTGCTGCTTCCTTATCCTCATCTAGAACAAAAGGTTAATTCAGCCGTGTCAGTCTGTGCGCTGATGTCATTCTGCAGCTCAGTTTGATAAGTGCTTATGGCAGGAGGTGTGCGCTTGCTGTCAATCCCCCCTTTGCCTCTTCTCTTTTAAGTGTCTGCACTACTCACTATTGTTTTGTCTGTGCAGAGTCAAATTTCATACAATGACAGACTATGAGATGCTCAAAACAATGCAGTTGCAGCTGTGAAACACAAACAACAGAGTCACACATCACAAGATGTTGAGGATAAAGACATGTTACATGTGCTGGTGTCATACAAAATCATTTTCACTGTGCTACACCCCTGTTTGATTTGTGCCCCAGGTCTATTTCTGCAAGAAGTGTGTTAGAGTGCAGTCAATCATCATTACAAAGTATTAAAATATAGAACATTTAGAGGAATATTGCTGATTTCTCCTTGGAGCTGTAAATGAGTAAGTAGGCACAACTATAAGAATATTAAAGGCACTGGAAATCCAGATCAAGGTAAAAATGTTGGCAGTTACCACAGTGGTGTGTCTGATAAAATACATGAGTAGGGAGTCTGTCTGACCATTTAATGCTGGTTGAGTGACTGCATTCGAATATTGTGCTCGGTTGAAAGGCGATTTGGTTGAACAGAACTTTTAAAACTGTTATTCTGAAATGACACTCGGCTCATCTCTGTAGATTTAGATTCTCACCTCTTTTTTTTAAGGCTAAAAAGTTGCTGTTAACCAGCAGGAGTTTCACAGAGAACTGTGGCTGTTGTCCACTTCAATTCATGTCGCTAGCAATATGGACTGTGCAATTTTTTAATGCCAGAAGAAGACGTATGAAAACATTCATAGAAACTTGAAACCTCTCCTGCAGCATGATCCTCTCTCTCTCTCCTGTCCACTCTCTGTGTTCACTCTGTTCCAAACAGTTGTACTTGATATTTGCTGGTTTATTTATAACATGCAAATGATCACATAATTGATTATGTACTCACTTGCACACAAATTATCACACAAAGTACAGTTTTGTGGCAATCTATTCAGTTGTTGTTGAGCTATTTCAGTGTGGACCAAAGTGTTGGACCAACCAACTGGCCAACAGACCAAAAATGCCATCTGTAAAGCCACGTCGCTAGCATGGCTAAAACTCAGTATGGTATTATGATTGTTCTGCTTGGATTTGGACTGATTTGTTGCTGATGGCTGAGACAAACATCTTCCGTCCAGCTCCTTTGTCCTTTTCTGGGTTTTAAGATCTTATCCCACCTTCATCCATCTCACTTTCCTCATCCTCTTATGTTTTTTTTTTTAGGACAATGTTCTTAGCAGCATTCACTGAATGATACTAAACATTCTTGTTCCCCTGTCTCTGTTTGTTTGCCTGGGTTTTGATTTACTCTGTTTCTCATGACAGATTTTTCCCTTTCAAATAGGCGCCCTCTTTATCTTATGAGCTTGAAATAGGTTCCCCTGGCTTGAAGACAGACTGGCGTTTAGTGTTTGTGATTCAGGGAAAGAGATACAGAGAGTAAGAGAGTATTTTTAAAAGGTCTACTGAAAGTGAAGTTTATTGGGAACTAATGCAGTTTAATACAGTCAAACAGTCCTGGAATAAATCCTCCTTCATAAAGATTATAATGTTAAGCTTTTGTTGAAACTGTGAGTTGAAGATTTAAGTGATTATTTTTGAGGATGTAGTCTTTGGTGCTGTTGGACTGTATTGTGACTGTCCTTGAAAAAAAATATGCCCATAGGTCGTTTGTGCAGCAGGTTATTATGACCCATAGTTACATTTTGTTGTTAGCTGACATCTAGCGGCCGTAGTTATAATGACAATAATAGTATGAAGAGAGATAAAGTCCATGTCAGGAGGAGGTGTGGGTGGATGGATGGGTAAACAAAACATAGTCCTGTAACGCAGGAGAGTGCTGTTCGATTCCCATGCGGAAGTAGAATTTTATGTTGGTTCTATTATCCATGATTATTCGACAAAGTTAACCATGTTGTTATGGTAACAATAGAGATTGTCTAGAGGAAGTTCTTATTTTAACCCAATTCACAATCTTTTCCTAAACCTAACCAAGTAGTTTTATTGCCCAAATCTAACAAAGTCATTACCATTATTATAGTA
Source organism: Seriola dumerili (assembly GCF_002260705.1). Classification (NCBI taxonomy): domain Eukaryota; kingdom Metazoa; phylum Chordata; class Actinopteri; order Carangiformes; family Carangidae; genus Seriola; species Seriola dumerili. The sequence goes on along the minus strand of NW_019177581.1, from coordinate 232,533 downwards.
ACCATGACGACGAAGGTAGATACGCCAGTCTTGGTTCAGCCAGCTCGGGGGTGCTGTTTAAGGAGACACTCATGTAGATCGTATCAGAAGGATGAAAAACAACCTTTATGGTTGTTCAGGTTGGAGGAGTTGTTGCAATAAGTTTTAACTGGATGTTTTTAAGAAACTGAGTATATATATATATATATATATATATATATATATATATAAAGTACTCTCATCATTCGACAACTACATCAGCTGTTGCCACAAAGCACTTCTCCAGCAGAGCTGGTAAGTGGCAAAAGGAAAAACAATGTCACTGTGGATGTAACAAACTTGTGTGAAGCAGGTTATTACTGAAGACCATGCAGTTTCTAACCATGAGTCTGACCTCAAAGAGCTCAAGCATTAGCTGGCACCTTGGAAGTTGCAGTGTCTTGTCTGCCATGTCTTGTGTTTGCTGGATTCAATAATTGCTGTTGTTTTGTAAACCTTATGGTCACACAGAGTTGTTCACTTAAGTGAGTCTTTCTCTGTTTTCTTGCAGCCCTCTATGGTAACTGTCACAGGCTTGTGTTTTATTGCTGCTAATTAAGCCGCATGCTGGTAGTGGAGCGGACTGAGCACACAACACTCAAAACCTGCTGTATCTCATGGTCTGCTCTTCAAATTCCTATAAAAAAAAAAATGTGAAAAAATGTGACTATTATCTCACACAGTTGTTGGATTGACCTTGTGAGGCTGCATCATTGACAAACAGTATTTTCTCCTTTGAAATTGCATCTCCTACAAATTACACTTATGCACTATTTTGCATTGCCAAATACATTCGGAAGAAATATAATTGCTGCCTGGGTAATGTTCACTTGCAATGTGTTTTCCAAATCAGGAAGACATCCTAAGATGTGCAGAGGTCAGGAGGGAGGCTGGGTAGATGGTTGCGTATAGAAAGAAGAAGACAAGATCAAGTCACTGTGAGTTATGTGATTAGTTGACACTTAATGGATCATTATTTAATGTTTGTTACTAGAAGTTGCCATTACATTAATACATTAACTTATCCCATTTTATTTTGAAATTACTTCCTTTTGTGTGTATTTGTTGTTTTACTTCCTGTCTTTGTCCAATTTCCTGCTTCTGTGATTGTCTGCCCCACCATAATGTGTTTCACCTGTGTCCAGTTATCTCGGCATCCCTTCTGTATTTAAGTCTCTGGCTCTGTCTGAAATCACTCACTGCTCCCTACACAAGGAGTCCTGTGTAGAGGACTATAAAGAGAGTGCAACTGGAAAATCAAAAAACACTTTTGGACACTACTTGAGTAACGGTAAATGGACTTGGACATATATAGCGATTTTCTAGTTTTACTGACCACTCAAAGCGGTTTTCAATACTTACCACATTCACCCATTCATTCACACATTCACACATCGCAATCACCCACTGATGGAACAGCCATCAGGGGCAGGTTGCGGTTCAGTATCTTGGACACTTCAACACATGGACTGGAGGAGCCGGGGTTTGAACCGCCTACCTTCTAATTAGTGGACGACCTTTTTCTTTCTTTCAGCATGAGCACAATGCAAGATGTTATATATTGCTTGGTAAGTGACATTTCTACAAAATGGCAAACTCACCATATAGTGGTCTATATAGGGAGTAGTAAGTTATTTCTTCTCCTCTGTCTTTGTCACTTCGTCTCTTTTGCTTCTGTTGAGTTTCCCCCGTGTCTCCTTGTTTTCTGTTCAGTTTTTGTGGCTGCTCCTCGTGTTTTTGTTACTTTCTCTATATGTTCCTGAGTTTTGCCCCTTTGTTTATGGACTTTGGATTCCCCTGCCACGCCTGACTGGATTTTGTTTCTGCATATAAGTTAGAGTTCTGTGTTTTTCTTTGTTAATAAATCTGCATCTACTGGTTTTGTGGTCTGCATTTGGGTCCTCTGTAAGGGTTGCAGGGAAACTGGACGAGTTGTACAATGCAGTTGAAATTTTGAACTAAAATCAATCACAGCAGGTGCCAGCTGAAAAATCAGGCAGGAATGCACTGACATGCTTAAGCATGTCAACAGTTGACACTGTAATTAAATGATAAAGAAAAACTGGGCATGAGTAGTCTCAGAAGTCTGATTATAACTTGTCACCAACTGTTGTTGACTGTGGTCATACAGCAACATGTAGCCAAGATGTTTACATCTGGTGAGTCATGCATTAGTTACAGTTTGCACCACTTAGGCATGTGTTTTGAAGCTTTATTATAAAGTGTTTCTGAAAAAGTCAATATGCCCCAGTCAAAACTGCATATTATGCCTGAAGTTTTTTTCAACATTTAACCAAAACCACAATATTTTCCTGATGATAACAAAGTGCTCTGAGTTACATAAAGACCATAAAACTTTTAATCATGCTGTGGTTGACAGGAGCGGATATTGAAAGGAATACTAATGAAATACAATGAGGGTGAATGTTTTGCAGATGTTTGTTTCCCCACGTTGATAAAGAGCATAATCCAGGCAGAATATAACGTTTCCCACAGAATGTATTTGTTAAATCAAATTAGTTGTACATGAAAGTGATTTTTAGGGAGACAGGGTTGAACATTGTCATAATTAGAGACAACAAGCAGTGTGAACTTGCCTGAGCACCGCTAAAAGCCTGCCCGCTCATGCATACAGACAGTGATGTTGAGCTCACACTCCTTCATTGTCTGTCAGAAAAATGACCAGACAATGTGCAAAGCAGCCGGCGCTGCAGAAGCCTCCTTCACATGGACATAAAAATGAGACAGAATGAGAAGTGACAGAATGTGTTTGCCTTCACAGACAAAAGAGGAGAAAATCCATTACTAAATGGATCCTCTACATCAACAGAAAGAGACTGTGAGAGTCTTATCAAACAAAACTGATTCTCCTCCTCTTTCATTTTGGCAGTATCAAAGTGCTATATTTTTTCCCTCAGCATCATTCTGGCATTTTAGCATCATGGATGGTAAATTGCATTTGCATCATTGCTAATGGCAGATTTGCTTGTCTGCTTCTGTGGAGTTGCACTATTATGGTAAAATTAATGGATTACTTTTTGTTTTTTATCCGAGTTATGCGCACCACTTCCTGTAGCAAGCTCTTGTGGTTAGTTTATCCGTGGTATTTGAAGCTCTTAATGTTGAGGCTTTTTTTTATATATATATTTTTTTTTTTTTTTTTGTGGTTTATCACATAAAACATTTTAAAACTTGGTCCTTGATTCTCTTGAGAAATAAATCATTTGAATGCATTAATGAAGAGAAGAAGTTCACTGGTCAAGGGTGTTTTCACAGGGTCACAATTAAGGTGGAGGAGAAATAAACAACCAAAGTTTGTTGTGTTATTTTAAATGAAGACTTTCAGGATAAGTGGATGTGTTTCAGAATTATGGACTTTAAATAGTAGACAATGGGCGTCCATATAATGATCATACATTTGTAGAGAAGAAGAAGTAGTGAACATACCAGACCTGTGTGGCCTGCTCCTCATCTCTGCTTGAGGTTAAAAATTATGCTATTAGCATAACATGCCCAAATCTGAATGGTCTGCAGTCATGTTGCATTGTGGGTAATGAATGCACTAAATTTAGACAACAAGGAAGAACTCGTGCAATGAAAAAAATTATATCTCTGATTCTTTTGCATTGATTTGAATTTTTTTTTTTGGTTCATCCACATGTCCTTTGTAAATCTGACCATGTTATAGTAGTTTAATACCGAATCTGTGCTATTTCAACATGTTAAGTAAACACCCCCCCCCAAAACCTTAACCAAAGTGCCTAAACCTTTTCTTTCCTTTTCTTTTCAAATCCATGTGCTTTACAACCCGCTCTCCCCCCACCACCTCCCTACAGCTAGTTTACCACATATCAATGTAAGACTTTGTTCATGTAGTGACATAAGCACATAATGTCCTGGTATCCCTGCAACAAAATGCTTTAACATGGGGTTGTGGAAAAGTTTTTTTTTTTTTTTGTTTTATTTCAGGTGACATTCTCTCTAAGCTTGGAGACACAAGAAGATTATTTAGCCAGTTAAGATCAGATCTGACCATCTTGACAATTCCAGGCCGAGTCCTGATTGTTAGCAAACCTTATCAGGTAGTGTGAAGGATTTGCAGCCTCAATCATAACCACACTGAGTAGCTCGGGGACTAATATGAGCTTACACCTGATAGTATCGAACATATTTACAGCTCTAGATGAGTCCTCAAATTCTCCAAAGTGGAGATTGTAGATATCCAAAGAAAAGGTGAGTTTATAGTGACGTTAGAGCCAAATCTCACTCTCAAAGGATTTTTTCCCAAACATATGGACATCACTGACATACAGAGAGGCAGAGCCATGTTTTACTTTCTGTTAAATACCCTTTCCTTTCAAAATCATTTAGTGTCATCCATTCAGTGTCAAAGAAATATAATATTTGCTTCTTCAATACTGTTGCTTCTGTCTGTTACTTTTTTGTAAATAAAAATAGAAAAAAACTAGAATTACTACCAGCCAGCCCAGTTGCAGGAAATATGTTCACAATGTCCCCTTCCTGAGTTACAGCGCTGCATGGCCAGAAGTGTTTCTGCACAATATTATGTCACAGTGAAGTTTCTTTGATCATTATGATATATCTCATCATTTTATCGTCATTAGACATTTTTGTTAAATTTTGTCATAATTTACATAGGAATTAGTGAGTGTTTGTATGTTTTGTGAGGTCACTGCAACCTTGACCTTTGACCACACAATTCTAATCAAGTTTCAAGCAATTTGAGTTCAAGTGAAAGTTTGTTCCAGATGTGATGAAATTCCCTCTGGGCATTCCTGATATATCACATTCACAAGAACGTAAGGTCACTGTGACCTTGAACTTTGACCTTTGACCACCAAAATCTAATCAGTTAATCTTTGCATCCAAGTGAACATTTGTGCTGAATCTGAATAAATTCCTTCAAGGCAGTCTTGAGATATCATATTCAAGAGGCCAAAAATGTGTTTTGTGGGGTCACTGTGACTTTGACATTTGGCCACCAAAATCTAATCATTTCATAATTGAGTCCAAGTGGACTTTTGTGCCATTCCCTAGATATCTTGTTAACGAGAATGGGATGGACAGACATACGTATGGACGTACAGACGGATGGACAACCCTAAAACATAATGGAGGCATAAAAAGTTCATTGCAAAATGTTACACACTCTCTTATGAGTTGTAACGTGTGTAAGTGTGCGTTTGCACCTCGGCTGTTGTTTCTACATGTTCAAATTTTAAGGACCAAGATACAGTGACGCTCTCTTCTGTGTGGGGTGACTTGCAAGACACGATGGCTCGTCATCAATCATCACCACTTAAAGTTGTCACTGTCATTACTAATTTGTCTGCATTAAAAAGTATAAATTGCACTGTCTGCCATAGATGTGAAGTAGCCAGCACATTTGGAATACTAATTGAGCCCAAAGGAGGAGATGCTAGAAAAGAGAGGAGTTAATTAAAAGTCAAAATGGTGTGTTCACTGTTCAGCGTGGTGAGGGCAAATCAAGAGCAGGGGGAGGGATAAACATGTGAAACTGCTGGAGTTCTGTTTTGGTACCTTGTATCTTCCATCAGTGAGAAAGTCATACATAATGATATGCATTCATGAAGGAGAAATGAACTGCACTTTGAGATGAAGAAGAGGATGGTGTTCAAAGTTTCATCTGACAAAACTGGGAAGGAGAGGTGCTTTAGATATGAGAGAGAGAGAGAGAGAGAGAGGGATGGTGGAAATGAAGTATTTCTGATGTGTAGACTGTAGACAGACCCACACTAGGAACCCACTTTTAGCATTCTCTTGCATATCCTTGGCTTACTGTATATTTAAAATACCCAATGTTGTCATTATTTTTCCATCTTCATCGGTGGACATTTAAATTAAATTATTATTCACTCAGCTTTGGGGGCAAAGCACAAATTTGCCACATTCAAAGAGGCACAGCCTATGGATTAGGGGTTAAAATGCTGACTGTGAACGGTAGTTCAAACCTTTGTTGTATCTCTTTCTCCCTGATTTCCTTCAATCTGTAGCTGGGTTTCCAAAAAAAGAAAATTTAAATTTCTTTTTAGAAAAGCCAACAAAACACAACTGCGCATGATCTGTGTTTATTACGCAAATAAAGCTGGGGTTTCTCCTCTTGCGATATCATTCCAATGAAACATGATGACAGATTTCTAGTAGTTTGCATCTCAGTTGGAACTGGCTCCCTGGGGCATGGTACAGCAGGCACCTTGACTCCAATGCAAAAAAAAGTTTCCATTTCTATTTTGCGAAATATTGCTTTGTCTAATAGTGTGAAAATCCACTTCATGCAAGCGTAGAAATATTTTTGCCACGTTTTATTAAAATTCTCGTTATTGAGTTCGTAATTTCAAATTGCACATAAAGCAGGTTAATGGGAATGCACCTTCTGTCTTCCGTCCGTGATAACAAACAGGCACAAACATATGCATATCCTTATGGTATGTACAAGCACATAAGCCCCAACCTTACTGCAAGACAACAGCAGTGATATTTAAACATTCTACAAACCCACGGAATCAATGATTTTTTTATCGGTGGCAGCAGATCAAATTCTGCATGAGATGATTATGGATAAAACCAGGGAAAGCTCAATTGTGGTACACGATGTAACACAATGCACACTCCACATGACATTAAGAACACACGCACAGATCAGAAGAACCATTCAGGTTCCAGTATCTACCGGACGTCATTAGCCTGACATTAACATACTGACTGCCACAGTGAAGCATGCAGAAACCAATGACTCAGAGTTAGCACACACACGCTCCCACTATACAGGTCATATTTATCTAAAATGCATGTACTAATAATGACCGCAAAAGACTGGCATAAAAATAGATGCATGCAGAAACACACACACACACGCACACACACACACCTGGAAACACACACAAAGGCTCATAAAATAGAAGCGCAGACACACTTAGACGCAGGGAGGCATACACTTCCACAGCCCAGCTGTCAGTGTGAAGGATGGCTGGTGAGAGGTGGGTACACTCACTAAAGGGTCTAATCAGTCAGACACTGCTACTTCCACACTCTGCCATGAATGGCATACACACAAACTCATCCTCGCTCACTCTCCTGGTTTTTCATGCACAAAACACACTCGCACTACCCGACGCACACATGCAAACAACTGCTCATTCATGCACAGAAATACACCATCAACACACACAGACCTCCCCGCTATTATAAACGGTGAGTTCTTGCTGTTAACCGCACACCACGACAAATATACTACGATCAATAAAATCACTGACAGGGGGAGACAGATGACAGAGGAGAGGAATGGGGGAGAGTAGGTGAGAGAGGAACAGAGTGAGGGAAAGTATAGAGCGTATAATGTTGCAAAGGAGGGAGTTGATGGGATGGAAGAAAAAGCAGGAAAAGCAAGATGTGCTGGAAAAAGAGACAGATGTGTGAAAGGATTTTGAGTAAAAAAAAAAGGGAAATATGAAATGAGCTGATATATGCCATGATGCTTGAAAAGGCAAAGCAAAACCGTTCTAACTGTCAGCAGTTTCTGATGTTTTTTGTCTAAACTGCCTCAAATACAGCAAGAGAATTTTAAACTAAGTGAGTTCATCTAAACAGGTTATATTTTTGCTATATTTTCTCAGACTAAAGTCTATGTTTTCCACTGCTTCAGGCTAAAATCAACAATAATGCCCAGTGTTACTTAAAGGTCCCATATTGTATAAAGTAAGATTTCTTTTTTGATTATGTAGCTGGTCTAGTTTCTATATTAATACTGTGAAAGTATCAAAGTGCTCAGTCTACGGAGAAACACACACAGCTTGTATTCAGAAACTGATCCTTAAAACAAGCTCTCAGGACTTCCTGAACTTTGTGATGCCACAATGAAGTTGTATCACTCTCAGCAATGCAGCAAGCCCAGCCCACCTGGACCCACCATCCAACTTGCAGGATTTGATTTCTATGAGTGTTTACCTGAAAACTGCTATATTTTCACTATCATTCAGAAAATGGTCAGCTAGTCAGAAGAGAGGTTTAGAGCCTCCTCTCTTCTGATTGGCTCATTGATCTATTATTGCTAGAGCTCCCGAGAGAAGCCAGAGAGAGGAGATGTAAAACTACATTAAGATGGTTTTTGGTGCTTAAAACCACAAATATGTCTTCTTATGGATATCAACACTTCAAATATAACACTAGAAATGTGTAAAATATGGGACCTTTAAAAAGCCTGCTTGAATAACATACACATACATAAGCATCACAATACTAAAAACTCCAAAACTACTGAAGCTGCATAATGTTAAATCACTGCAGTCAGTTGTGTTTGTAATTGGATGAGTGATTAATGTTGTGTTTGGATATAAAATGAAGTAAAACTAAACCAAACAAAATCACACTGCGTGAGGGAAGAAGTAGAAAGAAAGAGTGAAGGCTGGACTAAATCTGGGAGACTGGCCAGCTGCAAACAGTTGCACTAATTCATTCTCCACTTACCACGACTCAAGAGAGAAACATGCAACAGGACAAGGACACACCAGACAAAACAGACAACAAGTCTTAAAGAGGTAGTCAAACTGTCTGCTGTCTCACTCTCTTCTGGCACTGCTGTACTCAAAAGATCAGCACTCAAGTCTGCAAGCTTGCCAAAGTACACAGGTCTAGATTCAAACCTTGGTGTCTTTTGTCAAGTTTTGCCATTGAATCCTGTAAAGTTACCGGTGTCAAGGAGTCCCATTTAAAGTTTGAGGTATTTATCAGATGTCCTTCCTCAGTGAACCTTACAATGAGGCAGCAGGGACGATTACCAAACACCTCCTCTCCTCTAACTTTGCTCTTGGGAACAGAGGTTTCTTTCAAATACTGATTATTGCAGTTTTGAATAGCTTCAGAGATAAGGAAAAGCAACTTTATCTGCATCCTAGGTCAACAAGCTGCTCACATTTATATTTCCTCCTCCAGAAATCTCACAAATTGAGCCTCTTGCAGTGTTTGTCTGGATGTAAACACTAATAAGGTAAAACTGACAGGTCATTTTCTTAAAAAAGCAACATTTCTGAGCCACTAAAGGAACAATTGAGAAGACAGTAGAATCGAAAGGTTTCAGTTTTTTTGTTTTTTTAACAGCCAAACCCTTGGCATTTTGTCAAGTCAATTCTTTTCAAAATGTCAGTGCTTACTTCACCGTAGAGCCTTGTGTAATTTCAGTTCAGAGTCAGTGCTCTTAAACACAAAAAGGCTAACATAGTATCAAACAACTGAATCCAGAAATCAATTGGTAGTATAGCTTAACACCACAAAAAACCCCTCACACTGCAGTGTGTAGAACAAGGCCAATGCTAACGCTACCCCTAACCAGTTTTATAGGTGGTGCTGTAGTGAAAAATAGGGTCCTAGAAAGTCGGTTGTAGGATTGTGGTCCTGAAACTGCAGCTTCTGGTACTGCAGAAACATGTTATTTGGATAACCTGATATCTGTCCTCCAAACAGGGATCATGGCTGTGATGTGATGCTGATTGGATCTATTTTAAGTTAAAAATCACAAAGATCAGTTATATTGTCACTTAACAGTTAAAATCAACCAATGGCTCTTTTAAATTTGTTTGTGGTTCATAACCTTCATTATCCTTTTTAATTTAGTCTGACAGCAAACTGCTGCATGACTTGACAATATTAATTGTTATCATTGTGGCATTGTGTATCCAGCAGTTGTTGCAAATGAAAGTTGAGGTCCAGACTTTCCCCTGACAGTCAGATGAGTTATATTTTGCTTATGCTGCACATATTGCACTTTGGAGTGGGCCGGACCACCGAGTCCTTGTTGCTGTGGTTTCCATTGTTATGGTGCTTACATCAGTGTGCTTCATAACTGCTTATGCTGCCTGTTTGCTGACAATAGGCTTTTGTAAAATCAAGCAAGTGTTGGTAGTTTGATTGTATGCTGTGTCATACTTTTTCTTCCACATGCCCACAGCTGTCTTTGTTTGCATGTTTCGTACCTTACATACAGCAGCATCTCCATTATTCAACCACGAATAAAAAGAGCATGAATTGAAACTACATTCATGAATATAAATGGTTTGGGATGGCGGGCCTCGACTGATTAAAATAAGTTTTCATGCTGAAGCCCAAATATGCAACTCTCACTCCTTCTAAGTGTAGCAGAAAGTCAGCAGCAAGCGAAGTGAGAAAAGGAGGCTGTCATGTGTCGGCCTACAGGCGTGTTTTGGAGGGAGCGTGTCTATGTTCCCACAGCCCTATATTCCCCTTTTATACCCTTTCAGAACGCTTTGCATCCACGTTCCACGGCGTCTTCACATTTATCCACCTCAGCGATTGTTTTTGTAAAGCATCGTTTTCAGTTTCGGAATTCACCGTTCTAATGTGGACGGAAGGGCTAACCGGATAAATATTACCCGGGTTAGTGTGGACATGGGCTTATGGGAACATATAAGACTGTGGGGAAAATAGGGCCTAATTTTCAAAACATTCTTAGAAATGTGGGAACATAGGGCTGTGGGAACATAGGGCTGACACCGTTTTGGATGTGACGCTTCTGCTGAACCTTTAAGGTGAAACCAGCGAAACCATGACCACGATCAACAGACATAATACCAACATCTAGTAAGGCCTCTAATGTTTAATGCCTTTGAGCTCTTACCTTGAGGACAGGTTTTTTTGTGCCACATGCAGAGCACTTGAATTTGTGGTGCTTATGTCTCATTCGTTAACTGAATTGAGCACCTGATGCACTCCTTATTATGTAATTATTATTTATATATTTTGCTGCATCTCTGTCTTTTAAAATGATGTCACGGATGCCTTATTCCGGATGTCTTTCCTGAGTTTTCTTGTTTGTTTGTGTTTTTTTAATTAATGGCTGCATAAGTTTTTGAAATCACTGAAATAGCACATGGATTTACTGATTGGTACCAGATGCTACATTTATGCTTCACTATTACTTCACTTGTTGAGATCTCAACTAAATTCCAGTTTTATTTACGCAGGTGTACAGTGGCACCATCATAACCTGACACGTCTCACTATTACTCTGCTGATGCGCCCGATACACTCATGCCAATGCTGTTTGCTGCTGCAGCTCCCCTCCACTTCACGGTGAAGCCCCCAGTTAACTACATGTACTGTATGTATGTATGTATGTATGTATGTATGTATGTATGTATGTATGTATGTATGTATGTATGTATGTATGTATGTCTACTTCCCTTGACCTGAGACGCACTATGTTTGTTAAAACCATTGCCACTTCTGTCTACCTAAGCTGCACATCAAGATTTAAAGGGGACAAGTTGTGCTCATTTCCTGCTCTATATTTTTATTCTGGGACTCCACTGGAGTAGCTTTGCATGAATCACAGGTCAAAAAAATCCTTATCTCAAACTGCTTGTTATGTAACCCCTCAGTTGAGCCTCCAACTGAAACAGGCAGTATTAGCTCTGCTCTTTAAGGTCCCCCTCCCTAAAAGCCCACTTCCTTCTGATTGGCCAGCTTCCGGAAGCCAAAGTCAACCTTATACATATATATCTACATATAGATATATATATATATATATTATAACATATATTAACTATGCATGTCCCTGTTAATAGGTGTACATATGGGAAACGCACCAAAATGCAGACTGAAGTGGAAAATGTCTGCTGTCAGGAAATACCAAAGCTAACGTTGCTAGTAAAATGTTTGTTGCTAAATGACTATATAGGAAACCAGCACTGTCTGTTATTTATGTGCTGGGGTACATAACATGCCTGTTTTGTGAGAACAAGCTGAGCTTGGCGCAGATGATCGTATGTGACGAACTGTCGTAAGCAGAAAAGCAGAAAAAGGAGTTTGAAACCTCGAGTTCAGTGCTTCTGTCTCACAGGGATTTCTTTTATCTGTTTACCTCATGATTTGAAACTTTGGCCACATTTAATATGGACATCCAACATTGTAATATTATATGTATGCGAGAAAATAAGGAAAAGCACTATGGTTCCCCTTTAAACACAATGTGGGTGCAGTCAAGATAATGAAATTACCTGGTAACAACAGCTGTACATGCAAAGGCCAATAATCCAGATAACCTAACAAATCACATGTTAGGTGAGTCATGAACATACTAGTTAACTAATTAGAAAGAGGAAAAATTGAACAGAGGACTGTAATAAACTTGCCTGTTCCTGTTGGATTTTCATGTCGCCTCAGCTCGTGTACTCATGTCCCATCTTTTTTTACCATCTTTCCCCCGCCCTGTTCTATACCAAAGACATATACAGTACCATGCTATAATAAGAGTACCATAAGGAATAAACTTTACATCATTAACCCTGAAACCCCATGGTGCCCCATGTTTTAATTGCATGCTGTTTTTGTTTTTCCGTCTCTCTCCCGCTCTACCTGCCTGCTTCTGAAGGCGCACTCCTTGCCTGTCCTCCTTCCTGCTGCCTCATCAGTTCTGCGGCTGCAGTTCTTAGGATGCTGTCAACAGTGCTTTGGTGCTAGAACTGATGGGAGCACCGTGCTCTCTGCCGTTCTGAGCATTAGTCTTCTGAACACTTCGCCTCAGGAAGGAAATCGATCTCCTGCCAAGTTCAGGAGAGAGCAAGAAGAGACAGAGAGATAGGGAGAAAGAGAGGGAAACACGTCGCCACACCTGCAGCTCTTCGCAGGTAGAAAACTGTGATAGATCTTCTGTCAAAGCAAAGAGAGTGTCAGTTAAACATTATAACAGATGGGCTCCTAAAAGCTGAGAACAGACAGTGTTTCATGAAGCCTAATCAGCTAAAAGCCTAAAAGGAAGTACCTGATTATTCACAACTGTTTACAGTCCCAGCCCTAATTGAAGCTGCATTTTGCTACTGCACTTTTGCAGAATGACCACTGTGGTTTCATCACAACAGCAAACTGCTGCAGATAAATGATTACTTTCTGGAAAAGAACAGCCTGTCATGGCTTATATATTACATTGTGATTGTCATTTTACATAAATGAAACAAAATAAGTTGTTGTTACCAACCCATTTTTCTTTTTACAAATATAAATATATAAGTAGGCTATATGAGTTTGGAGCAATGAATAAACTACAGTAGGACAGTAGTTTCTTTGTTACTTCCCTACTTTCCTATCCCCTTCTCCATTTCGCGACCCCTGAGATTTATCTTGCAGACTCCTCCGTGCAACCATCAGATTATGTTTTTCCAGCAGCCGTGTTCTGGTGCTTCACATCTTCTATCCTGACAGCAGCAGAAATCATAGCTATTTACTCTAAGCTCCACATCTGCCCTTTAAGGTTTAAAAAAAAAGTATAAAAACAGTGTAACTAATTTAGTCATTTTCTGCTCAGACCTCATATTTTGTTTCAGTTCATCTTCAAGGCAATTAAAGGTATCAGTCCAAAGTACCATATATATTTTGCTGCATAACTCCTTTGATGTTGAATCTTTATGAGATTATGAGACTCTGGATGAGGCAACATCTAAAGCCCACTCTCCCATTGCTGTTGCCTTTAACCGTGTCGCCGATCTGGCCACCAACGAAATCCTTTACGCTATGGTCCAAACAGAGCCGATATTTGGCCTACTTTCTGTTTGTCATTTGCATTTTATTTTTCCTGTTTGCATCAAAACTGGTCTCCGAAATTCAATGAAATACATAAGTCTCTTCTTTTTTTTTCTTTAGGACTGCTCTTGATGATTTTGATGGTTGTGAATGTTTTTCAAACTCAAAGCTGTCTCTCACTGTTCCTAAGTGGTGTGTGTGTGTGTGTGAGTGACTAAAGAGAGAGAGAGAGAGAGCAGGTTTATGGGAAGTGGGAATTCTGAAAGCTGAAATGAAATAATAAATATGCAAATGCATTGCCATCACTCGCTGGGTTTCCACAGCGATACGCTGGCTGCCATCCAGCCGTGCCTCCATTCCAGAATTCATACGACACAGCGTGTGTTGCAAGTATGTGTTAGCACTATGTCTATGCACGTGCATGCATGCAGTGTTGAGTGTGAATATTTTGTGTATTTTCGCACAAATGTGAAAGTGTATGTATGTTTGGAGTGAGTGTGATTACTAATAAGAGTGGGAGAGAGACTGTATGTGTGTGCGTGCATGAAGAGAGATGTACACTGTAACCTCCATTGTCAATTTATGCAGCCGAAGATCCGCATGTTAAGTGGAGCAGAAAAGGCATCTCTGTGTGTGACAGTAGTAGTGCCTCTCTGCCTTTTATTACTCAGCTGGAAATGAACACACAGACACGCAAATGATTTGACAAAAAACCTACAGTCTGCCATCCAACTACAGGTAGCAAAAGAAATATCAACATCCTGAGACATTTCTCGAATTCTGAAACATGCACTGTATCCGTGGCACCAATGCCGGTACTTGTAGAGACTGTAAGACATGCTCTTTGTATGCACAGAAGCCTGATGAAATGCAAAGACTGGAGAGAGAAATATAGTTTGATCTGTGTGTGTTCTGCAGAATGGTACATTAAAACTGTGCTTTCATTCTTCACACACTGGGAGCTCCAGTACGAACAAAAGGAGACATTTTATTCTGAACAACTTAAATATCTGGAGCCTGTACATGATCTTAGTAAACTGCACATACTTTAATGTTAATGAGCTGAGGTACATTCCCCTGATACTGATCATAAACTCATCCAAAGTATACAATATCAGTAAAAAAGTGTCCCCTTTAGCATCAGTTAAATGATGTTCCAGTGGCATGCAGAATTGTGCAATGCGCTTCACTATTTAAAACCGTTACCATCTAAATATAATCTGACAATAGAATCTATCATAAAATCTGACAATAAAAGATTGACCACTGTTAGAGAAGGTGAAGGGGCCTGGGTGTTTTGTCATGAATTTTTTGACAGTCTTGCTGATTTCTGCACTGGAGCGCCTGCTGCGTCCATCAAAAGTTCTGTTTTAACACAACCCTTTTTTTTTTCCTCCTTAAAGAGCCCTCCCCTTCATTTTCAACAACTGTCTCTTCCTTGTGGCCTTGTTTCATAAGTCTGCTTGGAGGAATGTTTGTTTTCTTTTGAAATCATTTACTAATCTTTGATCAAACCTCAATGACCTTCAAAGATCAAAGATCTGTTTTTTGATATATCTTTATTGATATTTTAATATTTTTTCACTAATAGATGTTTAATGTGTTTGCATTCTGTACTACAGATAATGCTTGCACATACTGACAGTAATGGGGTCTGCTTTATCAAAGGTCCCATATTGTAGATTTCCTTTTCCTTTTGGTTATAAAGCAGGTCTAGGTGGTATATAAATACTGTGAAAGTATCAAAGTGTGCAATCCATGGATGAAAATGCACATAGCTCATATTTTGAAACTGTGTTTTAAAACAAGCCATCAGCTTACCTGGACCCAATGTCCAACCTTGCATGATTTGATTTCCCCAAGTGTCTACCTGAAATCTGCTATATATTTCTTTTCTGATCACTGGCCTCTCCTTGGATTGGTTCACCTAGCTGTTTTTTAAACTTCTAATAAAACACCAGAAAAGTGTAAAACCAGGATCTTTAAAACATTATATGATAAATCATCTCAGCCAAGGGTTACTCTTCTTCTGTTGCAAGTCTGACATAGTATCCAATCAAGACGTGGTTGCTGCCTCCAGTGGTCAAAGTATCTGTAATTTTAAATGGAATTCTGGGACCTGTATTTCTAAAATGCAGTTGTCACCACTAGTAAACACAGATATTGCAAAGCTGGTGATATCTCAATGATTCTATCTTAAGATGCATTTGTTATTGTTGTGCTTCACTACAGTTTATTCTTGTGCTTCACTACAATTAATACACCATCTCCAAACAGTATTTAATCATGTGGGATTTGGACATCCTACAGCAATAGTCAGCCTCAAAAAAACCCTAGCATTTACTGTGTCATTTATCAGGCCACTATATTATATCAATAAGATTCATTTTACACTGGGATCTATCACATAATAGCAAAAAGAATCAGAGGAAATGGTAATGAAATGTAGGTGAAATAATCGTTCAGTGACTGCCTGGTATAACATCCCCAAAAGTGCATTGTGAGGTGGAGTTAATATGTGAGACGTGTCAAAAACAGTGAGAGAAAATGATATTGGAAATATGAGATTGCATGCTGCAAATTTGATGAAACGGGCCCCAGCTGCGTTCCTACATGGCCAGTCTAGGCTTCTACAAATGAATCATTCTGGCAAGACATGGCACTTTGTCACAAAACACTCGTCCTCTCAAAATTGTTCCAGGAACATGGCACTGGCTTTAATTTACTTCAATGGCCCGCGCAGTCTCCCCATCTCAACCCAGTAGAGCACCTTTGGGATCAAGTGGAACAGGAGTTTTACAGCACGGAGTCGGAACTGAAAAATCTGCAGTAGCTGCATGATGCTAATGAGAATCTCCTTGAATCCTCGGCAAAAGGGGACCTCACCGGGTAGTAAGCAGTTATTACTAATGAAGTGGGAAACAAGTGTGTGGCTCAAGAAATTTCCCACTACTTGTGCAACAACCTAATTATATTTTAGTATCATGCAACAAAACTGTAATAATACCTGATTACTTTATGGAAATAATTCTCCTGACACAGTTTTACCATTATACGATCATACAGTATAATTCTAAATGATCCTATTCTTTAGTCTTTATTTGACGTTGTGTGACCTCTCAATCTTTTCTCTGTCTACCAACATTCAAATTAAAACTAAAAAAATGTGAAAAAAAGGTTCTGTGCTAGTCTGAAGATAGATTTCCATGCTCGGGATGCCAGCTTATTTCAGAGTCTCTGGCTTCACTAGTATGGAAACTTTGCCATGCTGCTAACTTTCATACAAGATATAGTCCAAGCACTTTTCCAAACGGTCTGTTTTGAATCTGAATATTTTAAGGCCATTTTTCTATTTTATTCTTCAAATACCGTGACTCAGTTTACAGCAGGCCACAGCGGACAGAGTGTAAGTCAGATCTTCCTTCAGTACACAACAGTGTGGTCCCAGAAATCTATCTTAACTGCCAAAAAGTAAAATTATATTTTCAACAGTGTAAATATACTGTAGCTTAAAAACTTTTACCAATGTTTTAAAACTCCCTTTATTTTCTTTCTGAAAGGGCATTGCCATATGCACAGCTACATTTCTCTTTTGCTTCTACATTTCCTCACACTTTGGTTCATACATTTTCTATTTATTTCTAAAGGAAGGCCAATGTAGTCATCCTTGTGTAACTATGGTTCTGTAAAGGTGCTATCTCTCTTAAGGGATTTTCAGTACATATACAATACCGTATATGGAGACTGACTCACTGGGTCACACTTCTTTATGACATTGTTTGAGGTGGCAGTGTGCTTTATAAGAGCACCTCCAGCCATAACCCTCATTGTACAAGAGGATAATACACATGCAGGTAAACTATATTTGGTGTTAGAGGTCAGGTTTGCCACTTAACTGTTGTGCCAGTTGCCTCTGTGAGTGGCTGATTATTTACAGATGATTATGTCGGTTTTGGCCTGGTGCGTCACTTTGTTAAAGGGTTTGTGCATTAGGGGTTTCAGACTTTGTTTGACTACTTTGCCAGCACTTCATCTCTGGCCAACCATTTTCATTTTTATTTCCTTGCCATTTGTGCTGGGAAGGGCTACAGTGCGTTTCACCATCATACGCATGGAAGCTGCAGGCAATTTTGATTTAAGGTAACACGAGCCGGGGGTGTCCCACTCTGTCTTATAACAATACTCTTAATCAACACAATCATGCAAAAGTACTTTTGCACAATATAATGACGATAGAGGCTATTCTATTATATTCTATTTCTGTATTTAGATTAAGATTGATTGTGTCCGGCCCACCTGCTTAATAAGATCAGTAACAGCCATGATATGCATTTGCTTTGGAGTAACACCTGGTTAAGGTTAAGATATGGCTAGACATGAAGGGGTTATTGAAGGTGAAGGTTAGGTAACTAAAACACTTGAACAAATTAAGGGAGAGGGCATCATTATGCACTGTTGCTCATGAAGTTGGAATAAAATATGTTTTACCTCTTTCCATGAAATGATTGTGACTGTGATTTATTCTTGACAGATAAAGTGTATATCTTCTCAAAACTTTAGTAGTCAATCTCTTCCAAAGTGATTACTGATGCATTTACATAGGAATAAACAGAGGATTGTGTCTGAAAACAAAATTATTCCAACTTTATGGGCAACATTGTAGTTTAAGAGAAAAGTCCAAATTAAAAGACAAAATACACAGTTTTTGTCATGCCCTCTAGAACAACACACAAAAGCATTGTCTGATCTGACATCCCTATCAGCAGGAGATCATTTGCCTGTGCCATCAAAAACTGTTAAAAATCATCATTTAATAGAAAAATATGATATTTGTTTTATTATGTGAAAGTGTTATGTTGTGGAGATTTTGACCTCTAGTGACAGCAGGGAACTGTTCCCCTGGGTCCCCATGTTGTTTATATCGCGCATTTGCCTGAGGACGCACATGTTCGCGTGCACACACAGTCCACAGGGGGCAGTAACCCGCCAGGAAATGCTGCAATGTGCGCCTGCAAAGACGGGACAGAAGAAAACTGCTGACATGTAAACATGAATGTAAACAATGCTGGATTTAAAATACTTTAAAAAATTGTCTTTGCAAATGTTTTATGAGGAAGGAAATATTTTCAACATGTTTGTTAGATCTCAAATATACACACAGCGCATTTTTTGGTAGGTAACTTGCAAAAATAACATTTATGTGTTTACAAAAAAAAAAGGAGTCATTGGGGCCACCTTTTAATATTTGGTCAGGTTCAGGCATGAAAACAACTCAGTAGGGAAAGATCAGGGTTTGGGTTAGGTACGACTACAGCAAAAAAAAAACAAGAAAAACATTGAGGAACAAAACAGGAAGCTTGATGTTTTGTTGACTCATCCATGCGCACTTGTTGTTGCTCTATAATAACATCACCTCCTCTCCCTCTTTTGCTCCCATCGTAATAACGGGCTGCTAGAGAGCTTTGTCACTTGAACGTAAACACATTTCATTTTGGGGCATTTGCTGAAATTACCAATGCTATTTTTGTCTTGGGTTGACAGTCTCGAAAGCAAACACTAATTGCGAGTTTGTGAAAGAATGTGAAAGCTCCTGTATAGAAGTGTGATGTGCTACATGCCCATCCTATGCAAATGATATATAGGGTTATAATAGGCTGGATTAAAAGGCAGTGACAGTTCCTATAACCAGCAGTGGTAATTTGCACTTGTCAGACAGAAGCTGCCCTCTCTCGAAATCCAAGGTGTGGACTCTGCATTTATTACTCTGTTTTCTCTAAATTTATTTACACAAGAAGAAGAATGGAAGTTTTAATGATCCCATTGCGTCCAGTTAATCATTGCACATCAGGCTGTAATTCTTACAGTTTCCAATCCTGGTTTGGATAATATTAAATTCCCATTGCAGTGAATGATAAACTTGAGGCTCATTCAATCCTTCGCTACCTTGCTGTCTTTTGTACTCTGTAATTATTTTCTTGAATCACATTTCAATTATTCCTACCTTCATGTGTTTTCGTTTCGCCATTACCTTGTGTCTATTGGTTGCTCTGTCTCTTCCTCTCACTCTCGGAGCGAGCTAGGTGTTGTTAATAAGCACCTCCAGAGCTCTAGGGTTCTCCTGGGCTTGACAGATTGACCCAGCGAGAGACATTACAGTGATTTACATTATACATCATGGCTACATAATAGTCACGAGAATGTTGTGCTGCACATTTAGTGAAAACGACTTGGACATAACCGAACTGCAGTAATGATTAGAACTGACAAAAAGCTGAGGGATTGGAGCTTGGCCTGCTACCTGTGTTTAATGAAACACTCTCATCCCGACAGTCAGTCACTGTACTGCAAAAACCAATAAAATTCGGCTGACAGATTAGCTTGATAGAACTGCTCTTTGACAGTTGATGGTTGCAATCATGGTTTGCATGTACCCCTTTGTGCATACACCTGTAGGTTATTAGCTTCATTTAACAGATGAAACTTTAATTCGGATGAAATTGCATAGGCTTTAGAAAACGAGGGAGAAGCAGAAGCAAACTGCTTTGTGTACCTTCGCTGCAGCGACTCAGAGCTTTGTACTGTAGGTGTTTGGGTGATATCCTCTGTTGGAGTGACACGGGGATACATAAAATATACACATACCCGTATATACACTTGTTTACAAGTGCAATTTTAACACCATCTGATGTCTCTCCCTCATCCAGGGTGGAAATCCTCACAGATGAACAGATGTACTGTACCTACTCGACCAGCATGGATGAAGACAGAGTCCTGCTTCAGTAGAGTTACTCCATCCTGAACATACAAAAGGCAAGATTTAACATTTTACATTGTTGTGTATAACAGTAATATACTGCTCTTCTCTTTATAAACTACACACTTGTATGAGTGAGCAGGTTTTTGCCATATCATCCAGTAAACTGTAGGCTTCATGAGTTAGCAGGCTGTTGCTATGTCACTCTCATTGTATATCAGTGTATGATGGATATGCGTAATGACACACCATGGGTGCTTTGGCATTGTCAGGGGACATTGCTCATGTCCAACTGTGAGAGTCAGCATTAGGCTTGAGCATTTGTGCACATACACAATGACTAAGATGTGAATTTACTCACGGAACAATGCACCCACAGTATTTTTTTATAAATCTGGGGCAAGGACTACACATTTGGCGTAAATCTGAACATTTATGCATCTAGCCTCAGGTCTCTCTATGACAACTGTTATGCTCCAATGTTAGTTATCTGTTCAAGATGTCAGTCCCTGATCTTGCTTGCTAGAACGGATTCAACCCTACCTACCTGATATGTCTCCTTCCTGTCACTTCAATATGTGTGCTGCTTCAAACCTCCGCCCCCCCACTGTGACACTACTGTATTAAACTCTTTTAAGATGAAGAAAAGCAATATCTTTGGCACTAGGCAACCCCATGTTTGTAGCTCAAAACAGCCATGAGGGGTAAGTGTTTGAAAACTTTGATGTTCAAAACCCAGAAATCATATGACATATCAGCTGCGCACATCATACTGATATTTAACATCCTGGCCACTTTATGATTGCTTTTTGAAAGATAAGGAAGGGACAAGAGGCATAACACTAAAATATCTGTAGCTTGCTCCCAGATGGATACTTTTCACTAGTTTTCCAAACATTTTATATCAGAAGACTCCATACGCTATTGTGAACAATTGGGGTACTTCATCCCCGTTTTTTACTTTTTTTTACATATAACTGTATCACTCTTATGTGTGGGCAGAACATTGTGTATTTTGGCTTTGACAGGAAAGGTGAAAAAGCTTGTCAATGCTCATCAGTTTTGTTCAGGTCGCATTATAGAAGATGATGCACAAAGCGAATGCTTATTAAAATATAAAAGATAAAAGCTTTGACACTGGCGCTCTTTTGGGAATAATGTATTGGGGATAAAATTCTATAAATAAATTAACATCTGGTGATTTTCCCAAAAGTTTTCATGTACTCACTATCACAAAAAAACGGAGCAGAATAATCTTATAGAATCTGGCAGTTAATTGCTAAACTGATTGGGGATCATCAAGTAGTTCAATATCCACTTGATACAACATTTATATATTTTAAGAAAAGAGATAAATCACCATGTAGGTGCCACACCCCGCAAGTAGGACTTGTTAGCACAGTGACAAAAACATAATCCCCCACTGGCTTCCCACCTGCACACATTCTTAATTGTGTCCCTTCGATGACGCATCCGAGCTGGAGATCCAAAATACATTTAGCTTGATTGTTGTTTCTCACTTTCAGTTTTCATTTGGCTAATATGTGCGCCATGCATTAAAGTACATGCTCCATTTAGAAGCATCCTACTCAGTGTTCATTGTGCACGAAGAGTAGGAGAAGAAGCAGGAGCAAGGCTCATACATTTTGTGCTGTAATGGGGAGACTTGCAGGGTTTCGACCTAATTAATTGAAGCTATAAAAAAACCCATAACATTCAATGATTAAAAAACAGAGCTTTTGCAACAGTTAGTCTTGACAGCTAGGGTGGCAAATTAGGTGCCCCCCTTGTGGTGTGGAAACTATATCTCAGCTTCTGTGGCTAGTGTGTGGTAGTTAGATATAAAAGCAATGAGCCTCAGGGGAAAAGCATATCGTACATGTTTGAGTGTTGCAAGGTGGTCAGCTGGAGGATCTCAGACAAGCTAAAATTTCTGAACCAACATCAGTCGATGACTTTATATTGCTTGACCTACTCTTAACTCTTAATTTAATTTAGTTTTAGCCTGTTTGGCATGCCCACTTGAATTTAGCTCATAACAGAATCCAAAGGCCAAAATGCATTTTGTGGTTGTTTAGCATGAGATTAAAACTCAACCTAAACTACATCAGTCCAAAAAAAAGTTTTTTTTTCTTTTCATATTTAATAACAATAGGTATGACATACTTTATACGAGAACTATGAAAACTACCATGTCCCTTCTACATTTTACATTTATGAAATTTCAGGGTTCTGGGCCAAACCTTATGGGAGCTATAGACCTTTTAGTTTGTTGTGTAACTTGTGTCCTTGAACCTCTCTAAAAAGCCTCCAAATTGCGAAACTGTGCTTTTACTCTTAAATCTGAAACAGTGGAAAAAATACTGAAGCATTTTGATACCTAAAAACACCATGCCATTCAAAACCCTATTGATCCCATTTTTCCTCACACATTTCCTCCTACACCCTCTCAGCTCTGTAGGTGGGACATTCAACACCTTTCACACCCAATCAGCATTGGTTCAGAAGTGCCCAACCCTCCTTGCCTGTTCTCATTGGACAGGACAGACACCTGGCTTCAAGATAGAATGATTGACAAGGACATTGACCAATAGCAGCGCTTTCTCTGACTGAAGGGAATCACGTTGTTGGTTTTTCACTTAGGTACGGCCTCCTGGAGTGAAATTTGAACGATCTTTGTAGCGTGACTACATTTGTAGCCAGTAAGCTAACAAAAACAAGCATACCCGCTGACTGGCAGCCGGAAGGAGAGAAAATTTTGAAATGTGAAGAGAAATGCTTTAAATAAAGTCACTCAACAGTCTGCAATAGCAATTTGCTATTAATGGATGTAATATAACCTATAATATATATAAAGTATTGAATGTAGAGAATCTATAATAAACCCTTAAAGTCATTTTCTTGAATACATCTAGGTAGGTGTATAAGATGAGGACCAGAAAGTTTTTAAAGAGCTGACCTCACGTAACATATTTGGTAAGTGGCTGTCTTTGTGTTTTGTCCCAGACAGGAACAGACGGGTAAAGACTGGTAAATGTGAGGAAAGGAAAGAGAGAGGGAGTCAGGTATATTAGCAAAGGATATAGTTAAAATGCACAGACAGACAGACTAAACAGACAAGTAAAGAGCACAGACTGAATCTGACCAATTAAAATGAGAGGTATAAGCAAGCAATGACAGACAGGTAGGCTGAGTAGAATTAGAAAGACTGATTCATTGAATCAATAGAGAGATGGCTGGCTTTTAATAATCAGAACTTCTGAGGCCTGAATATCATTCTGACAAAATATATGCGTTCACTCTTTTTAGAGGGGAACTTTTTTGCCAATTTCGAGCTCTATATTCTTATTCTGTGACTGAGCACTTTTGCATGATTCAAGAATTTGTATTATCTCATACATCTGAGCTAATATACTCTACTGTCTGTTATACAACCTCTCAGCTGAGCCTCTGACTGAAACAGGTAATATTAGCTCTGAGCTCTTTAAAACCCTCCTTCCCTAAAAGCCCACCTTTTTCTGATTAGCCAAATTTTGCTTCACATAATGGTGGATTTCATCTTTCAGTCACAATCTGTATATTAAAATGATCCCATGTATGCCCCTGTTAATAGGTATACAGATGGGAAATTTTCTGAAATGCAGACTGAAGTGGAAAATGTCTGCTGTCAGGAAATACCAAAGCTAAGCTAACATTTTTTCTAGTAAAACAACTGTATGGTATACCTGCACCAATGGTTATTTTTATGCTGGAGTACATTAAATGCTTATACTATTATTCAAGTTGACTGTTTTGGGGGAACAAGCTGAGCTTGGAGCAGATGACTGTATAAAGAGCGTTCAGAGTTCACCTAGTGTTCAGAGCTGTCCTGCACTTGAGTCTCAAAGGGATTTTTTTTTTAACGTACATTTAATCTATTACTTGAAACTTTGGCCATGTTTAATATGGACATCCGATATTGTAACATAATATATATACAGTATATATGACAGAAATAAGGACAAGCATTATAGGTGCCCTTTAAATCAGTGGTTCTCAAACTTTTTCATGTCAAAGACCCCTAAAGTAACACAAATTAGACCTCAGACCTCCATCTGATAAGATTTTCAGATGTTTTATTACAGAAAGTGTGAACCCATGACCAAAATAGCCATACATTCTGTCATTGTGTTACTTATGGATGGACTTACATTTAAAATAAATTATTCCCCTTTTTTCCCCTCAAGGACCCATGGGGGTCCCTGGACACCACTTTGAGAACCATTGCTTTAAATCTTGAGTCTCTCTCCTTTTAAAGCTGTGAAGCACTACATAACACACCCTGACACACAGGCACACACACACAGACTCACCTGTTCCCAAGCAGATGACAATCGAGGACCAACACTGGCAGGTTGCCGAGATAATCAGTGAATACTGGAAAGGCAGCTAATTAACAGTCACTGCAAGCTGATAGTTTGAGCGGATTAGCAGCTTTCTGGAGAGTTGAGAGGACAGAGATATGCCTGTCAGCCTCTATCCATTTGAGTAATAAGGTGTGTGTGTGTGTATGTGTGTGTGTGTGTGCGTGCGCGCGCATGTGTGTGTGTGCGCGCGCATGTGTGTGTGTGTGTGTGTGTGCGCGTGCGTGCATGCGTCCGTGCGTGTGTGTGTGTGTGTGTGTGTGTGTGTGTGTGTGTCTATGCACTATTTTACAGATTTTCAAAATGTCCAAAATTGAAAATAAAAAAATGGACACAGCTGTTTGGACTGAGTTTTAGTTTAAATGTCACTGTTACCCTGAAACTTGATGTGTTTCTGTACAGCTCAGATTATCCTTCTGGTACTATATAGTAAAAATGGGGAGGAAATGCAAATGAGCTGCACTACTTATACAAATAAATTCTTAAACTACCATATTCGTGCAACAAATTATACTTTTCAGATTAAATTTTTACATGATTATTGATATTTTAATAGCAAATGCGTTGAATAATTACAGCTGTCGACTTTTAGATTAGAGTTCAACATTTTATATAAGATGTGGCCAGTCTCTCTCCCAGCGGTTTGTGTGCTTTTACCATTCCATCACAGGGAAGGTATAATAAAAGCTTGATAAGAGAGGAGCTGCAGTGAATAGACGATTCTATTGCTGCACTCTGAGCTGCATGTGGAGCCTTCAGTATCCTGCCAAATCGTTTTGGCCTGTGCTGTTTAACATGTTCAAGGATTTTCCGGTGAAGGAGGAAGAGAAGGTAAAAAGCAATATGCAAGCCGATTTAAAAATGAAAAGAAAGCAGCTTTGTTCCTGCATTTATGAAGTGGCTAAATTTAAGTCTTTACTCTGATTATAAAAGAAAATAAATAGTAGTACAACAAACAGTAACAGTAATTGCTATTTTTGTGCAAAAATGTGCAACTGAATGATGCTGAAACACAGTAGGTAAAATATGGTGAAAAACAGATGAGCAATCTGAATGGTAATGCAAATGTGGAATGAAGCAGAAACAGGCATTTTATCAGAAATACGTAACATATGGAGCAGAAGAAGTAAGAAAATGGTTGTCAACTGAATTAAAAGAGACAGTGACAGATCTTCACAAACATCCCGGTCGAAGGAAGAGAGTGAGAGAAACAAACAGAGTGAAAATGACAGGACTGAATAGAGGAAGCAGCAACACAATAAGACAGTGCCAGACAGCTATAAAGTCAAAGACAGAGAGAGCATTGACACCCTGGGCAATCTTTTTAGCAATTGACTTGACACAGAAAAATGTAATGGGGATCTCAGTAGGGACACCAAAACAAAGAATTTCCCTCATTTTGAGACAAACCTGTGTGATTATTAAAGTTGTGGATTTACCCAGAGGCAAAGTTACACAGCATTTTCTAAAAATAATAATGATTTCAGTGGATTGCAGCAGAGGCAAATACTGAAGCGATGCTTTCATATGATCGTATATAAAGTTGTCTGTGAAGTTTGAGGTTTTTTAAGCTACACTCCGAAGCAAACATTAATAATATCAGAAATAATAAGCTTGTCCTGGTTAGGTTTTCCTGATAGTGAGCGCTTTAAGCACAAACTGTGGACAAATCATGGCAGTGTTTCCCAACAACGTCTGACATATCTGTGGCATCTCTGCACTAAGATATCTTGTTGCTTATCAGCCCACATATACATGTATGTTGACCCATTTGACACATATGTTGGTGTGTGAAGAAGAGATACCGCGGGTCTTTCCTTCCTTCTGCTGTCAGACTGTATAAAAAAATACTGCACTCAATAGAACACACACACAAAAAACTGACATCTCGACCATATGCAATATATTAACACACACCAGCTATGCAATATCTCTTATGTGCTGTTATTTTTATTATATTTAAATGTGTAATTGTACATATTATATTAATATATATCATTTATCTTTTTCTAAAAGTATTTAATGTTGAAATTTTGCAGTTTCTTTTTTGTACTGTCCTCTTAGCTGCCGTAACACTGCAAATTTCCCCACCGTGCAACTAATAAAGGACTATTTTGTACTGTTACATCTGTAATAAGCTGATATTAGCCAATAGACTGGTTCAGATGATTGATCGGTTTAGCTCTAGAGTGGCAGAGAGGTGTGGTTAAAACTAGTAGCGTAATGACACCCATATTCATCCAGGAATTATCCACCACACCTGCAGTTTCTCTCATCACCTTCAAGGCTACAAAGAGCTACATAACTGTGAAATAGAATCCCAAAATAGAGTGAGCACAAATTGTGAAGCTGAATGTGAAAAGCCTAAAGAAATAGTTTGCCATCTTGGGAACATTTTGCCAAGATTTAGATGAGGTGATCATGGTTAGCTGGTGAGCTTAGCTCAGTACAAAGACTGAAACAGGGGGAAACTGTTTTCCTCTGTCCAAAAAGTGTGCATTGTACAAATGACACATTGTTGTGGCCTTGAGTTTCCACTTGTTGCCTGACGACGAAACTCCAGGAAGTGAATGAAAATGGTTTGTGGTAGCTTCATATGTACTCTATGACCAGGCCAGACTGTTCCTTAAACCTTCACTTTTGTGTCTAGGTGTGACCTGTTTCTACTGACAATTTTGCAGCCAGACAGAACCTGAGCTGAGATTTAAGACATACCAATTATTGAAAATAACAGATTATAAATTCCTAATTTTTATTGCCCATATTGAGATATAGTGCTCTATTCTTCTCGGTGTTATTCTGTTAAACCCATTCAGCTTTTATACTTCGGAAAACACATGGATTTTTGTTCCTTGCCAGTCACAGCTTTGCCATTACACATTTAGAGATGGCATCTTTTCCATCCTCGTAACAAAATCAATTCAGCCCCCAATGCTGACGAAGAACATATAACAGCATCACATAAAACGGTTTCCCTCACCCTCCTCCACTTTTACTACCATCATACCAGCTTCTTTTATACGCTTAGATTTATTAACTTAAAATCAACTCAAGGGCCAGTCGTTCCCTCGAGGACAGGAAGAATGTGACTGATTTTTTTTTTTTTTTTTCCACTGGCTGCAGAAATAGAGAGTGTACCACAAAATAGAGAGGAGACTGGAGATAGATTTAGATCACAAATCCACTTTCGGCCAAACTGTGGAGCTCTGATTATCAGAGGTGACCTTAATGTTTAGCTCTCAGCTTCCGATCCGCTGTTGGAGGATACAAAAAAGTGACAAAGTAATCAGTAATGGTCAATAAGTGTGAATTTTTGAGAAAAGGCTGAGGACACAATTTGTCATGACTGTCTTAAGGATGGATGGGTTTTTGGGAATGATATATGATGCTTGAATACCATATTCAAGCATCATTTCAGTGAAGGTCATTCTGTTCTTCATTTTTAGGAAGGCAGCAAAAAAGGGCTGGAAATCTTCTGATAGTTCTGTGCAGAAATATTTTCCATACTCAAATGAACGGCAGAGCAGGTCATTTTCTCTTTGGTTGTCACACTCCACTGCTTCTATATTCTGTTGGTGAGCGAGAGCAGAGGACTTTTTACACAACACTGGAACCAGAGCAGAAAAACAGAAGAAGAGACCATAAAGGACACAACCCAGACCATCAGGGTTGAACTTAACACACAATATTTTTACAGTGACAGTCGCATGTCATGACATTATGTTCTGTGTATTTTGTCCGCTGTGGTAAGCATTAGATGAGCCAGATGTAATTAGATCAAAGGTTTAGAAACTTTTATTACTATCTTTTGATTTATTTTATCTTGAGACCACTAATGGAGGATCCAAATATTAATTCCTTTTGTACAGATGGGGATTTTTGCAGCCTGTGTAGTATAACAGACTACAGGGTATAAATACACAACTGCCTCAACATACAAGAATTAACCAAAAAAAGACAAAACCATTTCAAACTAACATAACGGAGAAAATATGAAAGGGGCTATTCACACTACAATGGTTGCAACATGCATAAACACAGAAACCAAATAGCATCAAAGACTGAAGTACCATCAAGACAGATGACAAACTGTGTAGTCTGCAAACACACGCTTTAAAACAAAGTCCCACTGTCCTCCTCAAATATTGTCGAATCACTTTGAGCTTGGTGAATAAGCACTCAATAATCACAACTGTGACAGGGATTTTCCAAAACAGCAGAAAGGCCATGCACACCCCTGATGAGCCGCCTGCTGAGGACCCAACATTTAACCACCATCTGCATTTGCCTAGAATCAATAAAAGCAGTACCGTTGAAACTCAAATCTTCATATTTGCTGTATAATATATGCTGTCACTGTAAAATCTTGTGTGTTAAGTTTTCAGATACATAAGCTCGTCTGGGCAGTTGAGAAAAGGAGAGGAAAAAAATACCAATAAGTCTCCGATGGCATATGATAAATGCATAGGCCAAGATTATTTAGGATAGATAGAAAAATAAACAAAAACTTGAATTAATATTAAATAAAGATCAAGTTTATGTTACCACCAGAGATAATGGCTTCGTGGCGGCCCCGTTCCTGGGTCTGCTTCATCAGTGCCTCCGAACATTATATCATCCAAACGAAAGATGAAAAGGAAAGAAAGAAATAACACAACCAAATGAAACAAATAACAGTGGAAATACAAAACAAATGGACAAAATACTGTTGAGGGGGGAAAAAAAATGTGATCCCATTAAGGCGGACACCTGCAATTTAGGCCGATGTAGGTATCATTTCACAATAGAGTTTGTATTTTATGAATTGTTAGTTGTAATACTTTGATATTGGATATGTTAGTGCCATTTCTGCAGGTGATAATAAACACCTCTACCCTATTATATTCAGAGCTATTATTAGCTGTAACTGACTGAGTTTTCTAACCAACTAGGATTAAAATACCTCCGGCAAAAAGGGCTCTAACTTACTTATCTTCAGTTGAAACATCATGCTAGTCCTTGTTCTTAGGTTCTCTAATACAACCATATGAAAGATATTCATCGTTATGTTTATGTTTTGATGACTCTTGGACCTGCAGCAGTTTTCAGGTCGCTGCAGGAGTATTTTGATATTGTACTGACGTGACCTGAGACCAGGGACTTCCTGGCAGGTTGGAAAAAAACGACCTCATGAAACTCTAAAAGAGTGTGGAATGCTCTGGAAAATGGTGAGTCATAATGTAAAGTATGGGTGACTTGTAGTAAATGGACTAAAACATGCAAAAACATCGGCGTGATCCCTTTGAAGTATGGTGCTCGAGCTCACTAGGCTCAGTCTTACCACACTGCTTGTTGTCTACATCCCGCAGTCTGACCTCAAGTGCTATCATGAGTATGTATGGGTGAGTGGATATATGCTTGTGTGAGTGTGTGTGTGTGTGTGTGTGTGTGTGTGCATGCGTGTGTGTGTGTGGGGGGGAGATTACACTTCCCTTTTGTACATTTTTTATGTCCTGGTGCTGGATGCCAGATGCCAACTCCCCACACACACTCACAGTCTACAGCCAGAGCCTGTAAGTGTGTTTATTACCTCCAGTCTTTTGGATAGTAAAGAACAGGAAATGTTTTTCCTCCTCCTCTCACCTTCATGCACAAACACACACACATATACACAAATACACATACACTACCTCTGTCATTCCCTTCCCCTTGCTGCCTCCCTCTGTCTCTTTTTTTTTTTCATCCCTCTTTTGTGGCCTCCCACATCCTCTCTGGGTACCAAAAAAGGCTTAAGGAATTTATAAGAGTTTATTTTATTTTGGTTCTTAATATATTTTCTGGACCGCTGCATTATTGCTTTTGTGTGAAAGCGTGGGAGTCAGAGCATGAGACATACAAGAACTCGTTTTTCTTTTTTTCTTTTTTTTTCCCAGCATACACTTTCAGTGGTGTCTCTTTAATTTAAAATTCAACGTGTTACTTTGGGCTTCATTGCTCTGGGTTTGAGGCTGTCCCCTGTCAATGCTGGCATGTCTCTGCCACTCACATGCTCAACTTAGTCCCCTACAAATGATCATCATATAGGACTTTTCTGCACTCATGATTTGGTGCCAGTGTAAGAAGTAGTGTGACACTTACATGGAACTGAAATGAGTAGAGGTAGGGATGTTGGATGGGCGTGTACAGTATGGTTGCCATAATTACACTATATTTAATTACCCAGGCATCTGACGCTTCATTCATGGTTGTGTGTTTAGGGGTTTGCCAGATTTGTGGCAGCAACATAACTCCAGTTATATTGGAATGTGCACAGCCCACTGGTGCTGTATAATACAAAGTGAACGACAGTTACTGCAGACAGTGTAAGTAAAGCAGGACACGGCCTGATCATCTGCCTCTGTTGAACTAAACGCTGGTCTAAAGATCTAATCCTTCGCTGTAGGCATCTATGCTAGGACTCCTGTTAAGCCCATGTATCAAGCATAAATCTGCCTTGACCTTTTATACACTTGTGCATTTAAGGGTAATAATGCTGATGCCACTTGACATGTCGTATGGAATAGATTTAAAGACACAAGTACAGATATTCTGATATCATTCACAGCTTCTTATACTCTGATTTTACAGGGTATACTATGTGATTCCTTTTCTTTTCAACCCGGAGTTTAATACATTTTAGTGTCCAATGATCTATTACCTTTAGATGTCCATCTCCGGCTCAGCTGTGCATGTAAACTTCATTTTAATTTTCTTCTCCTAATACTTCTGCTTCTGCGCACACCCTGACACTTCTGCGAGTGGCTCTGGGAAACAGTTCAGGCTTGAGGCAACAGTGACCAAAATGCCACTTCCAAACAAAGAATTATGTTTTCTTCCTTCCACCTCTCCTCTGCATTAAGTTTCATTTCCATTTCTTCCATGAAGTACTATTGGCTGCTGGCCCGATCATAAACAGACCATTATCATGGAATCTGGGGAGTCTCTTTGATGTCTCTGACATCTCAGTAAGTAATGAGGAAATTTGCAGCTTTGATCAAGGCATGCTGATTTTCAAGCCGTCACAGAGAGGGGGTTATTTCATGACATAGTTCATCTGTGACCACTACCTCCCAGCTGAGTGCTAAGTGGATTGGACACCAGATACCACCATTTGCATTCAAATGGTGTGTGTCCCCCCCTTTGCAAGAGGCCACACCACAACAGTGCACAACCCTTGTGTTACTGGGAGTTTAATTGGTTACATAATAAATAGTTGTTAAATGGATGGAAGATTAAGGAAAATGAAAGCAATGCATAATAATTCCCTCTAGTAGTGCAACAGATAGAGCGAGACACTGACACTGCCAGGGTTAGAGGATCCAATCACGTAGGGGACGTGTGCTGGATAAACATTCAAGTAGCGCAGAGCATGGGCTTTAAACTCTATTCTGGCCCAGACTGAGAGGTTGCAAACCCCATCACACAAGAGGCGAGGGGTTAAATTCTTACCTCAGAGTGAGATCTGAGTACAGTGTGGATGTGGACAGTTTGTATATTCCTGGTAATATAGTGGTGAGAAAGCAAATACGTCACCAGCAGTGGTCCAGTTTGGACTTCAGCAATAATCAGGCCGGAAATTCATTCACGTTGTTGCAAAAGGCAAAATGCATTTGATTGCCTTTGCTGTTGAGGTGAAGCAGCCTTCTCACCTCTGAGCGGTAAAGGAAAAAAATTTGTTTACATCTCAACCACTCACAGAGACACCAAAAGATGTCTGTTTGAGTCTCCTTTTATACGCTTTACAGCTTAGCTCAGTACTTAGCTATTTGAATGCCCAGGCCTTGTGTTCGAAAGTATTCCTGATGCAACTTTTCTCACATGCACGAGTAAACCAGTCTGTTCTGCTCGTAGACGCATAAATGTGTTTCTGTTTTTAATATGTTTTGTCTTTTCAATGTGTATGTTTTTTTAATGTGTCTCTGTGTTTTTAACATGTTTCTGTCTGTGCTCTCAGTTGGAAGGCTCACTTCATTCATATCACAAAAACCAAACCACCAAACAATTTCTCCCTTACCTCTAGTGGTAAATAAAAGTAAAGAAATTTAGTTTTATATACACAGGTATTGAGACATCTTTCTCAACAGCAATAAAAAGTCAAATTTCACAAAACTTAACTTTCCATAATCAAAGTCTAGAATAATCCACTGACCCAGTGTCAGGGTTATAAATTAGGTAGAAATCAGTTTCAGTGTAAATTCTTGACAATCAGATCTGTGGGTTATTCTAAGTTATTAGACACCTTGCTTTTGAATTTTCTGTATTTTTGGCTGGACCGCAATAGTCGGGCCAGCCCTGTAATCACAAATGTCCGTGACTGACTGAGTGATCACAGTTCCACCATTGGTTAGCTTAATGAGTCAGCGTTTCCCCATTAGCTGTTGCTCTTTCAAAACGAATTGGCACAAACAGTTTCTATTGGGGGAAGGGGCGTTTATATGGGGTTAGAACAATGACAATTTTGACATTGAAAAAAATGTATTTTCAGTGACAGTTTAACTATTTTTCAGTGTCACTAGTTTTCAATGGATTTTATTTATTTTATTTTTTTTTAACATTTCATCAGTTAACTTTTTAAAAAAGCGATTATGACATTTGTAATTCATGTCAGTTTTATCCATATTTCACGAGAAGCACACGTGCATTAGATTTTATTTTATTGTGAAGCACTCTAAGCTTGTATGAAGGGTACTATGCAACTTAAGGTTACTGTAAATATTATTTAATTATTATCATTTTGTAATTTTTTTGTTACCACTATCCCCCACCCCCTTGTGTCTCTCTCAGCAGGAAGACCAGATGCTGAAAGGGAAGCAGCAGGCCAGTTTTGATAACAGACATTACATGCAGGTATGTAATCAGATAAATTTCTCATAATAACCACTTAAATTTGACACATGCATGGCATATTGGGTGGCATATTTTTTAGCGGGTGACAGAATGGCTGCTGTAGTAATATAGGCGGTCATTCACAAAAGAGTAAAAAGCATCCTTGCATTCTCGCAGCATATTAGAGGAACTCTAGTATAAGCAGAGCATCTTGTGAAATAAAAAAAATGCTTAGTGTATTTGGAAATCCATTTTAACATAACTTACTGTGGTAGTTTTTGCCTGGTTTGAAGATTGGTCTGCTTTCCTGTGGCTCAGCTTCTGATTGTTTTTTTTTTTTCTAACAAGAAAGCATAAAAACATGTTGTTTACATTTTTCTAACAATAAAGCAAAAAATGTTTAATGTTTCTGTTCTTCCAGGCTGTGCTCCACAAAGTGCAGAGGATAGCCAACACAGTTCCACTCAAAGTCTCCCATCAACAACTAAAGACACAGAGCTCACGGGATCTTCTATTCCCAAGGTAAGTGGCAAATGCTTAAATAGATTTTGGCAATAGAGACAGTAAAAGGGAATGAAACTTTACATTTGCAAAACAACAAAATTACAAACAAAATCACTTCTCATAAATACATAAACTATAAAAACCTATAAGACCATGTCTGGACTAACATAATGTTCACATTTGTGTGGCTATGGTTTCTATGGCAATATGGACTCTAAAACCTAGAATTTTTTAAAGTGAAGATAATTTCAAATTAGGATAAACAGAAGAAACACCTACGTATAAACAGTGAACCAGTGTAAACTTATATGCCATGTAGGACACACTTCAAAATAAAATAAATAAATGAATGAATGAATGAACAGTTTACATTGTTTTGTAAAACTGACAAAACAAAACACAGATAAAAAAATTCCAGGAGTCCGAGGAATGGACATTTTCAAAACAGCTCCACTTGTTAAAGTCAACGTGTCAACCAAAGAAAAATCCTGGATGACTGAAATCGCACCAACTCTTCAACTAATTGATTGGTTGTGAGAAAAAAAAAATCTGAAAATGATCTCTAGACTAACTAAACTGGCCACAGTGTACATGTAATGAATGCAGTTTATTTGCCATAATGGAGGCAAGGCTCGGTGAACTGGAAGCGCCACTCCGCTTCCCTGCAGCTCCTGAGTAGCCGGGAAACTGGGGCGGCTGGGTGTCTGGGTGTCTGGGTGTCTGGGTGTCTGGGTGTCTGCCCGACTGCCCACGGTTCGCACCCATACATGGTCCAGCCACGTACTCAATTTGAACCTAGTCTTGTTTTAAGTATCGTGCAGCATAAACGGCACAAAGCTGCACAATCTTCAGAGGTCGGTATCTGAAAACCTCAGCAATTCTTTATACTACAAGTGGTGACTTTTTGTGTGTGTGTATGATTTGTTGAAACTGACTATTTAACTTGAAAACTGGGGCTGACTTCAGAATATCAGCTAACTGTGTTTTTACAGTTTTTTTTTTTGCAATTTCTTCGGTCATTTGTCCTGTTGTGCTAAATTCCTTTTACTTTGTGACAAATCCCCATCAATAATGATTTTCATATGTCTGTACCTGTCAGAATAAGTCATTAAGCCATTGTATTTTTGGCACAAACAGTCAATCAGTGATTGACTGTTTTAATTCAGCACAGATTCTATGCAAATAGCTTGTGCACAAAATCACAGTCGCAATCAACTAAAAATTCCTCTTGAAATGCGGCATTGAGATGATAATTATAAGCTGGAAACTGACAGAGAGAAAAGATTAAGTTGCAGAGAGAAAGGGGAAGATGAAGGAAAACAGAGAATGCCTGAGAGGCAAAGCAGAGGCGATCAGGCTTGCCAACTAGTTTAATGCGGATCTGGGTTTAAATTGGCCAAGCTTTCTTCTCCCCCATCGAGAATCAAATGACTGTCATCTCTAATGACACACACACACCTTAACTATTCACATCGGTCATGAATTTAACATGGTCAATTTAGATAGAGCAGATTGCTTGCAGATGATTCACTCATGACTGAATGTCTCATGTGAGTGTGCATGTTGTAGCTGAGGATTTTCCTCCTTATTTTTCTATGTGAAAGTGGCCCGGGGCTAACACGATGTCTCTTGACACTATCACCATTTGAAACATAGATTCTGGCGCTTCACTGTGCACTTTTGCCTGCTTATAAACCAGTGCACTGTATCTTACAGCAAAAGGCTTAGTCCAATCATGGTTTGGTGGCAGAGACACATACAAGCCCTAGGCGGAGAGGAAGCATGAGCCGGCTGCAGTCTGAGAACAGGGCTTGTTGGAAAACATTAAAGGAACTGACAACTAATGCTAACCCTATCAAAACAGTTAGAAGCCATGCAAAACAAAACAATATGTGTCACTAAAAATAATTAATAATATTTTTCCTCAGGTGTCTCTAGGACTCCTGTGTTGTAAAACATTCATGTCATGATCCATTATGTAAATAACAACAGTGAAACAAACAGGAAAGGAGCCTTGTACTTTCAGTTTGCATTTCTGCTGTTCTTTCTGCTGCCCATTCTGACTGAAAAAAAAAGTATGGCTGGTGGCTGAAACACTGGAGACTTTATCTTATTCTTTAAATAGGATACATGTCAGAAGTCAATTAAACTCTCTGAAGGACGCGCACACAGACAGCTGCAGACACCACAGACTCAGTTGTTCCTATTACACTTGGTTCTAGTCTGCTTGCACAGTTGGTGCCCTTCTAGCATAGAGCGAATGCAACTTTGCATGGGAACAAATTGGTGGATACACGCACACTCTCTGATGACAGAGTTTACGTCATGTGACCCTTGCATACTCGCAGATGCAGAAAGTATGGAAAGTTTTGCTATTGCTGCGTAGCCAACATTAGCATTCACAGCTGTTTAGTTACCAGTCTAGAGGGAATGTGAGTTGAGCATCAAACTTCATTCCTTTACTCACCAGGAGCTGTCTCAAGCAGCGCCAAAGTTAACTCCTGTCTCTATCACGTCTTTTCTTCTGCTGAAGTTAGCATGGCAACCAGCTTGCCCCGGCCTGTCTCGTCACTTTCCGATAGCGACTCACTGTACCGCTGCTCAGAGAGCATATTATAACCTCTTGCCTTATAAAGACAACGATGGACTTGTCAAGTGACAATCATCTCCACAAGCTCCTGGCAAGAAACCACATTCAGTGGCAGATAAAAGGGAGCAGACGCTGCTGTTGAGATACATCTGCAGCCAGGCAAATCTGTGTTCCACTAGTGGAGCGTATATCTAAGAGCTGTGGGAGCTGCATTGGACAAAGAAAGTCATTTTTTTTTACAAAAATGTCTAAAATTCATTGTCTGAGTTTTGTTGCAGCTATTCTTTTTTTGGATAGACCACTATGTGAAAGAGAAAAAAGGGAATTCTGTTTATCAGCGTAGCCTTCACCTGCCTCCTGTGGCAGAGCTATCCTTCAACAGTCTGTGCATTTGCTCCTCTTAAGCAGAGCCCTTTGATATGGCCGGTGAACAGATGCATTTTGTTAATCCTGCCGTCCACTAAATAATTAAATAAAGGAACATAGGTAGATGTCTCACACTGCTGTGGACCACTAACCTGTGTGCTTTGTTGCTCACCAGCATAACTGCAGCTGGTAGGAATACACTGTTTTGCCTGAAGTCACTTTAGCAAAATGGTTGAACTGAGGCGTTAAGAGTTTAATGCTGGCATCCTTAATCACTTTTGCTCTGTTCTCCTCAACTGCCTTTGCCATATCTCATCTACCATAAACTCCCAGATGCATACTAAAGCAAAAGTGTCAAAAAATAATTCGCCGAAACAATGGTGTGTTGGAAGGAGCAGCCCAAGACAAAGTCTGCCAAACTGACAAATGTTCAGCGCACAGTGACAACAAGAATTGTTATGGGCAGACTGTGATGCAGACAATCTCTCACATACCAGCCAGTTCAATATTCATTGAAGTGGCACCAGATCATCAACCTGCTGTCATCTTCTCCTTTCACAGCCCATATGGCTGCTTTACAAGGAACATGCATGTTTCATGGTTTTTGTAGGTGGAATCAAAGTCTTTGTCTCATGTTGTTCCTCATTTGGCTCTGTGAGATAATCAAGTAAAACAGGGGGAAAGGGACACGATTAACTGATTTTAAAGTGCTGCAGCAGGATAAATTCATGTGGAAAATTATATGTGGCAGGCTGACTTTCTTCATAAAGCTGCAACAGCCAAGCTGTTTCAATCTGAGTTTCTGTTCGAAGTTCCTTTTTTTTTCTCTCTCTCCATGGTGCATTGTTCACTGAGGCAGAAATAATTCAATGCTGTAGTATAAAAGCCTGATTGTCAAAAATTAAAATTCAGCTTGCCAAACTGACAAATGTTCATGTACTGTAATGTCTTTGGCAGACGTTAGGAGCAGAAAACGATATTAGATTTTGTGGCAAACTAAATTTGTGCTCATTTGCATCAAGTGGCAGAACTATTCCTCCATTCACCTAATCCACTTGCTGAAGTTTGTCAATGTTAGCATCAGCTGTTAGCCACACTGGCAGCATGGCTCTTTGTTTGTCAATGTCTGTGTGTTGGTCTACCGCTTTGGTCCATACTGAAATATTTCAACAACTATTGGGTTGATTGTTTCCATCCAATGGACTTTGGTGTTCTCCTGACTTTTCATCTAGTACCACCATTAGATTGACATTTGTGGTTTTGTGTGAAATTTCTCAGCAATTGTTGTTTCCTAAGCATTTCATCTACCACTTTGTCAAAAACCTAAGATTTGCAGGTATTTGGTCATTAACCAGAGACATTTACATCATAATCCTGAGCTGTACTTTGTGTTTAGTACTTGTTAGCAAAATTCACCATGCTAGCACATAGATAAATAAGATGATTTACAGAGCACTTTATTGCAGCTAAATACCGACATTGTCACTGTAAATTTCTTAGCATGCTTGACTGTAGCATTTACCACAAAGCACCTTGTGAGTGTAAATAAAGCCTGAGAGAGTCACTGATGTGGTTGGTGACACATTGCCGATGCAGATATCACCGAGATTTCACCCACGGCTTATTATCATTCAGTGGTAGCTGTCTATCCCAGCAATGACCTTCCATAGTGTCATATAAATTAACTTGATCATTTCACTGGATTTTATACCCTGAAAAAATAAAACCCTGACTCTGAAAAACTTTTAATGTTTTGGCACAAAATGAAGTAAAAAGATAAAATGTGTCGGTAAGAATGCTATCTGAGGTTTCAGTTCCAGTTTCTAATTTGCAGGATGTCCTAGTGACTATCTTTTACCTAAACAGACATTCATACAGGACAATAGTCCTATATAAAGTGTCCTTGAGCTGAATATTTAATCACCTCCTGCTTAAAAGTACATTCTGAACATGAAATATAATGACAATAATTACAAAAATGAGCTCAGCACCCCTCTTTACCCCTCGCTCATTTAATTCTATAAAATACACCAAGGCTATTAAGCACCAAGTTTAATTACTACAATAGTCATGTCATGTCTAGAGATGTTGGTCTACCCATGGGAAATAGAAAAGAAAGAAAAAAACGTGAGAAATGAGAAATAAAAATATAACCAATCTCAGGATCTTTACCTCTGCATTGAGATTCTCAGGGTAACCAGCCAATATAATACAAGGTCCCATCTCATCAAGCAAATGTCAGTTTCTTCTTTGAGAAGGATCATATGTAAATGTCTGCAGAGCAAACGTGATAACAAGGGAAGAGGAGGTTTTTTTTTTATTTGATAAAAACAAACAAAACTTTTCTTTTTTTTTTCTCACCAGCTTATGAAATGCTCTTCTGGAAGCCACAAACAAACAAACAATAAGCCCATCATGCAGAAACATTGTTTTTGAATGTTGCAGCTTGTACTTTTCTAAATTTCTTGTGAAGTGAACTGAAATTTGTAAAAATGTTTGGCTTGGGCAGCGCACATTCAGAGGAAAACAGACTTACTCATCCATTTACATCATCTGCCTTTATGATTTTTGTCTACCTCAATGTTTGTTTCCATTCATCTATTCCTAAATCCCACCAATTGTGCCCTGTCCGTTCATTGGTCCATCAGTCAGCGGACTCATCTGCTCATATTTTCTCTCAAATTCTACCACTTCCTTCAAGTTCTCTCTGTGCATATTTATAGGTTTGTCTGTCCTTTACAACCCCACACCTTGAATCTCTTAGACTTGTCCCCATCTACAGACGCACACACACATATATGTATATTCATCCACCCTTCATCTCCTACATTCATGTCCTCCCACTCTAAGGACTCTACAGCCCTTCAGGATCTGTGGCCATTCTTGAAAAGCAGCGCTGATTTCTTTTTCCTTCCTTCCTGCTTTGAGAGTAACTGTGCAGCAAGTGAATACAGCCCAATCAAAGTGCATTGCCCGGGCCACTTGTGCATCGGCTCTCCAAAAGCAACACTTTCCATCATCAGCTTGATTCATAGCCAGGAAATGTCTTCTGGTTTTGCTCGCTCAATCAATCAGTTCTTTCGTGTTTTTTTTTTTTTTTTTAAAGTGTAAATTTGAGTGGTTTTCTGCACATCTGTGTGCAAGAGAAAATGCAAGGAAGAGAAAGTAAGACAGCTAATCGTCTTGTTTTACACTGTCCTTTCACAGACTGAGACTCTTGCTCCACTGTGGTTGGATATCACATGTTTCCATATGCGTGCGCACACACACAGATACACACACTTAAAGGATATTACTCACAGGTGCAGAATCCCTCGGAGAGAAGAGCCATCGTAAATCAGGCACGATTGAGATATAAAACCGATGTTCTACTTCTTTTACAACCCCGAGTCATTGAAATGCAACACGGCTGAGTTTGTATGTTTTTCTAAGAGACTCAGGAAGTGTAAAAAGGAGCCTCATGTGGAGAATCAGTAAATCCTTTCTTGAATTTACTCAAAGTTTTTTCCTGATTGTCCATGTGCTGAGGAAGTTTTATTTCGGTTCAAATGATGTACAGCTGACGAGTGATGTTAACAATTGAAACACTGGTATAGTTTTACACTGAGGAAAAACTTATGTGAAATGTGCTGGGTGTGAGTTCATTATCTTGCAAAAGCTAAGGTCATGCTGTGTGCTTTTAAATTTTATCGCTTTTTTTATTTTACAGGTTTTTAAATCTTGTATTAACACATGTTCGAACTGAACATTATTCAGGTTCACGCCTACGATTCACCCACATACAGTCTGTTCCAGCATTTAAAGGTTAAATGATATAAAGGTGCTGTAGCAGTATCTCTGGAAGAATTGCCCTCACATAGTGCTAAATTTGTGGCAGTAGCCGTAGTAATAATATGCATATCATGTGTACTGTTGGGAGAGGGGGGAGGGTACGATTTTGTTTTGGAGGCTGTTGCTTGATGGAAGCATGCCATGCTGGTAGAATCACCCTTACCTCAATGTGATAAAATTCATCACATGTGTAGTTTTAAAAAAACATCTCTTTCATTCTTTGATCAGTTTTCTTTGAATTTATAGTTAACACTTCCTCACTTTCTCTTCTCCACTAATGTCCATGTTAGCTTGATGTGTTTTCTGAAGATGGGCTTATAAATATAAAGCATCACACTCAGTAAAGTCATTCTAACAATTATTTTAGTGTGTGCCTCTTAAAAAAAAAAGACAGATTTTATTAGAAGGCTTTTGTGTGTCTGTGTATTGTGAAGTAAAAGAGAACATGAGTTAGACTGGATGAGGGAATACCAGGCTGGTGAAAACATTCTTACATCAACTGTGAGACATGAGAGGGTACACCAGCAAGTGTGTTTGTGCGTGTGTGTGTGCTTTTGCGTGTGTGTTTGTGTATGTGGGCTTGTATTGTTATTTTTGTGAGGACTAAATTCAGGTTTAAACCATCACAGTGAGGACATTGTTTCCTTGTGAGGAAATTTTGGTTAAGGTTAGACTTTGGTTTAGGTTAGGGTAAGGGTTGGCATGTAGCTATAAAGTTTAAGGTTAGGGTCAGGGAATTCATTATGTCAGTGATGGTCCTCACAAGTATAGTAAGACAAAGATGTGTGTGTTCATCTAGTTGTATTATCCAAAGTCAGTTGGTACACTCCCATTGTGGGGACTTGATGTCAGGCCCGAAGTAAATCCCCATTTTAGGATTAAACTTAGTCGTTTTTTATTAAGTTATAATTTAACTTATACTAAGCCTCATGACCAATGTCCTCACAATATGTTGTCCTCAAAAGTGTATTACTACAGGTCTGTGTGTTGAGTTAATGGTCACAACATGGTCCCCACCTTTGACTGCACACATGCATGTATGTGTTTGTTCACATGTCTGTGTGCATGTGACAAAGCACATGACCATGTGTTGCTTATCTGCAGGTGTGTTTGTGCATATAAATCATGGCAGCACAGGAGGTACGGGTCGCTGCTTTCCGTCCTCGCAGTTCTGGACCCTCACTCGTGTTACAGATCTTTACTCTCTAACCAGCCGTCTCAGTCATCCTCTGATAGTTTCAGGGCGTTCCCATTTTTCCCAACACATACAATTATACATTATGCGACTTATATTACTAATATCATATGACAGGAGTTGTTCGCTGTTGCAAGGTAACATTAGATTCTCTATTAGAGTCCAGTTCAAGAGTTGGCCAAGTGCCCTTGAGCAGGCACTCATTTTTCTTCCTAGACAGCTATGATAATGCAGTAAGTAGTTTTAGTTACTTACATTAATTAAAGAGATACTAATTTCAGATTTTTCCAGCTCTGGGTGACAGTTTGCTCCGTCTGTCCTGAGTAGGTTTGTCAGTTTAATGTTTATGGTGCTTAAAACATTCCTAGGAATTAGACAAAACCGCTCCCCTCTGTCCCCTTGATCTCTGTCTTCCCACTCCCTTCTCATCCACATCCCTCTTGTATCCTCCCATCTTACCTCCCCCTCCCTTCTCTTTGCTTCCATTCTCCCTCTGTTTTGTCCTCCTGTGTGATCTGTTGCTCCTTAGGGTGAAGTTTTGGGGTACATTGATGGTGGTAAAGTCTGACTCTGGTCAGCAAAGCACAGCTCCTTCCCACATTTTTTCCCATCTCTCCCTCGCTTTGCATGAATTCCTACTCCATACCTCCTTTCCTTCATCCTTCATTTTCCCCTACTGTCCTGCATCAGTTCCACCCTCCTCCTTCTCCTCCTCCTCCTCCTCCTCTTCTTCATGAAGGGACCTTCCATCTCCCCTTTCCCTTGTCCCTGCATTCTTCTTGTTTCTCCCTCCTTCCCTCTGTTCAGCCCTTTCTCCCTCCTCCCTTCCTCTGCCTGGACAGATTAATAGTTTTCCTGTCCTACAGAAAAACCTACAAAGACCTGTTCCTCCCCTGACAACACTAAACAAAGCCTCTCTCACTCTCTTTCTCACTTTCCTTTTCCATCTCACTTGTCTCTCGCTCACACCCAGTGACCTGTGCCTCCTCTGGGTACACTATACTAGACCTCCATACCTTTCGCTCTTGTTTCCTTCTGTTAAAATACTCACTGTTCCCACTCTCTGCTTCTCTTCCTTTCTTTCTGTAGAATACAGAAAAAAGTGATTAAACGTGATCTGTCAGATTGACAGATTAATTTTGCATTCCAAGTGCTTTTTGAGTTTCCTGACATTTCTTTCTGGATTCTAACAAAACGCTTGAATTCCTACTGTCTACTTTCCTACTGAAACATTGACTCTGCTTTTACATCCAAAGATATTAAACATAAAGATTTTCAAAATACAGTTGTTTGTGGTGATGAAAAAAAAAGAAATTACTCTCTAGATGAGAATACTTGTTTATTTAAGAGGGATTTAGGGATTTTGTTTGGGTTGGTGTTCAATAAAAAACCTTAAGAATAGAGTGTAGGTTTTGTCCTTCTTGGTGTAGGTTTTAGGGACATGAATCATAGTTAACACTAAATAAAAAATAAAAAAATAAAAGTACTTGACATGCAAGCTATGGTAAAGCATTAAAAAGATGCTTTCTGCTGCCTTTGGATGACTCTGTAGAATAATACAGTCGAATTTGAAAAAATAGGAAAGAAAAAAATCAACTCACTATTTTTTAAAGGTTGTGTCTTGTTTACCGACCTTAACATTTGAGGTGAAGCTGTATCTGAGCCTGA
Organism: Seriola dumerili; assembly: GCF_002260705.1. Lineage (NCBI taxonomy): Eukaryota > Metazoa > Chordata > Actinopteri > Carangiformes > Carangidae > Seriola > Seriola dumerili. The sequence goes on along the minus strand of NW_019177581.1, from coordinate 188,791 downwards.
GGGGCAAATTTGTGAAGGTGCAGTGACCTTTTGTCCGTATGATGGTCCTATACAGTGTAAAGGTGTGTTCGGACAGAATGTAAAGCAAATTTTAGATGCACTGCAAATGTATAAGAAGTCATTGAACAGAGGAAAATGTGCTGTTGTTGGCACAAACTGTGATGGAATCATATATGTGCACTTTTCAACACGAGCAAAGACTTCTGCTGATCCAGGGGTTTTATGAATCCATTTCACATATAGGAAAAATGAGCAATACTGATGAGAAAATAACCAGACTTCCTGGTCAGTTCAATAAGATGCATAAATACTCATACACAGCCACTCCACTTACACACCTGTATGCTGCTAACTAGTTACAGCTAATGACTGTATTGGCTTTCTGTATTGATTAAACATGGATTGCACAAACGGCGATCAAACTTTCACAGCTAATGTGAAGTGAACACACCATAACACTTCCATGTTGGATGAACCCAGAGGCCCCGCTTTGGAGGACCAGCAGTGAAAACCGGCTAGTCAGCCTGAACATGCCAAAAGTTGCGTAATTTATGTGGCTAAGTCCAAATGTCTGCATATAATGACTAAGTCCTGCAGACCTCTGCCACACGTAGTGCTCACTGTTATCACATCAAGCCTGCGAGGACGCTGGACAGTGAGGTGACATAATACACAATGAAATGGGACTTAAGACTACTTGTTGCATCCACATTCTTGACTCTTTAACTCATTTCAAAGTATTTTTTCGGTATAAACAATATATAACAATGCACATGAGCTGCTAATCACTGCTAATATTATTTTCACATCAAACCCATGGTCTTCCAAAATAAATGTGATACATTTATTGGTCTTCATCATTATTCTGATTCCCATCTTTTATATTATCATATACAAATTGCAGAATTTGCTGCTCAGGCCCCTTGTGGACAGCATTCTCAGACTTTCAGGGAATACACTGGACATTTGGTTCAGCCTGTGTGTTTGAATGTGTCTGTCCCTGCTCAGTCTTACTCCACCCTTTATAAATACTCATCTCCTCATAAACTCTTCTAAAACACTGTTAAAATGGAGTGCTTCACTCCCACTATTGAACTTTATAGTTCCAAACAAATGAAGGTTTCATGGGGCTAAAGAGTGAGGTGACTAATTAGAGGATGCAGCAATGTTTTAGAAAGTTGAGATAAAGAAAATGTAGGAGGAGAGGAATAAAGCAGGGAAATGGGGAAAGTACAAGAAAAAAAAGTGTACATAAAAAGTCTTTTGAATGAAAAGTAAAACATGGAAGAGGAGAAAGAAGTGACCACAGAGAGTGCAAAGGGAGGGCAAGGTTGAGACTAATACTATATGTCGAGAGGAGACAAAGTGAAAAAGAGAAATGGAAGGGACGGATGGGGGAAGAGGGACGGGAGAGAGGAGGAAGAAGAGGGTTGTAGCTGGGTCAAGTCTGTCTCCTGTCCCCACAGGCTTACGTGACTTAGTCTCAGTGCAAGTTCAGCAAAGTTCAAGGTTGGATTGACTTGTGTTTGGAGGAAAAAAAAAAAAAAAAATCAAACTCAGCCCACTCAGTGCAATGGTGCTCCTTGGCAAGATTTACTAAATGAACATGAAATGAATTAGAACATTAGACTTTAATGATTGTCATTATATCATATCATAACAAGAATCACTATATCATTGTTGTATCCAGTTACATGGTGGCTCATTTCAAGTGCTCAACAGTAGATGATGGTGAAATGAGATTAATCTGATATTAGATGCTCTATAGTTGTTCAATACAAGAGCATGAACATTTTTACAGACAGGAATTTCTACTTTAAACACTGAAAAATGTTGAGGTATATTCCGTCTCTTAATTTCAACAAATATAAGGAAAGTTGAGTAAAGTTTTAACCCTTAAATTTATACCTTAGTTCTTTAGCAAATATATTACACCCTTTCTAATCCATTCATTTCATTCATGAACAAAGCATTGTTTTAGTAATTGTTTTCTTTTAAAAGTTTATAGGGTCAATAGAGACCTGAGGTATATGAGGCTGCATCCAAACTACCGTATACTGTACCTTCTCTTTTAAAGTGGTGCTTTAAATGAAAATGATCTCTGTCCAAAAGACTGTATTAGCTCCATATCAGAAATAGTCTCTGTCCATACTAACAATCCATTCCTGTAAACAGGAAGCAGATTGTACATGCTGCAGTTGGGTATTTGCACAAAATACTACGAATGAGGAACAGCAAAGAAAGTTGTAGCGGTAAAATGCAAACTTTCATTGCACAACAGCTGCTAGCAGGGTCAGTAACGCTTGTATTTCAATATCCATGTTGCATTCAGCACTGGTATTCATAACTGTTAAGATCCGAGGGAGCAACAATGGGTCTCTATGTCATGGTTTCCGAAGGTCTCCGTTTTATGCCCGTCCACACTGCGATGTTTTCAGACTAAAACAAGGTCAGCAGAGTTTCCAAAAGTCTCTGTTTTCGGTGCTCGAAATCTCCGGAGTAGTGTGGAAAATGTCGCAAAAGAGATTAAAATTAAAACGCAGAAGTGTAGATGTCGAGTTTTTTGTCACGATGTACGCTGTTTTGGGTCATGTTGTGTTTTCCTGTTTGGCCTCATGATGGAACTGCTATGTCACTTACTCAGTGATCGTGATTCATGATTAGTGTGCGGAATAATTTGAGTTTGGTAGGTGCCTGTCTATGGGGAGTTACAGTAGCCTATGTATGAGATAGTTAGTTATAAATTAAAAAAAAAAAAAGAAAAGAAAAAGACATCTAAAAATGATTATATAAAAAGAAAAAAAAATATGGCTTAATATGCCTCATGTAGGTGCTGGGTTGCTGGAGACCTGGGGTATGTAGTGCTTAAAAGAGTGTGTAAAAAAACCACCCGTATGTTTAAGGATTAATGAAAATGCAACACACTATGAAAAATGTTTGGTGTAAAAAGGCTTTTGTGTATTTGCATGGCACTGTATCTTGGCTCTATGGGTGTCTGCTAAATCTGAGGTCCTACCCACAATTCTCTAAAAAGAAAGTCAACTTTTGTAGAGATTTTTTTTTTTTTTTCCATTTGTAGACAATCTCTGGAAACCAATTTTCAAACTTTTGCTTGTTATTATTGCTTGTTATTGCTTGTTTTAACATTTAATTTGCAAAACAAAAAAACAAAAAAATCCATAATTTAGAAGTGTTGAATAAATACAATTAATTGGACTGAAACTTGGCAGACCTATAAAGGTCAGCATTCACACTGTCTACAGTGAAAATATTTAATTAGTACATGCTTACTTTTGGTTGCTGAAGGGATAAACTAATACGAAGTCTATTCAGATTTCCAGGGATGCATTCCCTGTAAATACAGTATTTATGTGTGTATTAACCTGTGGAAGTTAAAGCACACATTCAGTATTAATAGCTGATGTAGGCCGTTGTTGCCTTGTTGTTTTGTTTCTTTGCTTAATAATAACATTTGAACGTTTGTGTTTTTCACCCTGTGAGTGGATGTATGCGTGTATTAACAGCTGAATAATATATCTTATGTCTCTTTATTTCTAACACACAATAGGTGTAAAGAGTAAATATATGTCAACAATTTTGTGAATGTGGCTAATAAGATAATAGAGCCTGCAAGGTCGTCAGACTAAATACGCAGAAGGCGTGTTATTTATGAAATCAATTTGTGTGTGTGTGTGTGTGTGTGTGTGTGTGTGTGTGTGTGTGTGTGTGTGTGTGTATGAGCGAGTGTGCACTTGTGTTTTGTGAGCAGCAGCTGTGAACTGGTCATCATGTTAACACAAAATACCAGAATCCAAAACAAAAGAGAAAATGATGTTGGCATAATTTAGTATTCAGATTCACATTTTCATAATTAGCAGGCTGCCTGTGACAACAAAGATTAATAATAAAAGTTAATTTGCTTGGCAGGCGCTCTGAGCCGGAGCAGCCTTATTGCATTCAAGTGCTGGGTACGGTCACTGTGAAGGTAGCACAACAACAAAAAACAACTTACTGCATTGCAGCACAGTGAAGAGTGCCGTCGGTGGCTCTGTGAGGTACATTTCCTATTTTGACTAATGAAAATGAAACTTGTGACAATGAAAGTGTTTTTTTCTCAGCCTTTTCACACTCTTCTCCGACGAAATTGCAATTTCTCACCACTGATTACACACAAATGTCTGGGTAGCAGACACTTGGTGTCCTAAGTAAGTGTCCTCAAGCAAGATACTGTATTTCCACCAGCTCCAGGATTACTGCAGAGGATCTTGACCTCCGTGAAGGCCAATACCAGAGGGTTCTTAAAGACTCACTAAGAGATTAATCCAGTTTCTTCCAAAGCCGAGAACTGTCCCATAGATCCAACCATGTCTCATAGAAAGTACGTTCATATACTACTAAGCTGCTTTCCCAATTTTGTTGTCGTGGCAACATGATTGGGAACTGGATTGTGTTTACAGGCAACTTTTTTTTTTTGAATGAATGAATGAATGAAGCTCTACATGTCAAAAAACAGAGCTGTCGCATTCAAATGTTGTACCTTGTGTATGTATCAAGGCATTAAGGTGTGTTATACAGATGTCTTACTTATCGGAGCCATTTACAGATTAACAAAACAACTCAAACAACAACATAACTCAGGTGACTCAACCATGTGTTGGTGGCTAGCTGTCTGGCAAACAAAATACAGCATGTAAAGCGAGATGATTTTTGAGCCCCTGAGAGAGTTAAGGTTGTGTCTAATGTTTCCACAGCTTTTTTTTGTGTTGTCTTTGTGTGTTAAATAAGCTAAGTTACACACATCCATACTGCTACTGAACACACAGAGATAAAGCCAAAACAGCAAGGCAGCATATTTGCATATAGTATGTTTAAATATTCATTTATACAATAGAGTTAAGTTGCATTACACACATACAGAGCAGTGTGACTCTGGCTGTATGTTTGGGATTGTTGTTATGGCATAGTGAATGTGCGTACGTGCGGGAACAGAGGAAATGTGAGGATAGTGGGTGAACAACAGGAAGGTGTGCATAACAGTTCCAGTGTCATCCATTAAGACACACTCACAGAGCCACGGCATTGTCAGTTGTCAGGTTTCTCCCTGACTTTTGCACAGTTCTTCATGTAAACATCTGTAATGATGCTGAAAGGCACCTACCCAACTAAAAAAATCATAAAGCTCTCATAAACCTTGATGACAGATAATGTCGTATAATTTTTTACCACAAAGAGCACCGTCTTCTCTAATTAGAGTGATAAATATGACTTCCCACATAATGAGAGGTGTAGGTGTGGTAGTGCCTGTCTTCTTCCTCTCAGACCCCGTACAGTCACAACAACCTCGAGCAACACGGTAAGAGAGACCGTGTACAGCCTGAGAGGCAAAACCCAGGGCAGTCAGCAAAGTACAACGGCACCACTTGCCGACTTGTCGATACTCCTTAAGCTTGTTGCTATATCAACATGTTGATTCTCTTGGATGAGAATTTCGTGCGGAAATAATTATAAAAGTCAGAGGAATGGAAACAGGATTGTGTAAAGTGAGGGGCACACGTCGGCCCATCCCCAGTGGAAATTACGCCCTTGTTCTAGTAACCAGCTACCAGAGAACCACATGTTCCTTATTCAGGAGCAACTCTTCAGCTCTTAGATCCGTAGATCCAGAATGTAACAGCTTTGAGTGGCTGATCAGTCATGCAGAGTTGATGCAGGGCTGCTAGATAATAGGAGACCTCAACGATGTTTACCGGTGTACAGTACCAGGAAGTGTGTGAAATCTCTGAGGAACAGTCTGAATTTTTACAGGTGTTCCTTATTGCATGTAATTTGGATTTATTGTTCGGTTTCCAGTCATGAAATAGCCTCGGCAGAACAGCTGCTGTACCCATCTGCTTCACTGCACCTCCCTCACACACATACACATACACACAAATGCAGATATTCAATAAATGTACAGCGCATGAGTTCACATTACTGCCCTCAGAGTCATAGACACTTTGGACATTTATTGAGCACAAATTAGTCTTGCATGTTTCATGTCTTCCTTTTAACACACGCACGCACCACACACACACACACACACATAAACAGAGAAGAAAGGGAATGTGTGTCCCTAAACGCAGAGCATCTCTTACAGACATGTGAGAGCCTCGGGGACCTGAACGTATGATGTCAGCTAGTTTGTATGTGAGATGCAGCCAGGTAAAAAGTCCACACAGCAGATCAAAGACCATCCATGCGTTAACACACACACACACACACACGCGCGCACGCACATAGCAAAAATCACAATTTCTAACATGTACTGTACACACCTCAGCAACCATACATACACACACACACACACAGACTCTGACATCAATCAAATTATATTAATTTCAGTTCACTCACTCTCTCTCTCACACACACACACACACACACACACACACACACACACACACACACACACACACACACACAGTAAATACACAGGGTCTCTTTAATATATAACCTAAAGCTCCACTGAGCTTTAGAGATTTTGGCTGCCTCTGCAAGGCTACTGATACATTAAACAGTCAATTAAATCTTACCATAACTATATATTATAATTTTTTTCTCATTTTGAGTTACTTCTCTTAGTGCATTATTGGCATGACAACAAAATAACTTAACAAATGTCAAACCTCAGCAAAAACAAACGCTATCATTTCATTCTTTTTTTTTTCTTCATCTACTTCTCCCACAACGCTTGTCTCCATTTTTTTCGTTTTCTGTTTTCTCCCTCCTCCTCCATTTACCATGTGTTTCCCTCACCATACATACTGATCTATCCTGTGACCCTTTTTCTCTTACCTTCCCTCTCTCCTGATCCAATTTCAGTACTGCCAGCATGATGATAGCTTTGTTTACAACATGATTGGGGGGCAGTCAGGAGGGACACTGTGTGATTGCGTGTATGTGTGTCAGCGTGACTGTGTGAGAAGCGACTAGACATATATTCTAGTGTAATTAAAAAAGCCCCAGAGCCTCTTCTTTTTTAAAAGTCAAATGCCCTGCATGTTACACCTGCCTCATGTTCTCCCTCTTTTCTTTTGTCAGTTTCCTTACATCTTTTTTTCAGTCTGTATTAGTTTATTTGTTTCTCTACGTTTATTTTCAACTTTTCCCTAAATTTCTTTCACGTCTTGCTCCTCCCTTTAAAGGAGATATTTGTAAGTTTTCCTATTGCTACATAGCTAGCGTTAGCATTACCAGCTGTTTACTTACAGGTCTGTATGTCTGTCTTTAGTCATTCATTGAGAGCTTTGTTTCTCCCGGGAGAGGGAGAGTCTTTCTCTTTCTGTTTTTCCCCTTTGTCTCTATTTTAATTGGCTCTATTTGGTACAAACAGTAACATGTTTGCCAAAACAGAACAACTCCCTACCTCTCTCTTATCTCTCTCTTCCTCAACAACTCAATTTCAGATTTATTTTTAAGTAGGCTTTTTAGGAATTGCTGGTAGCCACTGTTGCAATTAGATTTTGAACAATAACAAAACCAACATCATCATTATTATTATTATTATTATTTATTTATTTATTTATTTATTTTTTAACCTTTAACAAAGACAGTCATTGACCCATGACTCAGACCAGGATAAATGTCTGGATGGATGCATGAATGGACAGATGTTCTTTGTCCTATTTCCATACTAGATGCTCATACTAAGTACTGTATTTCAGTACAATATACAAGCTTAATTAAAAAATATTGTGGTGGATGGTATGCAAAAATGAATGGACATTTTATTTCCACAAATTAAAATCTGGAATTATAACACTGAATTTAAAATAGTTTAAAATGCTTTTATTTGTTTTCCAAGATGTTCTTAAAATGGCTTAACCAACATCAACGTTATATTATTTATTAGCTGTTAGTTGTTATGAATAAATAGGTCCTTAGTATCTCTGTGCATGGCATTCTGGGACAAAATTGTCCTTCAGTGCCACACTCAAGAATTAAGCCAATAAAGAATGCAAAGAGACGTTGTTGATAAGACTTCTGTTTGACACTTCTCCCATGTAAATACAATAATGTTGTCTTCAACTGGAACACAGCTAGGACCTCTTTTTCATGCATGATTGGCTGAATGTTGTAATGTGCTGCATCACACTGTAATGAAATTTGACATCATACTATACAATGATCAAATGTGTCATATGAGATGTGATGGTGGAAGGCAAATAAATTCAGGATTTATAATTCCTTCTCACTTCTTTTTCAGCCCTGTGGCTGTTTTATGAATTTAATCACCTCTCACATAACTAACCACTGTTTTAATTCCTTCATTTTAATTTGAACGTTTCAGCACACACACACACACACACACACACACACACACACACACACAAACCATACACAGACATAGACGGAACAAATAAACAAAATGTTCCCTCGCTCCCTATCTTGTCTCTCTTAGCCTTATAAACAGACACACAAATGCATACTCAAACAAAAATTTGCATACTCTCTGATATGTGTACACTGAAAAACAAACATCATATCAGGTCGCGTAATCCAGGCATCCTCCGCACTTATATTAAATACCGTATATGGTCACACACGTTTTTCAAGTTATTTCCTTGCACTCGAGCAAGGGAGATATTTAACTCCTCAGGCTGGATCTCAGGGTGTTTTGCTGTAGGACAGATGCTCCCACTGTGCCATCTCGCTGCCCCAGGTTATGCGTCTCCTGTGTCATATTCAATGTCTTTGTCTGCCGTCTCCTTCTGAAGCGTCTGCGCCCTTAGCAGCCAGCGCTGCCACTGGGTGTTACAGTCAACAGTTGTGTCTTCAAAGTCCTCGGATGTGATTCTGCATTTTCCTTTCCCCTCAGCTTGGCCTTTGAAAGGTTTTCCTCTGCACTCACGATGACCGCTGACATTATGCAAATGGCTAGACGGGATCCAGAAAGGCAGCTGATCCTGAGGCATGCTGATGGCATGCCCGAGTCGGTGCAGCTGGTGCTGGGTGATTGGCCCCTGAAATTACTGTACTTCTACCACTCCTCACTGAAAACTAGGCTTTTTTTTTTTTGTCTTTTGGTTTTTTTTCAATTCATAAGATACAAAAATCAAGCCAGGCAATTTCAATGACACAATTTGAGCATCTCAAGTGTGTGTTTTGTCGGTATAAGAGACTCTTTCTTGATCTGATGACACTTGACCAGAAGTAAAAGTAGCTGTATCAGAATATAAAACTACTCATTATCTAATGAAAAAACAGATTGTTAATATGAGGAAACATACTTAACATTTATGTATGAAAGAAAATGAGATGTCTATCTCTTTTTTGATTAAAAACCAGATCTAGGCTCTATATAAATACTGTAAAAGTATCAAAGTGTGCAATCAATGAACAAAATGCACACTGCCATGACTTCCGTACCTCACCATCTCCAGCATGGCCTGCTTTAACCCAGTGTCCAACCTTGCAGGACTTGATTTCTCCAAGTGTTTACTTGGAATCTGCTATATTTTTATTTAGTTTTTGGTACTAAAAACCACAAATATATCTTCTTATGGATGCCAAAACTTCAAATAAAACACAGAAGAAGTGTAGAATATGTGACCTTTTATATGTAAGTAGCATTCTGATGCTTTAGCCATGGAGGAGCCCTAGTTAACTCCTCTCTATTCTGCTGGTTAGTCTGGTCATTTTTTTTTTTTTTTTTTTATCAGTCTAAAAAAAAGGTCAAAGAAAAACATTATCTAGTAGACTGCAAACAAGTTTTTATAATTTGCCAGTTCATCTGAATGACTGGACTGTTACAAGAGGTTTTGATGCCACTGTGTAGGCAGGCACGGCCGTTGGAGGCTACAGCGTAAGCAAACCGCTTCTTCCATGACACAGACTGAGAGTCCTCTGTGTAAGGGGCCGGTCATCGAGAGTCTCCCAGAGAGTTTGGCATACTGTAATGTGTGTAGTATAAGAGTGCTATAGTAAGCAAGCTGTGGTTCAAGTCCTTACTGGCAAATATCCACCCTGTTGAATATTGAGCAGGACACTTTACTCCCTACCAGTGCTTTCGGTGTCGTCCCTGTCAACGCTGTGACGCTTTAATTCAGTCTGACGTCCTCTACAGTTCTCATTGTCCTTGGCAAATGTATTGATCCTTACCTGTCTGTTGTAAATCAGAGAAGAAACCTCCACCTCTGTCTCAACCTGTCTTTGTTCTTCTGATCTCAGTTTGTTTCTCTGCCCTGCAAACCTGTTGCTCTTAACCTCATCAAAGACATGTATGCTTTTTCGACATTTAGTGTGACGATAATGTTTAAGATCTGTTGGGGAATATAGGGATTACAGTTAGACAGTGACTCGCTTAATTATAAATAGGGAGAGTTCATTGCATTAGCTATAGAATATTGACCAAAAGCCTTTATCTCCCCGACAACAGTGGATCTAATTCTCTATCACAATAAAAGACACTGATTTTCTCTTCAGATTTCCTGTTCTGTTGGTTTAGTTCACCTTCCACTTCGCTTTCTTCCTCCAATTTGTTGCCTCGCTGTCTTCCTCCTGATCTCTCCGTGTCCATCTGCCTCTCTTTTCCTCCTTCACTCTGTTTCCCACCCTCTCACTTTACCACAAAAAGTGTTTCATTCTCTCCACCCTGCTGTTTTTGTTATTTTTCTGTTTATAGCTGTTTTTTTTTTTTCTTTTTTTTTTACTTTCTTTTTTTTCTTTTTTTATTTTTTGGTGTCGGCCTGACACCTCAAGTCTCTCTTGCTGTTATATCTTGAGAGTGTTAAACAAAGTTTGATAACACAAGGAATCGCATGCTCTCGTCTGTTTTTGAGAGAAGTCCAACAGATGGCTTCCAGGCCTCCTTCAAAGCATGAGAATGCAAAGCAGTGAAATTTCTCATTCTGCACTTAGAGGAGTAAGAAAATGGAAGATGGCACACAGAAATATACACAGCATTATGTATATATGAATCTTTATTTAGCATTCTTACCTTCTTTCATCCTTCAATCCCCAGTCCATTACTCCAACCAAATCCACATATTCAATCCATTTGTCTACGTTAACATCTATACATTTATATACGTTTATCCTGCCATTTTCTACCTAATAAAACCTTCCCTTTATCAGTTCCGACTTCCAGATTTAAAAGTTCTCACAACGCCGGTCTCGTAGAATCATTTTAACAATAAAAACTCCCATCAACAACAGACCACATCTGTCTTGAATATGTTATTCATCCTTGACTTAACAAGGCTAAAATATGGGCTGAATTACCACTGGCTCTCATCTGTTGCTGATGTTTTCTTTCTGCTGCATGTATGCTTGCCTCTCTGTGTGTTTCTTCGTTTATACGCTTGTTAGTGTTCTGCGTGTGTCCGTTACTACTGATTTCATCCACACTCTGCTCATGTTTTATCGGGGCACAAGTAGTACGCAACGTCCACGCGCGCACACTCATGTCCGGGGTCGCCAGGTCAGTCGGACCATGTTAATGAGGTCAAAGTTCAGCCGCTCTACGCCCCTCTCACGAACCTCAAAAGCATATTTCTTCAAGGGAATCCTTTGCTACAGGAAACAGCCGAGACTGAGACGTGTGACTGTCATCTCAACGATATATCACTTCATTCTCCCTTCTCTCCGTCCATCACACACCTCCATCTGTCTCTCATCACCCCTGTAATTTTCATCCCTCTCTCCCTTCCTTGTTCACTTCATTCTTTCCCTTCTCGCCCTCCATCTGTCTCTCATTATCTGCTACCTTTTGTCACTCTTGTCCTCTCAATCCTACACTTCCCCTCATTCTCTTGAAACTTTTCCCGCCCCTGGTGTTTTTTTCTTTCTCTATTTTCCCACCTCTAATCTCGGTTCTTCTTTAATGTCCTTATCCCATTTTTCACCTCCACACCTTCTCTCTCCTCCTAACTTCTGTCACGCTCCTCATCATTCATCTCCAGTCTCTTCTGTCTCTCCAGTCTTTTCTTATTTTATTGTCCACCTTTGCTCCTTTGTCCTTCACTCCCTGCATATCTTGTCTCATCCCCAATTTTTCATCCACTTCCATGACTCACCTCTCTTTTATTTGCTCTCCCCTCCTCTTCATCCCCTCTGCTGTCATGATATCCTTGGCCCTCCTGTCATTTGACCTTTCTGACATTCGAGTCTCCCCGAGCAAAATCAGACCTTTTTCACATCTAAGTACATGAATGTGTGTCTACCTGTGTGTGTCTTCTCAAGCTTCAGATGTTTGAATTACTTAATGTATATATATATATATATATATATATATTTATCTAAAAGTAATGTATTATTTTCAGTATTCACTCAGGAGAGCTGGTTTCTCATGCGGAGTAGTCAGGGGTTACAGGCGTTGCCAACAGAAACATTGGTGGTGAAGTTAGAGGAGCTGCTAATGGCTTTTCTGTCTCTGATTTACAATCCCATCACTCCTTGCAGCTTTTTGTAGTTCTTTATTTTTACAGCACTTAATACTTAATACAGTGCATGATGATGTATGTATTTAAGGCTCAGAGAGGAGCACACCAGTAGCACATGTTCAAGCCCATCATTTCAAATTGAGTGTACTTAAATTTTTGCCAACCAAAGCATGCCATAGGTGTTTAGATAATACATCACAGTGAACATTTGTTCATCTTCATGTCAAATGTATTTCTATGCCTCCACCCCGGCGACAGCCACGGCCGCAGCCATTATGTTTTCAGGATGAACGTACGTCCCAGTCTTGTGAACGTGATATCTCAGTAACGCCTTAAGAGAATTTATTCAAATTTGGCACAAACATTCATTTGGGCTCAAGGATGAACTGATTAGATTTTGGTGGACATTTTTGGCCATGAGTCACAAATTCATACACTAATTATGACACAATTTAACACAAATTTCCAATAGGATAAAATTATAAAGTGATGATATTTTATATCCAAAAGGCCAAAGGTCAACTTCACTTTGACATCATATTGTTCTGCAAAAACACTCATGATGTAACTCAGGAATATGGAGATTGTAACCATATTTCCTGCAACTTGGGTGGTTGCCAGAGGCAATTTCTAGTTTTTCTTTTTCTTTTTCTTTTCTTCTTTTTTCTATTTCATTATTGCATTATAATTTTTGGTCTGAGACCACAGTGGTCCCTACGGTATATTGTATACAGTTGTACCAAATATTTGACAATTATGAACAATCTAGTTCACTGTAAAATACAGTATCAACTAAGCCAAGTAGCAGTTAATGGGGTAAAATATGAGAATGCTATTGGTATGATCCTTTTTTTTTTTTACATGGTATTGCTTTCTTTTTTTTACATTTAAATTAAATAAAAAAAAAAAACTGCCCTTTCATTCATTTGAAAGGAGCCAATCTGTCAGTGCAGCAGGGGTGCTGGTGCTGGAGGCTCTGGCAAAACAATGCAGGCTTGTCTGGTAAGAAAGTTTAACCAGGCTCAACTTTTGCTACAGCGTCCCATGGCAAGCAACTGCCTTGATACATGTAAGCCCACATTCCTGCTAAATTACCTAGCTACAAGAAATGCCACATCTCTACCTCGCAACCATCACAACGAAAGATAAAATACCTGCCTCTCTGATAACTTTTCTAGATATGTAAAGCCCTGTCTGTGAGTGTGAACCATGTGCACTATTTTGGAGTCTGATAAGCCTTTAAACACATGAATCTGTTGGGTATTGGAGAAATGTTGTTGTGTTGTTTTAACACTAAAGCTGGATTGCCAGACACCTGGATATGTTCTCCTCGGTCTATAAAGTGTTTTTGTCTTTGCACCTGTGCAACAACAGTATTAAATGTCATGCCATTAATTTAGCCAGCTGCATGGCGGCCTGTTTGTTACATTAAATAAAACAATACTGTGGCAGTGAAAAAAGGGTACTTTTCATGGACTTGGGTAATTCAGTACAACACATTCTGTTGCAGAGCGTATTTCCAAACAAAAGCCGTCTCCTGTAGATGAATTAAATTGGTCATAAAAAGTAAGATAGAGGGCAAAATATATGACATAGTTAAGATATGAATGACAAAGTGTAAGAGTAAGGGCAGACATGTTTCTGCAATGAATTTTAAGGGGGAGAGAGAAAAGCACAGATGAATGAAGGAAAACAAATGGTGAAACGAGGTAAGAAGAGTGGCAGACAAACACATGGATATAGAGCAATAGAGACAGCAGTTTTTCTCCTCACTGTATTACTCCCCGAGATCTCCTTAACATAAATCATGGCGCTTTATCTTGCCAACAATGCACTTACTGCACTGTTCATAAACAATGCTTTTATGGCTTCTCACCAGATTAACTTACTTAGCCGGAGAACCTGATGGAGTGAAATGCATAGTTGTAGCTGGTACTATGGACGGAGGAAGGGGAGAAGGAGGTGAAGACATTGTACAGGGAGGGAGAGGAAAGCAAGGGATGAATTGTGAGGAAGGGGTAAAAGAAGGGTGAGGGAGGGACGACGGGGAAGCTAATTGCTTGAAGGAGAGGACATATACAGTATATTGTGGGTGAGAGGATAGTTGAGTCGAGAGAGAGGTAATGTAAGGGGAAAGTGGAGACAGGAGAATAGAAAGTATATGTAGAAAGATATTGAAATTATAATTATACAAAAATCTGTAATATGCCCAGCTGCTATGCAGACTCCCATTTCAACCCACGTTTCTCAAGTTTGATTCTCCAACCTGATGCAACTATATGAACCTAAAGTATATCAAGGCCTAAATGAGGAAACTAATTTTAGACTTTCCCATGAAAGAATTAGTTCAATGGTGCATTGAGTCAATAATCATGCATGTTTGTCCATTTTCTTTTCTTTTGCTCGTTCTTTGAATTTTTTTTTTTTCTCGTACCCGTTGCCCCAATTACACACGAAGGACACACCCCTGACTGAATGTATAAAAGGGTCAGGCCGAGGAAGGTGTTGTCTCTGAAATCAGTCATTTTTATGAATTGTCAAGACAAAGCCTTTATTATTCATGAAGGCTTTTTTTTCATCAAAACTCGACATGCTCCTGCTTCTTTATGCAGGACTGCATGTTTTCCTATGTTTGAAGGCTTCTGTGTGTTGTCCTAAAGGGCAGTTACAAACGTTTAAGCAGAAGCAGAAATGTCATTTGTTTATTAATCGTAAATGAAGGGGAAAGAAACAACCAAAGCCAAATCTGATTTAAAAAGTAAATAAACATTGTAAATGTCACAGCTTTCTGCCTCCATGACACTGGACCTCTTCGATAAATTCATGAAATAATCTAATGTTAGACATTCATTTAAATTCTCTAATGCAGTTGAACAGAATTCAAGCATAGTTTTTTCATTTATCGCTTTACAGCTCACACTTTAAATATAGGTACACCTATATTAATTATTGAACTTAACATATTACCTTATTTGTATTCATGGTGCTTGTACTGCAGCTATTTTAGCACTTGGCTCTTGAAGATCCACCTGGCTGAGTGCTCACAGACCAAGGAGACTCATTAAAATATCAAGTGTATCAACCATACAACAACATGGCATTTATGTTTGAGTTGAAAAACCAAACGTGCTTCCTCCATGACTCACAGGTTTAGGTAGCCCCATACATAACTACTTCATTGCCTGTCAGAAACCAAGGAAGGGAGGAACTGATGGAGAGGAGAAAACGTCTTTTAACCAGAAACACATTTTCCATAAAATCTAGTTTTCACCTTGGCCAGACAGCCCCAGTCATATCCCCGACTCCTCCGCTGAAACTGGGTCTCTCTCTGCTCCTCCTGCACACGCTCACTGTAAAACTTGAGGAGCTGCGTGGTTGCAGTGCAGAGAAACGGTGGGAAACATGTGACTTTTGACCCCTCTGGTCAGGGTCACCGCCAGGCCAGCAGAGACCTCAGAGGGAAGGAACATCGTGAAGATGATCAGATCTGACAGCCCACTTCCTAGACTTCCTTCCCATACAGGAAGTCAGGTGGATAACTGCTCCAAACATTCAACGACTTAGAGCGACATTATCACCTGCCTTTTAAATGCACAGCAGGAGCGGGACAAGATTAGAGCTTCACTGGAGTTACTAAGGGATCAGCTTCCACATTAAAAGAAAAAAAAAAAAAAAAAAAAAAGTTCCTCTCTGGTTTTGTTTAGATGGAACTGTATCACCATGTTTCTGCTCTTTATCTAGAGCTTTACTGCAGTTGGAGATTGGCTTTTATTTAAGATGGAGCCTTTTTTCCTTTGGTGATGAATGGGAGACTTTAAATGCTGTGTGCATATTTTTTTGTTCACAGTATTTTAAGATGCAACAAAGCCTGTGAGGCATTTACTCATCTTTGTAAATTGTTTTTCAGGGATGATTGGCCATCTCAGTCATTGATATACATGATATACATTTTAATGAATGTGCCTTTATTACTCTCATAAATGCAGAGGAAGGACTGTTAGTGGCTTTTTGGTGTAATGTAGTTTGTGCT
The DNA here is from genome assembly GCF_002260705.1 of Seriola dumerili. Lineage (NCBI taxonomy): Eukaryota > Metazoa > Chordata > Actinopteri > Carangiformes > Carangidae > Seriola > Seriola dumerili. Next base: position 172,342 of record NW_019177581.1, on the reverse strand, counting down.
TTTTTTATATTCATGCATTTTATTATTGAACAGAAACTCTTCAAATAATGTTCCAAATGTGACAGTATTGGTTTGAGTGAGTGCAGCACACAATGGTTGTATTATGCAGCACTGTCATCACGGACGCTTGTCAATAGATGCCGATAGAATACTCGGTCACCTTGTACATTTAGAAGTAGTCTAAGTACAGTACACAAAAGGTGTTAATGTAATGATGCTGCTGTTCTGGAGAGTTGGGAAATGGGACAGTAATAATATCCTGGTGTGAGCATTAGGGGTGTTGTGATACACTGGTATAGACGAAACCATGATATTTAAAAAATGAAATACTGATAGTATATCGATAATACACGTATGGTTATATCATGACGGCAGATGTTAGGTCCTGTGGATCTTTTGTTTTCTTTTGTTTTTGTAATTCTTCTTTTCATACATTTTTTATAAAGTTATGATTACACACTCTCACTCCACCTCCCGACACTCATATTTGAGTCTAATTCGTTCGTCAAATTTTCTATAGATATCGCTATGATATCATTGTGTGGATTATTTGTGCCACAATAATCATGTAGTGAAGATCTGTTATCTTGACAGCCATTGTGGGCGTACATAGAAAAAATAGGTCCACCCCCCCAACCTACATTTCCTTGTGAATTTGAAGTGGACATCATAATAAAAAAAATATAAGAAAATATTTCATGGAATAAAACACAAACACTGAAATAAAATTTTAATTTTCAATCTTTCTCAGATTTGCAGCACATTCTATTTTTAAGGTCTGTATTATATCAACACCCTTTTTAATCATTTGGTGATTTTTTGAGTTCAACAGTTTCTCTCATGATGAATGTATGAGATGGAAGTGTAGTTAGACTCACTGATAAACAGTGACAGAGACACTGTACGGTGAAGCAAATGCAGCTTTCTAGTTTAATAGTAACAGACACCTAAACCTGCTTTTCTCTTTTCAGTATTCACACTATATTTGCTTCAGTCGTTACACTGAGGAAGTCGGCAACCTCTAAGTCCATTAAGCTCTACTGTAGCAACCCCATTGATAATGGATGTATATCTGGCCTAAGGCTAAATCGACTTTGCCAATATACTGGTATCTGCCGTAGCAGAATGTGTAGAAAGTCTGCAGTACATATTAGTGATTTACTAGGCTATTTACAATGCTCCCACAGCCCCCTATCCCTCACATTGTAACTCAAAACTACATTACAGGTTCAGCCGCCTGCTTATCTGAAGTCATAATGAAAGTTTGGCTTCCCTCTATTTAGATGGACTATCATTTCTCTCCAGGAAAAACAACTTTATTTTGCTGTAAGGGATGTTTTTTAAATGTGAGTGATGTTAGATATGGACTTTAGCTCTGTGATGAATGAGACAGCTTGCTGCACACTTGCACAGGCATGCACACAGGACACCTTCATGTGCACATAGACACATATATACAGTATGTAATCATTATGTTTGATATGTGAGGACACTGTCAGTGTGCAGTGACTCCCTGATCCTAAAAGCACAATCACTTACCCAAATATAAGCTCATGGTCCAGTTACCACAGATTCAAGTCAGGACTAGATATTTCATGGTTTTTGACTTCTTTTGTTCACTAATTTACATATGATCAAAACGATCACAAAAACTTTCAGGATTGATTCGAACCCAGGACATAACTATTATTAATATCTTGTGACTGAAAACATGCATTATATGTTGCAAATGTTCCAGCAGATGGAATCTAGACTTAATCAATCCCCCAGCATCAACCCTTATACTTCAACCTAAACCTGACCTAATTCCCAACTAACCCGAAAACCGCGTCTTAATCCTCCAGTGACCAAACTCTCCTCACTCTCAGTGTCTAAAAATCTGACTGGGCTTCACTTACTTCTGTTAGTTTTTGGGGAAGTAATTAGATTTGCGTTCATTTCGTTGAGACTTGTCCTAATCTTAACCACTACTTGCTTAATCACAACCCTAACCCTAAACTTTGCCAAACATTTACCTTACCCACTGACCCAAAATTTAACTTTTTTTCCCAATTGGGAACACGGCTTTTGTTCCCACTTGGACAAACAGTCAATAATTAACTGGTCTTCAGTTTGAAATTTGTCCCCAAAAGTAGCCTAAGACTGAGCCCCAAACACACACTTGTTTTGCTACATTCGTGGGGACCCATCATTAACAGAATGCATTCCTTAGCCCCTTACTGTAACCTTAACCATCACAACTGAATGCCTAACCCCATAACTAAGTCTTAACCATCTAACAGCCATTTAAACTTGTGAGGTCCAACATTTTAGTCCCCACAAAGATGTTGGACCCCACAAGTGTAATGGGTTCGCAGTTTACAAACGTCACAAATATAGTAAAACAATCCCACACACCCACACACACAGAGACGGAGAGAGAACACAGACTGTATTTCCAGACAGGTTGGGAGGCTCTCATCCTACTGTGTGTTTATCTCCTCACAGACACCAGTCAGGCTTTACTTCAGCCTCAGGGGAGTTGAGTTTGGAAGTAGAACACATTATCATAGACACACTGGGCCAAATACACAAATGCATGCACATATGTGCGTATGTGCGCACACCTGCACAATACCACTCAGCCATATAAACAAATTCACAAAAAAAAGAGGTGAAAATACAAAAGGAAACACAAAAACACACACCTATTTATCCACAGAAAAAAACCTGCATGCATGTGTGATTTCACACTGATGCACACACACACACACACAATCACTAACAGTCAAAACAGCCTAAAGAGAAAACCTCTCACAATAGCTTCCAGGTGGATAGATACACTGTGCCAAATGGCTTCCCTGATAAGGTTTGACAGTGTGGAAGAAAATGTGACATACACTCAATTTAACTTTTCACTGAACTTGAAAAAAGTTCAAAACCAACAATTCAAGCAATGGCAAGGTGAGTGAACCGGGCCTTGGTGTCACCTGTTATAAAGTTCAATTAATAGGAACACTAGTAGTCTTAATACAGAGTTGTGCAGGGTTTGCTCAGTCCATGTGTCATGTCTGAAAGATTTAAATTCCTTCTTTACCTTTTTTTTTTCTGTGTCATTTCCATCATTTCATCATGACAGCAGTGGGGATTTAAGAGAAACCTGCGGAGTGACTTTATGAGGTTGTATGTATGCCATGAAGGAAACGAGGGGGAAGCAGGTAGATTTACACAACTGGGTTTACTGATGCAGACCCAGGTGTGTGTGTGATTCCGTATAAAGTGTTCCCACCAGAAGGCACACACCTCCTCATACAGCAGGAGTGCAACCAGACACACAACACACAACTTAAGGTGAATGTAAAAACATACTCACAGGTGCGCGCCCACACACACACACACACACACACACACACACACACACACACACACAAGCAAGACATACCAAGATGAATTCGTAGGGACCATTGCACACGCACACACAATATTTCCACAGCAGACATGCATGCCAAACAGACAGCTCATTCCCTCATGCCTCTAAAAAGAGTCCAAGAGAGTAAAAAACGAGTCTGAGATCTGTATCAGGGCATTTAAATCAGAAACAGGTGCAGGCACGCTTTCTGTCCTTGCTCTCTCTCTCTCTCTCTCTCTCGCTCTCTCTCTGTCACACACACATTCACACACATGCACAAATATACATCTTCATTTCCAGTGTGACAATATCTTGCAAATCTGTTAATTGTATTTAAGGCAAATTGGATTATCTCTGAACTCTGACCTCTGCGTAAATGTCCTTGTTTGGCAGACAGGAAATTGCTCTCTAACCATTACATGGCCTTCAAGTCAGACCAGGGCTAAGTGAGATACAATGTTTCAGATTAGTTTCACTTTTTTTTTTTTTTTTCAACCTTGTAAAGAGCTCTGCACAAAATGTCCCATATCTTTTCAGGAATGTAAAATGTCTTGGACTGATTATATGAATTATATAGGGATAATAAGTTTAGAGATAATAGACTTCATACCAAACATGTCAGTCATTTTAGGAGCAGAGCAGAAAAGAGAGAGAAAGGAGGAGCACTGGGAAAGACAAAGGGAAAGTTCAATAGAAAAAGAAGGGAAGGAGTTACTACATGTGTTATGGGAAGCACCCAGTCAGGTTGAGACCTTAACTGTGAGCAGACATCGGCAAGGGATGAGTTACTGCAACAGGCTGAGCGCCATCCCAGAGGGAGATGCTCACATCTGAAACAAACATACCCGAGGACCTGAGAGAGCCATGAAGCTGGCTGAAGGAAAATAATTACTGTATATCCTTTCCGTTACTCCTTATTTCCTTTTTTCTTCTCTCCTTTTTTCACATTTTGTCAGAGCAGGGAAACTAATGAACTCTTTACTTAATTTACTTCATTGTAGTTAGCTTTGTTAAATAGTTATTCACAAATCTAATTAAAGTAGCTTTAATTTAGGACTAGGGAATATAAAGTACTGCAGAAAAGCATCACTAGTATGTTTATTAGGTAGTGGTTTTTATTTTTGAGAGAAAGGATTAAAAGCTTTGTAAAAAATCAACAGTAGCTCCGTTCACACTGAGCCCTGTGTTGTTGTTACATGTTACTAAAGTAGTGACAGCTGTTGGCCAGTGTCCTCTACAGGCAACCTGACCAATTGGAGTCATTGAAGCGACCATGACTCAATTAACCTGTTAGTGTGTCCCGAGAGAAACCGGTTTTTAAGCAAAAACTCACAAAAACATCTCACTGGTTGTAGCTTCTCAAATGTGAGTATTTCCTGTTTTTTTGGCTGGACTGCAACAGTGGGGTTAGCCCTACAATCGTGACTGTCCATGACTGAGTGACTGAGTGATCCACCATTGGTCAGCCCAATGCCACATGGCTGAGTTTGAGTTGTTCTTTGCTCTTTCAAAATGAATCGGCACAAACAGTTTGTATGACAGGGGGAGTTTACAGCCTGCAGTGTTGCCAACAGGATTTTGAGACTTTTTTTTTTTTTTCAAAACAGCACCTAGCCACAAATCCAACAACTTTTTGGGCAAACCTTGGCTACTGAGGAGAGAGTCGCCAGTAATGCCCTCTCTCTGTGTCTACTCTGTTTAGTGAGAGAGGAGGAGCAGCAGTTTGTTACCCAGATGGAGGTTGTGCGCCGTGTGAGAGACAAAATAACAAATGACAAATCACTTCTAATTTGCTCTGTGAGTGATAATTTTACAAGTGAATATAGTTAAAAACACAGCACAGTCTTTGTCTTTAATTTATGTGTTTGGTGACTGTCGAACAATCAGGATTTTATCAGCAGCAGAGCAGCAGCTTGAAATGGCTTAGAAGTTAACATGTAATCTTAATGGGCCATGTAGCATTCAGTATTTTAAACAGAAAAACATGAACAGCTTTATTGGAAGTTTGGCTGTAATTAAATATTGTATATGTAAGCACAGAGAGTAGGAGAGAAGTAAAAAAGATAAAGAGCTGAAACCAGCTGACACGAGGCAGAATATGATGCAGTGCTGTCAGTTGTTTACAGCTGTTCTACAACGGTTTTCAACTACGTCCTCAACTTCACACAATCGCCAAACGCGGTCCAGACATATACTCGGTTTAGACCTAGTCTTGTTCGTCTTGTATGGTAGTAAACTCACTGTCTCTGGGTTTGGGATTGATGGTTGTAGAAAATGAAGGAAATTTGAATATGTTAACTTGGACTTTGGGGAATTTTCATGAGCAAATTTAACAAATATGCAATCAAATCAAATCGTTATGTGCTCAGGGGCAGTTGCCTGTTTTGCCTGGCCTGGCCTTGAATGCCCCGACATGTGTGTGATCCCTCAGCAGTGTTTGATGGGGTGCCCAGACAAGGCAGGAGTCAGGGGTTGGGCGCAGAGTTATGGATGGATGGATTTTACTACTGCATCTCCCGGTTACCTGTTTCAAAAAAACAACGTATTACTACACAACAATGGATCTTCTAGCATTCTGCTTTCGCTCCAAAATCTCACATCCATCTCTCTGCCTCACCTAATTTCCTTTTGGAGAGGATGAGAGTTGGGAAGATGAAAAGTCTTCCGTCTCTCTTCTCCCCATCTGCCTTTCTCTCATATCACAATATCTTTTTCACGCATTCATTCACATCTATCTCCTTGAATCCCACTTACTCGCTCTCATTTTTCAAATTGCTTTCTTCTTTACACCTCCCTTGCGCTTCCTATTAGAGTTTGCTCAGAAAACAAGTTTTGCCATAGCTTTATCTTCTCCGCTCTTGCCATCTCTTGCTCTCTTTTCATATTGCCGTTCCCGCCATGTCTCTCTGCACTGCTTTCCACCCACCCTCCTTCTCTTTCACCGCACTCTCCGCCTCATACCCGATCCTCATACCAGTTCAAATCTAAATGCTAATGACGGCTGAAGTCCTTGACCCTTCCCTTCCGCGATCTTCCTCACTGCTGAATTTTGTATGATGGAAGAAAAGGGGAAGTAAGAGAGGAGAACGGAGTTTATTGTGGAGGGGTTAAAGGCTACTGGCTCTCATTATTAAGATCTTAGAGGGAGAGGATCGGAGTAAGAGACGGAGTGACAGACAAATGAAAAAAAAAGGCAATCTCTGAGATTAAAAATGCATACATAGTGCTTAAAATCAGAGGCCTGGGGTCATGCAGGCGGAAGAGTTTAGGTATGTGTGCTTGAAAGTATGGCCCATCACTTGTTTGTGGGCTCTTTTCATATCACCTACGAAGTCCTGCATGCATGATTGGACAGTAGGTTGGATGAACTTCCACCATATTTAAGTCTGCAGATATTAGAATCATATTAAGGGCTAAAGATAGAAAGCACGATAGGCAGGAGGTTGACTGACAGCAGACATTTAGAGTTATTGAAGTGTGTTTGTGTCTGTGTGTTTATGTGGAGGAAGTGTGTGCTGTGATGTGCTGTGTTGATGTGTGTGTGTGTGTGTGTGTGTGTGTGTGTGAGTGCATTTGTGACAGGTATTGAGCTGAACACTCTTTAAGCTGCTGACCTTCAGAAGCAGCTAAATGACAGGTAGGATCACAGCCCTTTGGTTTAATAATGAACCAGCTGACATTTGAAGATCAGATCAGCAGCTGCATTACCATCAGGACTGAAGAGTAACAGATTAGATTCACATTTATGGTTTAGATCCTTGGCTGTCACTTTCATCCTCAGCTATCTACAATGGCTGTGACTGCTGAAGACAAGTCAGAACTCTTCATGCTTTAGGGAACACATAACACAGTGTATTGCCCTGCTAATGGATGCTGTGATGCACTTCTGTATTGATTTGTAGATGTGACATTTTTAAATAAATGTATTAGTCTGCAAACAACCATTACTTTTTATATAATGTGTATAGCGTGGTGCTGAAGATACCACATTTAGAGGTTTGATTTTTAAAGGAGCCATTTGGAGCTCTTAATGAAATCATCCACCAAAAAGTTAAATGTTAGTCAATGTAATCTAATGCATTAGTTACCACAGTAAAACGATTATAGATCTGTTTGGTGCTTACGCCAGAAGCCTTGTCTATAAAATGGTCTTATGATCAAATTTCATCCTCGGCGGTGACTTCAACAGAAACCCACACCAGCAGAAAGACAACAACAAAACCCAGACCTCTGTTATTTAAACTTCTTTTTAATCAAAAGTTTTAAACAACCTCATCCTCCACCACACTTGTGGATAAAAGAAACAATGTACGAACAGCTTTGTTGTCATAGTTCATTACTGCCTACATGCAAGAGGAATTAACAGTCAAATCCAATGTGTTTCCTGTTAAAAACAAGAGGAGAGCTGATGTGAATTTGGCTGCTCACAGCTGACTTTGTGAATGGTGCATTTAGAACCAATGGGACCTGAGTAACTGATGAGTGGCTTCTAAGATGCTTCATCTGGCGGAAAATTTTATGTTGGTCTCATGAGCTGATTTGGCCACAGAGGAAAAACTGTAGTCAGATAAAAGTGTGTCTGAGGTTCATCCCGCTGAGAGTGAAATTTAGGGTATTTTTAGATTCCAGTGCAACAGGTGCTTAAGATCCTGCATGTAAACTTCTCAACCAGAAATTATTATTATTATTTTTTTTTTTTTGAAAGAATCAGAATTCACTGTGGGAAATAAGAAAATCACACCTGTAATACTATGTCTAAAGTTTAAAAAAAGCCTGCAACAATCAGCAAATTACTCAATGAATTCATCCCTGTGGAGCAAATGAATAAAACAACATTAAGAATAATTCATATGAATCTAACCATACTGTAGTTCACACTGTCTGAATGCACATAGTCATAAACAGCTGAATGTAAGTGGTAATTTTTTGTGTCCCTCTACATCATTGTTGTATGTAGTTGAAAAGGTTGTTTTGCCACCAAGATGAATTCCCTCCATTGAACTGTGTGAATTAAATTATTTTAGTTCATCTGGTACATTACCGAATCAGCCAGAGTGCTTTTACATGTTGTGCCACTTGACTAATTTGCTCCTCTATAAATTACATGCTTGAGCATTCATTTACTGTACACGCAGTTGCTATTTTACATTGTACCGATGGCTGTCTGCAACAAGGACATGCCAATGATACAATGTTGTACTGTAAGCTCAGTGTTTTTTAATATCTTACCTCTTTTCCGCTCTTTTTTTTTCTGTTGCTATAGCACGAGATGATGGAAAACACAACATCTGCAACTAGAAACAAATCATTTTAATCTAATGTCTTATTTTTTGAATGGTAGAAAATCGGTCTTACTGATCTTAGAAAGCTCTAGGTTCTTGTCAGCAATAATTACAATTACAGCTGCCAGGGTATTAAATGGTTCTATAATAACATTTGCATTTCTAAAATATGGCCACCTCATCTTACATTTAATAAGATGTCATCATAAAGTGTAATAGATTGTATTGAGGAAATGAACAATATCACTATTAAAGTAAAATAAAAGCCTTTCCAATGATGTCTCACACTCCACTGTGAAGCATTGTTACATAGTACGGTCCCAGCCCATGTGTCTGCAATATTAATAACTAGTTTTATTAAGCAAATGTTCTGAGTCCATGATGTTTAATGAATGTTATTGATTGATATTGTAATCAATTCAACTAATTGCTTCTTGGCACTTACAGCATGCCGTTGGCTACAGCTTCCATCTCCATGTTATGTAATCAAGTAAAAATTATGCAAATTGTTATGGTAATCAGAGAGCTGGAGGGTTGTGATGGCAAAATCTTGAGACGCTAACCTAATTATGTGGCTGTTGTTCTGTCAACAAAGTGTTTGCTAATGGATGGGCGGCAAGATGATGAATAAACAGCTGACCAACATCAAGAATGTGAATGTTAATGTAGTTATTTTTGCAATATGTGTGTGTTGTGTATGTGGGAATGTGTAGTTGTGGGAGCAGAATTTATTCATATGTGTGTATATGTGTGTGGTCTAGGTATTGCTCATGTTGTGGGGACCTAAATGCGTTTATACAATCACATTATGGGGACTTGACTTGCTTATGGGGACAGAAGCAAGTCACAGTTAGGGTCAGGTTAATGGTTAATGGTTAATGTTAAAGTAACTCTCCAGGAAATTAATGTAAACCAACGTAAGAAGGTCACGGAGACACGACTGTGTGTGTGTGTGTGTGTGTGTGTGTGTGTGTGTGTGTGTGTGTGTGTGTGTGTGTGTCCGGGTGCGGGGGAGGGGTATGGAAATTGAGGAGAAATCCTGTGAGATAGCAAAATGACTCGAGGAGGAAGTGTGAGCTGCTATTAATCTTGATTTATTTTCCTTGTTGGCTTTAATGAGAGTTCACTGTAAAATATGTAATGGTGTAATTGCATTTACCAGCCACTAAGCAAACAAAATGTTCATATTGGACAATTTTGCAAAGCCAGAGATTAGAGTTCAGTCATGATTTTGTACATTCAATGCCAAACTTTTTAGTTCATTATTCCTAGTATAGCTGTGATATGGTATAGATATCTAAAACCACATGATTAAGGTAAGCAACGTCCAACATAATGCACACCAATCTATAAATGACACGCTTCCTGTAATGCATGTAAATCCTGTGCTTCACAATCTTTCAGTGTGGACATTCCTTGAAAATCGGTTTATTTACTGTGTGTGTGTGTGTGTGTGTGTGTGTGTGTGTGTGTGTGTGTGTGTGTGTGTGTGTGTGTGAGAGCGCGCGAGCGCGTGTGTGTGCATTAATTGTGGCTTTTATTTACAAAAGTATTTGTTTATGCGTGTGTAAATTTGTTCGCTTGGTCACACATTTTTAATCTGTTTTTATTTGTATAACGATTAATACAAATCTTCCTGGTATTAATCACATCATGTCACACAAGGACATTGTCGTTGACCATTGAGGGACAAAAAACCGGTTCCCACAGGTTAAACCACTACACTTTAGTTTAGAGAGTAACTACACCCAGGCTGCAAATCCTGCTTGTGCCACCATCAAGTTGTTGTTGTTGTTGTTGTTCTTGTTGTTGTATGCTCTGTCCACAGTCTGGGTGTGATCCCAAGACATCAGAGAATAAATGTAAGTCAATTCAATATCCTCCGAATCCGGTTCACATTATCCTTGATGCCCATACATAGTATCTTTCTATGGTGCAGTTTCAACCCCCTGGCTCGATATTCTCAGAGTTTATGTCCAGTCATAGTAAAACCATAAGAAAATTGTTTGTATAATTAAAGTCAAACCTCGCTTTTTTGGGGTTTTAACAATCTGAAGCCTGCTGCCTTTTCATGTTGTTTGTGGATTTGTAAATCAAATTTCCTCTTATGATGTGTGTGCCAACATGAACAGAAATTTGTTTGCATCAGGCTGCAGGCAAGGAGCTAACCCAAAGCCTCTGACTTCCATGTGTTCCCTATACACTCAAACATTTGGATATCATAAATCCTCTTTTGCATGGGTTTTTAATGCACCACTAATTTACACTGAGATCTACAGTGGCTGCAGATGGTTTTTACTGTTTTTTGGTGGATGATAAATATTTTGCTAGGGGGAGGAAAAACACATGAGCCAAACCCTTTAGTTCCATGAGTTTCTTTCTTTCTAACTCCTTCTCAGCGTGTTTGCACACACCAGTTGTAAATTACACGAATAATTATCTGCTATGAGGAAACTCCCTCACAGAGTTTAGACCATGGTGTTTGTGAGTGTATCCATCTGTTTTTTTTGTGGTTACTTGAGTGTGTGTGATGCTCTGTCAGGCAGAACTCCCCAGTATAATCCCAGCTGTCAGATTAAAGATCGATTGAGGTAAACCAGAAATAGTCTGGTGTTACATGGTGATGACATCATGGGGGTTTCTTAAGTGCCAAGGAGGAGAGGAGGTAAGAGGAGAAGAGGAACAAAGAGGGAAGGAGATAAGACGAGAAATAAAAGATAAGCATCGGCACTAAATTGTTGTTGAGTGTGAGTGTTTTCTTCTGACATGGCCGTTTGTTAAAAGCACTTAAAACATTTATAACTTGACAGATGTTGACTTTGTAGCCCCAGAATGTCACTCTTTCCACAATATGAGCAAGTGAAATGAAACTCTGAGGTGTGAAGTTATTGATGTTTTTTTTTTTTGTTGTTGTTTTGGGGTGGATTTGTTTGTCACTGAGTTTTAGGGTGTGTTTTTAGCTTAAACTTAAACTTTGGTAGGCCCATGTGTTCCACTGGTATGTGACTCATTACCAGAAATGAGGTTTTGTGGTTGTGTCCAGCCATAATGGGTTCCATTTGCAATTTTAACAGATTTTCTAATCGGCTTTCTAAAAGAGTGGTTTGATGGATGAGAGTTTAACTCACACTGAGACATTTGCCAAGAGAGTTTTAATGCTGCCACCAGTCTATAGCCGGATATACAAATGAAATATATTTCATATTGTTAGGTCCAACATGTACAGACAGAATGAATGTATACACAGTAATGCAGCATGTCATAGAGGACAATATATTTAAAAATGAGTCACACAATAAGTTATTATGAATATTTATTAATTACTGTTTCGAAACGCCCACAGTTGAGTATCAGTTTTCAACACAATTTAGTTTTGGAATAAACTGATTATAAATTTGTTCACATCATATTGAGATATGACAGGAACTGTTTTGTCTACTGATTATGTTTTCAGGACCTCCTAGTTCTCAGCAATTAACCGTGTGACTACAATTTTATTCTTACTGAGAGGAATGGTGGAGGAAGTTGTGAAACTAAGAACTAAGTTCCCATGAAATAAACTGGAGTCATCCCTAACTAAAGTAATCATCAAATTTAGCTAAATAAGAAAAGTGCCTCATGCTTGTGTCACTGTTCCACTTTCTTTGTCCTCCCAACAAAAAGCAGTAAATAAATTACAAGAATCATAAACACAAAAAGTTTCATTTAGGCTTTATTTCATCAATTACATCACATCAATTAAAATTAACATTTATCAGATGAACATTACATGAGCTTAAAATGAGCAGGTGTGTATTGCTTATGGCTTTATTTGTGTGTTCTTGTTGAATGCTTGTAAGAGTATGAGCAGTGATGTGTGTGTGTCTGTAATCTGAGCTGCTCTGGTTCATCTTGCACAATTACAGTTACAATCTTGGTGCATTTCTTTACCTGATCTCCGTGCACTTATTACATAGATGTACTACTTGTTACTTCCAGCTAGTCTCTTACTGCACTGAAGCTTTAGTGATGTATTTCACTTGTAAGTCGCTTTGGATAAAAGCTTCTGCCAAATGAGTAAATGTAATGTAATCTTCTTCACCATGCAGTACGTTCTCTCTGATGAGGCACTGCTGTGTGGAATACAAAGCGCTGACTTCATCAGAGTCGCCAGCTGACCGAACCTCTCATCTTTTCCTAGACGATCCCAAAATCTGCCCACTCTCTCTTCCTTTGGCATCTTCATACCTGTTAGTAACATCTTTGGCATCTTCATACCTGTTAGTAACCGTCTTCTCACTCAGCTTGTCTGCGTCCAGCCTCAGCTGAGGAAACATGCTGCCGAGCCTTGACACTATAAACACCTTTCCGACACATTTATGTTACCCAGAAGCGCTGAATGGTTCCACTTGAAATAATGACAATTCGATGGGTCGGTAAATCCCAGAACAACAGTGTCAACATGTTTCAGGAGAGAAATCAAGGCGAGAGGCTCTTCAGGTCCTGAAGCAGCTGTGAGTCAATTGGAAAGGCCTCCATCGTCTTCCCATGACTTCGTAGTAGAAAGCTCTCGAACATGCAAAGCATATGGCTCCATGTATGATGATTATGTATAATAAAGGTCGAGGGCCATGCAAATTACGAGAGTTTCCGAGATGGCGCCGGGAGATTACCTTGAAATCCAGGAAACGGGAAGCTAAGCACTACATGCTGAACAGCAAATGGCAGGCAGACACATTTCGCAACTAACTGGTGAACCCGGTGGATGATTTAGCAGCTAAAGATTCAGATATTTTCCTCAGGAGGAAGAGACCAAAAACAAAACAGAGTTTTATTTTGTCAGGTGACCAGAAACATGACACCAACAAGTGTTTTGCTAACAAGTCCATCATATCAACATAAAAGGACTTGTTTACGCTGCCCTCAAGTGGCCAAAAAAAAAAAAAGTTATTGCAGGTTTAACTATAGCGCTGTAACAGGATGTTTTGTCCTCCTGCTGACAGCGGTGTCAGGTCAGACATGTGCGTATCTGTTGTAAGAAGGAACAGAAACAATTTGCAGGACTCTTATTGTCCCTGGAGAATGTTGTGCTTACTCATCTCCCCACTGGGCTCTCTCAGTGTGTTCTTCACTCCACACACCTGATCAGATCTGAGAGCTGCTGTTAACCCGACCCATTGCATCTCATTAGGGCATCAGCTACTGTAAGATGTATCGCCGAGTAGATCTTTTTTGTTTCCACCTGCTTTGCTGCCTTCCTGTTTGTCTCCTGTTTGCTACCTGTTGAACCCGTTGTGTTTCTGTGTTTTTTTTTCTGTCCCTGTGTTTTTACTGAAATGCGATGTCCTGTCCTCTGAACCGTCTCAGTGGCACAGCTGGATCAGCTGTCAGTCGGCTTTGTTCTGGAGCAGCTTTTGATGGCTTGGCGTTTGTATTTACCCGTATATGCACTGATCAAATACTAATGAGGGCACAGCACTGTCAGCACAACGTTTCATTTTATTTATTTATTTATTTATTTTGTTTTGTTTTAAAGTCTTTATTTATTCCGTGTGTATCCTGTACTCTTATCAGCCAAACCACAGTGTATAAATGTTTTTCTCTGCTCAGAGGCTAAAAGCTATTTGGCAGCAACGTGATACTGATATTCTGTTGATTCATAATTAAACAACCAAAGCTATGATTAGAATACCGTGTAATGTTTTGTAAAAATTATTAAACTATATAATTATATACGATATATTATTATACTATGTAATTATATTATACAAAGGGGAAATAACTAGATCTTTGTAGAGCTTTGTCAGCCGGACTTACAGATCAACATATGTAGACAGTGAATCAGAAAACTAATATGAAACTAAAGTAAGACTAGTGTGTCCTAACTTGAGGGCAGGAGGAAAAGCTTAGGAATGGCCAGATGAAGTACTGGAATGATTTCCATGTCAAGTGAGGATAGAGGAGCAAGGAATGATCAAATGAGGGAATTGGGACGTGTTCATTGCCTCCCTCTCAGGTGTGTGAATCCGTTTCCCGTTGAAAATTTCGGAAAGGTGTCCATGCTAAACCAAATACACAGCGAAAACATAATGAGGTGGAAAGGTGGAAATCTATACAAGATAGAAAAAGACATGTAAGGAGAGGGAGACACAATGTAACAGGGCAGAAGACAATGCCAGAGAAGAAAAACAAAAGAATAAGATGTAGACAAAGAGCTCCATGGGGGCAGACCAGACAATGATTAGCATCCTAAGTTTCTTCTCATTAAAATCCAATTTGAATTTTCATTTTGGGGCGCATATGTTATCATCAAGTGGTCAAATGCATCCACACATCCCTGTGTCTGTAGTCCCCAAGGTCTATCTCATTCTATTCACTTGCAAAATGCATTACTGAAACATCAGGAAATATAATTTCTCCTACATAGAAAGACTCAGTAATTGACAGGATGTTCTGTTTCTCTCCGGGTGATTTCTATACTTTGAAGTATCTCTACCTGGCAATGAGAGAAGGTATTCAGCTGGGGAACTGTCTTAAATCGGGTCAAATATTTTACCTCCTTCAACAAATTTATGTCCACACACACACACACACACACACACACACACACACACACACACACACACACACACACACACACACAGTTCATCTAAATAATTCACCAGAAACATAACAAATGCAGTTGCTTCCATACAGGGAAAGGGACATCACTGAATGTTTTAATATAAAAATGACAAAATCATGTCGAAAATCACATACAAAAGGCCCACACAGGGACCAGATCTCAAACCAGTGAATCATTTACAGCATGTAGGAGATTTTCAAAACTCCAGATTGCTTGATGTCATTCCCAACTGTAACTTTAAGGATGTGAAGTTCTACACTGGACACCGTGGCTTGCAGCCTGTCTAAATCGAACTTTCAAATTAGGTGAGATACTTATTGCCATGGCAACAATGAGAAGTCCTGAGACACATTTGACAATTTTTGGCAACAGAGCAGCTCAAGTAAGCCACAGTTACCATGGAGTTCAGTGAGGCACAATGATAGAGAGAAAAGTGGGACAACTGGCTGGATTGGTATTTGGGGAGACAACTGGGTTTAGTCAAACGAAATGTGAAATGTGTCAGAAACACGTGGGAGATATTCAAGACAAACACAAAAAAAACTGGACGTGATCTCTCTGCTCGAGAGGCTTTTTGACATCACTGTCGTTTCATATTGATATCAGATAAGGGTGACATCTTGGAATAAATATGAGCAGTTATCCAAAAAAAAAAAAAAAAAAAAAATCTTTTATGAGGAATGATTTGGAAACTCGGCATGAAGGCCTGCGGTGTGGTCGCAGCCAGAGAGAGGAAGGACGACTGAGGCAACAGTAAATAAATGATGGGAGCCGAGAGACACAAGATTGTGTGACACGGACAGACCCACTTAAATGAGTGACTGTGGGTGTGCATGAAAGAGAGCAATTGACCAAGAGAAAAAAAAAAGGGGGGGAGGGGGGGGGGGGGATGGGGCACCAATTCAACTGGCAGTATATATCACTGCCAGCTAAATGGCCTCGGAAAAAAAAAAGAAATGATCAAGACAAAACTGCATGGCCATTACATGAAAATGATGGATTTCACAATATCTCAATAAGAGATGGAGGAAAGAAAAAAAGACAGGGATGGGAAAACAAAACTGAAAGAGACAGAAATTCTAAAAACACAAAGTCTGGAGAAAAGTAGACAAGCCTTCGATCGCTAGACTTTTACTAAGACAGATGTTTAACAACAGGGAATTTCTCAGGTTGTCCATGAGGTTGTAACAGTAACAAATAATGCACACCTGTGCTTTTTCAAGCCCCTAAAACTGAGACTTTTGGAAACACTGCTGGACCTGTTTTATCTCCGGGGTTGTGATTTGGTCTGGACGATACTTCTGGAAACGGTAATGCAGATATCCACGTTTGCTCCCTGATTGGGTCTTATTAGTAAGAACCCATCCTTCCCTGATTCATCATTCTCCTATCACGTGATCCCTTTCCGGATGAGAACAACCATTCCAAATCTATGGTTTCCGCCGCCGTGACCGCCTTATACTTATTGTTACTTTCAGTAACAGTTCCACCTCGTCGTCGGTCCAAACAAAGAAATCTATTCTTACATTTCGCCATCGCTGTTTTGCGTTCGTAGTATTTTCTGCCTCTAAGCAACCAACTGCAGAGTAGACAAACTGCTTCCTATTTACGTCAGCATGCACATGCAGTGTTTTCATGCATGTTAGTATCTATCATACTCACCATCCTAGTTTAGGATGTTAGTATACCAACATTTTCTAATCTGTGCTAAACACAAAGGACTGAGGCTGTTGGGAATGTCAGTTTTGCAGGTATTTGGCCATAAATCAATATTGGAAAAAAAACACAAACTTTTGACTTGATGGAGACGACATTAAATGAAAAATGAATGACCACCCAGGTCTGTAGGATTCATCTGGGAACTCTGGGAATTTTTTGTAGTAAATTTCATGGAAATCTATTCAATGGGCTGTAACAAAGTGGTGGACCGACCAGCCGCTAGCGTGGCAAATAAAAACTTTCAGCTGCAGTGTAATAACGTCTGTCTCCTTTGTTCGTGTTTGGTGGTTGACACAGCCATCCATCCAACCAAAGCAATCTGGAAAAAGATGGGACACACTGGCAGTGGTCTGAATGAAATATGATAATGGATTGAGGCTAGACAACCAGGCAGACTATTACACACGTGCACACACTCACACACACATGCATCCACACATGTACACTGAGTGGCACAAAGTTAAAGAAGAAGACTGAGAGAAAGAGAAGGGGATGCTGGGAATAGGCTGACCCACTAAATGTCATTTTGCGTCTGAATGGACTGAGACGTGGAACGCGATTGATGTCACTCAGCAGGCAGACGTTTCGTGTCTGATCTGAGACAGCTGCACTGAGGGGCCACGTTTGCAAATTGGATAAGTTACAAAATGACCCTGGGAATGAAACTGAGACCGATATTTTGGATCAGACGTGAGCTTGTTGCACTGAGGGGCATGCTTTCTAAGTGGGCTGCAACGATAGGGTCCACAGGGAGAAAATAAAACACCGTTCTGGGCTCTATAGTGACCTGCACGCAATAAAAAAGACATGTTTCTGAATAGGATAGGTAGGAAACCGGCGTAAAGACACGGGGCCAAGTGCTTTTGGGTCTCATAGATGCTAGTTTCATTAAGTGACGGATGGAACTGTCAACCAAGGTGATTTTGTGTGAAAGAAATCTTGGTCCTCTATGGGACCTGCAGAGAAACCAATTTAAGGTATGGGACAAAGATAGGAATTGAGGGTATTATGTGAGCTCGTTTCGGTTTGGGACACATTTTTTTGAATGGGCCACTTGTGAAATTTCCAGATATGGGGAACTTTAGAGCAAATAAAATTGAAATGGTACTAATAAGGACAATGCTATATGCCTTTGGGTAGCACACAATCTGTTTTATGACTCAACTGACAGGAAGATCCTGACAGTTTCATCACACTTTGTTTTATATATATATATATATATATATATATATATATATTTCTTACTTTTTGAATTGCATTAAAAGTAAAAGCAAAAACACCTACAGATACAGATAAGAGTGAGATAATTGTAACTAAATCCTCCTTAAAGGAAATAATGCTGTGATGAAACATTCCCACAGAAATAAGGTCTGACCAACCTTTTTGTGTCTGATTGGAACCACTAGTGGCCAAGTCATGAGTCTGCCTAAATGGAGAGACAAGCATTTATTCATGAAAGGAACTAATTGCACTTAGTCGTGTATCTGAAAAAGAATTCCCACTAGACTTGTTTTTCAATAGCCCCGTGATGAGTGATAAGACCACAGAGGAGGTATAGAGCTGATCACAATAATGTATGAGCTGCATCTGTTCTGATGAAGGATCCAAACGTTCCTTGAGGATTTTCTCTTACTAAGCGTTTCACATCCAGGAGTTACTGGTAGAACACAGTTAGCTGTGCAGTTGATTGTTCAGAGTTTGAGATGAATCATTGCCTCGTTCTTCATGTCAGGAAGAAGAAACCGTTGTAAATAAGTAGTGAATTAAAAGACTGTGTTTTCCGAAAATGAGATGAATAGCATGAACTTGAAAGAGAGAATAACTTGCAGCTGATGTTACCGAAGACATGACTCATGGTCAGTGAGGAACACTTTTGGTGGTTTGTAATGTATGTATTTGCTTTTAAACCGATGTCTACATATTTTAGGACATGAAGAAAAAGACAGGACACTCACTTTGTAAGGGATGGGTACCGAAACCAGGCATTAAATGGGCCCCGGGGGTTTAATTTCTAAACACCATAGTATCAATTAGTTCCGACATTATCGGCTCTTCTTTCATTAGTTAAGAAATTCAGAAAATAGATGTCCTATTTGTTTCTGCTACATAAACGTTCTCTCGCACATTTTATCTCACCAACTGCGTTTCTGCTTATGTGATGCGTTTTCGTCGTTCCCAATGCAGAAGTTCATCTGCATCTCTCTCTCGGAGCCTGTGTGTGTGTGTGTGTGTGTGTGTGTGTGTGTGTGTGAGGGGCGGGGAAGCACGGTGTGGTTAAGTCTTTTAGATGTAATGGGGGGAAACACGAGCGATCTAGCGAAAGTCCATCATATACAGGCGGAGATTACATATTGAGTACATATGAGAAAATAAAGCAATGTTAATTCTGTTCTTAATTTCTTTTTTTTTTTTTCTTCCAGAATAACAAAATCCGAAAAGAGTACCGTTAAAGTGCCGGATCAAAATCTCAGCGATACCCATCCTTACTCACTCGCAATGCTGTTGCTGCTTTTAATTTGAATATTTTGCTGAAATTTGGTGTAATAGCAACGTTATTCATTTGTTACTACGCAAATACTACAGTAATTGTGTGAGATATCCTTGTGAACCAGATGCGCTGAAGGACTTTGTAGGAACTTTACTGTCATAAGTCAGCTAATTGTGATGAAGACAAGTATTAGTGAAAGAAGGTGCAATGATATACATTTTATACAGCAAACTTCACAGATATGATGTGAGTCTGATAGAGGACAGTCACTTTGATAGCAGTGTGCTGCGACGCACTCTGGCAGACAGAGACAGACTGAGCATATATTTACTTAAGAGTGGGAGCTATACAGACAGACATTTGTCAGAGAAATTTACCTGTCAGGCTGTAGACACCCAAACAATCTGCGGCTCTGTAAATGGAGCGAACACAACAACTTATCAAGATCCCTGCAGCGCTTTAGACAGAAGGTTAAATGAGACAAGGTACTGGAAGTGTGAGGAAAAAGCAATAGATTGTTATTATAGACACTTTTTCTCAAAAAAGTTGTTCTGATGATGGTGGAGACTTTTTTTTTTTTTTTCTCTGAACTCTCTTACGTCTGACACCAAGGATTTATTTTTATTCAAAAATCAAATTGCCTGGTTCAACAGCAAAGTTTTGGTTCATCCAGAAATCATAGAGATTTATTGGCAATGTGGACTTAATTGTGGGGAACACTTATGAAAGCAATACCACTGACATTATGTTCTCAGTAATCTTGGCGAGAGTCTTGTGGAAAAAAAAAAATCTGGTCTCGTAATAATTTTATTATGTCATAAAATAAATTCAATATGCTGATTGAGAGTATAAACCCAGCCACAAACCTACGTAAAAACTCATTATTTGTGCCAAGATGTGTTTGTGTCATTGCCTCGCTCAGCTGTGCCACAGCAGCTGACGAGTATTACCATCTCTTTGGTAGCTTGTTTATTTTGGTGCTTGCCATTGGATGAATACTTAGCCAGTAATTTTTCCACTGTTGGAAATGATCATATGTTTGCCTTCCATGCAGATTTCCTTTTTGTTCAGTAGTCCCTTGGGCAAGATTAGACATTGGTACGACCCAATGTGGCAAAATCTGATCACTAAATTTTGACTTAGATTATAGTATTTTGGTATTACAACCAAATATATCCACAACCAAACAACCAAAATATGAATGAGTGTTTTGTCGCTCTAATCATTCAGTGAAGATAACTACTCTCTACAATAAACTGGACCTCAGGTGCTGGTGCATTTCTCACCATATTACAACCTTTAACATTTTTCTATCATTGTGGTTGACATCATTTTTAAAGGGCAGAATGTTACCTTTCAATTTTGAGTTTGTCTGATAAATGCAGTGGTCAGCTGAGCCCTGTACAATGTCTGACGCACATTTTTCACAATTTTGTCAAAACTGCTGTCTTTCTCTTTGCACTGTAAAAACTGGCATCATCACACATAGAAAATCCAAGAAGTGCAATAATCATAAAACTCCATGAAAGATTATAATATAATCTTATAATTGTATATTATTTGCTTAAGCACATTGTACTTGTCTACACTTGTGACTTAGATGAAAATCAGATGACATTTTATGATCAATTAATGTAGAAAACCAGGTCATTACTAAGGGTTCATATACTTTTTTATTACCACTGTGTATAAAAATAGAAGCACAACCCTTTTGATTTTACTCTCATTTTTCATGAGTTCAAGACCTAAGATTTTTTTCTATATATTCAGAAGGCTTGTGTTTAAATCTATACTAGGGAACACTTCTCCTTTGCTAAGATCATCCATCCACCTGACAGGTGTGGCACATTAAGATGTTGATTACACAGCATGATTATTGCACAGGAGTGCCTTGGCCTGGTCACAATAAAAGGCAACTTTAAAATGAGCAGGTTTATCACACAGCACACAACCACAGGTGTTGCACGTTTTGAGGGAGCATACAATTGACATGCTGAATGTCCATCGGAGCAATTGTCATTTCACTACCATATGCTGTCTCTGATGTCGTTTCTGAGATTTGGCAGTACTTCCAACCGGCCTCACAGCTGCAGACCACTAACCATGCCAGCCCTGGACCTCCTCATCCAGCCTGGGACCAGCCACTTGGACAGCTGATGCAACAGTTGGTTTGCACAGTCAAAGAATTTCTGCACAAAATGTCAGAAACTGTCTTGGTGAAGCTTATCTGCATGCTCGTCACCCTCACCGGTGACTTGACGTGACTGCAGTTTGTTGTCATAACCGACGTGGGTGATACAGATGAATCCCTGGTTCTCACTGTACCAGAGGGTATTGTGTTAGCGAGAGGTTTACTAATGTCAACATTGAGAATCAAGTGCCCCATTGGGCTGGGGTTATGGTACGGGTAGGCAAAAGCTATGGATAACGAATGCAGGTGTGCATTTTTTGATGGCAATTTGCATACACAGAGATACCATGACAGGATCCTGAGGCCCACTGTCGTGCCATTCACCCGCCAACATCACCTCATGTTGCAGCATGATAATACTCAGCCCCATGTTGAAAGTATCTGGATGCAATTGCTAGAAGCTGAATCCCAGTTCTTGCATGGTCTGAATACTCACCAGCACCCATTGCCAATATCCAGTAACTTTGCAGAGCCATTGAAGAGGAGTGGACCAACATTCAACATGCCACAATCAACAACCTGTTCAACTCTGCGCTGCATGAGGCAAATGGTCACACCAGATACTGATTAGTCATGTGAAATCCGATTTCAGTGTCTGTCCGTCCGTCTGTCCGTCTGTCCCATTCTCATGGACATGATATCTCAGAAACACCATGACAGAACTTCTTCAAATTTGGCACAAATATTCACTTGGACTCAAGGACAAACTGATTAGATTTGGGGGGTCAAAGGTCAAGGGTGTGGTGACCTCACAAAACACAGTTTTGGCCTTTTGAACGCGATATCTCAGTAACTTCTTGAAGGACCTACTTCCAATTATGTGCAATTGTCCACTTGGACTCGAGGATGAACTGAGTAGACTTTGGTTGTCAAAGGTCAAGGTCATGGTGACATCAGAATACACTTTTTAGCCATTACTCAAGACCTCACACAGAAAGTTTGACAAAATTTCACACAAATGTTTAATATTTTACTCAAGGATGTAACCTGAAACTAGCCTTAGTGGCGGAGGCGTACAACCATGAGGCGGTAATTCTAGTTTCAGAATAAAACTGCACATTTTAGAGTGGCCTTTTATTGTGACTAACCCAAGGCACACCTGTGCAGTAATCATGCTGTGTAATCAGCATCTTGATATTGCACACCTGTAAGGTAGGTGGATGATCTTTACAAATGAGGATCATTTGACATGGATTCAAACACATTTGTGAACAACATTTGAGAGGATGAAGTCTTTTGTGTGCTCAGAAACAATCATAGATCTTTTATTTCCATTTATGAAAAATGGGAGCAAAAACCAAAGTGTTGCATTCATATTTTGTTCAGTGTACACCCAGAGGCACACATGTTAAACTTTGACCCCCAAACCTCTCCACTGTAAATTATTACAGAACAAGCTCAGAGTCAACAGAACTTTAATCACACCTTTAGCAACTCTAAACGAGCCGAGACACCTGTCTAATTATTCCTAAATTTTAACATACTTTGCCTCCACACCCCCTTTCTGCTGCCAAGGTATATAGATAGACTGATCAGAAAGTTTCCTGCTTTTATTGCTGCCCCTGTCTCATTACTAAATAATATTTAAATCTATCTTACACCTCAGAGATAATCTTAATCTTAACCTCTTTGGCAGCAGTAATTTGCAAAACTCTGCTTCCTCCAGTGTAATACGAAGAGAGCACGACTGTGATCTGGCAGGTATAAAGTAGTAAAATGCATACCAAGAGATCTCTGGGTCATCAAGAGTCTGGAGCAGTGGAGAGGATGAGGGAGGGAGAGATGGGTTGAAGAACTGCACAAGACAGGCTGGAGGCAGACTGCATCTGGGACGAGCCGACAGACAGACAATAAGTCAGTGCCAGTGGGATTAGAGGAGGAGGCGGAGAGTAAATTGGTAGGAAGTGAAAGAGTGGCTAGGGGAAGGAGCTTTGGATATTGTGAGGCTTTTTTCTCAAAGTAGGTGCCAAACTGTTTGGCAGAAAGAGAGATGGGAGGAACAGGGCTGGTTTTAGAGGTGGAGGATTGGATTTACAGAGGATGGGAGTGGTGAAATGTTGATTGCAGAGGTAACTTTCGCTATGGCATCTACCGTGATGTCTTAAGCGGCAGAGACAGATGCAGAGAAGGACAAGGGAGTCTAAAAGTGGAGGATATTTATCAAACTGCCTTCTCTTTTGACTGCAACTCTGAAGACTTAACAACATTTCAGACAGTCGGGGGGGGGGGGGGGGGGGGGCTGAGAGGAGAGAGGGTCCAGAAAGAGCAATTACCTTCGTTCTTCATCACCCGTAGCATAATCTGTCATTCGTTCTAGTTATACAGAGCGCACAGTAGAGTGAATACGTAGATTATCATGAAGTCGCAAGCGACAGTACAGGTGTCTGTGGAGGGAGCGAGGGTTAGATGAGCACCGGTTCTGTCAGCCACACATCAGAGTGAGAAATGAGGGACTCTCTACCAGTTTGCACCAGTTCGGTGGCTGTTTAGGATGTAGGAGTGAAGAAATATATAATTTAGTGGATCTAAATCTGCACTACCTACGCTCCCCTAACATCCTGCCAGAGTATCTGCTATAGGAGTAGCTCTTTATTTGTGCAATATTTAGGAGACAGGGTTGCATCTTGATGTTGAGAAGTTGTATCTTGAGGATTAATTATGTAACATATAGTGAGGATGGACCACAGTGAACACATAGAGGTCATATCAGAAAACAGGTAAACATAGAGCAAAAGTATAAACTTGCTTACTAAAAATGAAATCATTTGTTGCAGGGCCATGGCTAAAACAGTGTGCGGCAGAGAGGGCCTCAGGTGGTTCTGTGCACTCTGGGTGATCAGTAACTCCGAGACGGAGACAGACAGCAGGGAGGCATGAAGCGGGAGGAGACAGGAGCAGCTCTCTCAGCAACTTGACTGACAATTTCTCAAACACGATTTTAGGGCATTAAGAATTTTCACAGCTTTGTCTTCCTCTCCTTCAGCTGATTTAAATCAGGCGCTTCAACCAAATAACCCCAGGAAGTGAGGAGACCCAGAAAGCGAATATCGCACTGATGTCCCGTTCTTGTTTTTGCTTTTCCACTTGTTGTGATCAGCAAATACATGAACAGGCTTTGTTATAGACGTGTGTTTTGCACGCAACAGCAATAACACAGAGCTGTGTTATACAGTGTATACAGTGTTATTCTACTGATGGTGGGAGCGCAGGCAGGGAGGATCTGAGTGCGGACACACAGGCTGACTGGCGCAATTAGGGACTTTAATAGATTAAGTAATGAGGATTAGGTTTGGAGGCAGACGGGTGGACGGGCAGGCAGGTAACCAACAGGTAACTAAATTCAGGCAATAAGCAACAGGAAGAAGAGTCAGCTGGCACAGATGCAGGCAAGTTCATGAGGGAAATGTGGAACAGGTGTGTAGGTGGAGGGGGGAAGTTCCACTGACTGGGAATGGGAAACAGTCGAGCAGCTGGATCTGGGAACAGATTTTTTTTTTTTTTTTTCTGATTCAGTACAAAAGTACATTAAAACAATTAGCCTTCAATCTAGCTATCATGTTGTCTTTCACCTTAACATGCTCACTCTACTTCTAACTGGGTTTCATAAGGTTGTATGATTTGTATATGGTTGTTTTGCACTCACGAGTTAGATCTAAGCTAGTGAGTGCTTATTATGTAGCACTGCATAAAAAAAAAATACGGTAATAATTAGCGTGATAACATGTTTTCAACATGTGTATTCATGTCATTTGTTGATATAAAGTTTGTGAAGAGCTGGGAAGTTTTGAATGACTTCGCTCAGCTTCTTGTCCACTGCGCACAAAGTCACAGCAGTTGAGAAACATGACAGTGTGGAAATCTCATTTGCTGTCGCTGCTGTGACCATGAAAGGCTCAGCTGTGCCCAACTGTCCTTGGCCAACAGTTTCGTTGACTTGCCAGTCAGGCCATCGGCTGTCCTTTTCCTCACCATTCATATTCCCTCTATGGAAATTGAATGGAATTCTGGAAGCTGGTTTATTGTGTTATTCACAGTTAGAATGAATGGTTACTGGTAGGTCTGCATCATTACTAAAGACCTACTGGACCAGAAAAGCTCTGGACTGAGATCTCATCAAATGGGAAGTGAAGACAAATGTGTGAATGCAGTTTCCTTTTGTTTTGTCTTTGGCACACTTGAAATTGATTTAAACACTATTATACTCAATGCATAAGTCTACAGTGTTGTACACGCCATCTCATGCTCACAGCCATTACACACAATAAATGTCCACACATAGCAAAACACACGCTACCCATTCTCATATCCAGTCAATCACCTGTCTTGTATGGCGCCTAACCCCCAGGATTAGCTGTGATCCCAGCAGTCATTTTCACTGCATTAACTCGGATCATTGGTTCTGTTTGGCCTGAGCTGTGAACTGACTGACCTGGGAACACGCACGCACACACACACACACACACACACGCGCACACACACACAAACACAGGAACACTTGTATCCAAACAAATGTATATTTGACTAATCTGACTGCTCTCCTGGAAGTCCCAGCTGTATTAGGCAGAACATGACGTTTTAAGACGGGACAAAACAAGATAAAACTTTATTGATCCCTGTGAAGTAAAGTTAGTCGGTGCAGTGGCAAATGAAATATCACTGACTGAGGAAAAACAAAAACAAAAAAAATGGCAGTACACAACTAGAATTAAAAAATGATCATGTAGAAAGTAGTTTGAACAGTTTTGTTAATAAACTCCTAACAATTAAACAAAGTAGGCAGAATGTGGGAAGCAGATTGATTTATTTACAGTAAATTAGCTAATTTTATTTTATTTTACGGATAAATGAAATACAAATTGAACTTCATATGAAACATATTTTGCGGATACCTCACTATTTAAACAGAGCCTATTTGTTATTTTTCATAGTTGTAATCACTGTAAATGCACTGTACATTTGCTTAATATGAGGGTGGATTCATTAACATAATCAGACAATATACAGTGTACTAGTGGATATCTATCAATATAATGAATACCTTTGTGAAACTCAAATGACATTTTGGATGGTTTTATTACATAATGAATAATCAAACGTGGGTGAAGTCAAAAAAGAAAAAAGCGCCCCCCCCCCAGCAATGTAATATGATGTAATTACTCTTCTGTCATGCAGAGCCAACAGGAGGGAGATGTGTGTAGCCTTTAGTAGGTTTATTGTATTGCCCATATTTCCCCTAGAAGTTCCTCTCCCACGTCTTTCTCACACCCGTACACATGTAGATACTTATTCACCATCATCACACGGTATATCTGACAATTTGTAACTAATAATTGACATTTGCTTTTGCTGTTCTTACAGCATGAGCTCCTGTAGTCAGCCACGGCACAATGTGCTGTATATTTTTCTAATTTAGTGAACCGCTAACTTTGCTCCTACTTCTTCCTTTTAATTTATACATCTTTATTACTTGCCACTTCTTTATTGTCAGGGCTGCACAAATGGAAGGAGGAAATTAAAATCTCTCTCAGAAGGATTTTACTATAATAATGTGTTTCCAGAGTAAAATGAGCTCTCCTCCTTTTTCATACAATAGGCTTTTCTTGCATCCTGCTGATTTGTTTCACATCGAATTACAAAGGAGTATCACACTCCTGTTTTCTATTGTGTCTCTTGTACTGATTGCGTGTCAGTAATTCTCTTTAAACAAGTGTTAGTGTCCACATGTCCTTGCATCAGTGTCACCAGGAAAGGGTATCTGCAGGCATCAGCAAATTAAATTTAATGCTTTGCATGACCTTTTTAATGCCACTTTTCATGCCTTTAAATGCCACTTGGGGCCTTGATTAGTTACACAGAAGCAATATGTGAACATAGTAGCTTTGTCCAAGTTAACGTCATGAGAAATGATACAGTTTTTTGCACTTTAAAATGTGTTCTTATTTATCCAGAATTAAATTATTCTATAACAAGTTTATTGAAATGAATAAAATATCCATTTATTTATGGAAAATTGTTGCTTTTTTGCTTAAGACTTGAGAGAACTCAATATAAACCTAAACTTACTAATGATATAAGATTCTTATATCCAGCCCATCACACAAACCCTGTGCAACTTTGGAAGAGAATTAAACTGTGAAATTATATTTAAAACTGATTTAGGAAGCAGGAAATCGCCTTAAACTCCGTCCTCTAACATCAGCCCTGTGTAATAAATCTTCTATCCTGCATTTACTGTCTGACAAGTTAAACTTTCTCTTGAACTCCATCATTGAAGAGGTCTGTGCAGCAATTAAGAAGCGACAGAAGGATTTTGGGTGATTTTAACACCACTCGTGCCTTTATGAATGCCGGGCCATTTCTTAATCCAAGGCACACTTGTTCTGATTCGGTCACTTGCATGCAAGCATACATGCACAAAAGACCTTTAAAAACACACTCCTTCGCACTGTCTCCCTCTCTCTTTCCGTGTCACACACTTCTCATCGCCTGCTTTCACAGACTTGAATTTAACTAGCATGCATAATATTGTGGTAAGAGTGACGGACTTGGTCAAACTGGCTGCATTAAACCGCAAGCCTCACCGATTAGAACCAGATGACGGGCGTGACTCTTATATTTCTCTTCATAAATCCCACGGAATGAAATGTAAACCCAGCTTACTAAATCAGCTCTGTGTGACTACCTGTCATCTGTCTTTATGTGGAACGAAGTTAAAGATCACCACTGATCTTTGTGATGAACTGCAATATAATTCTTGGTGATAAATCACATGCCCAGACTGGATGTGGCCGTGGGAGTCGTGGTTTGGCCGTCATAAAACATCAAGTCAAAATCAACCATTGATCTTCCATTGATGAGAGATGTAATCTGTGTTGATAAATCACCTCTTTTTTTTATCTTGTTTTGGAGCATTAAGCAGCCCAGTCGCATGAATATTGGCAGAATGCTTCTTTCGGATTAGAGGATTTGGTTTGGTGTCTGTATTTTCGATTAGACCTTTTATAATTCCTCTTTTGACCAGACTTTGACAGGATTTCAGGGCCACTGTTGACAGTTGGATGTATTAAAGTGATTGAAAACTACATCATGAATCCTCACATAAAAAACTTTCAGACTGTGGTTTGTGCGTGAAGTGGCCGACGTTATTAATATGCAATCAGCTTTAATCACAACACAAATAATGACAGGAAGATCTATATAAATTCTTACAACACACTGAGAACAGTGTTCCAATAAGAGCTACCCTTTCATTAAGTTGTACATTTTTTTGTGATGTATTGAATTGTGGTGACATAAATATCACCAAATTAAAATCTTCTCTCTTAGCATTGCAGAGTTCATCAAGGTTCATATTGAGGACACGGCTTTCCTCATATTAAACATTGTCACTTGTAAGAGTAAGATTTTCTTGTATCGCATCCCTCCATTTTCTACTGGAACTCAAAGACTCAAATGACTTTGCCAGTTTCAAAGAACACCCCAGTGATATCACAACATTTTCTGTTACTAAATGATAATGAATTAAATGAACCAGTTTCTCTTCTTACCCTTTCCTGATGCACTCTGAGTCTGAATCTTTTCACAACGATGTAAGCTTTGTGTCCAGGGACAGATTAATGGAAAATTGACTCACCTGTTCATTAATACACTCACGGCTCCAAAAATGTTGACAAATTCCATTTAAATTAAATTTGAAAAAAAAAAAAAAAAAAAAAAAAAAAAAAAAACGATTCCGTAAGTTTTTTAAAAGGTACTTAAGTATCTCAGCATGAAGAACAGCATCAGTGCTGCTTGGCATAGATGCTACAAGTTGATGAACACCTTCTGCCAAAAGGTATTCACTCATTGTTTGATGTAAATAGAGGAGAGCACTGTGTAACTTTGTCACTTCAAATTCCCCTCTAAAGTGTTCAAGGTGAGTTGAGATGTGGTGACTGTGAAGGGCTGTCCTCCCACGAAAAGCAACACCTGCAGTTGTTTTAACAAATCCCCAAAAACAACATGTGTTCGCTTTCAGGTGACAAAGCCCTGCAGCGGCTGAAGGAATTATGACTCTTGTCTCTCAGGAGCAAAGACGGAAGCAGTGTGACATTATGTTAGAGCCACAAAGTATGCAGGAGGTGGTTTTTGCAACTGAGACCATAGTCATTCATGTTGAAGGTTCTCTAACCTTAATGCAGTAGTCATTTTATCCCCCAATGCTAACCATGTTGTTTTTGTGCCTAAAGCTGATCATACCTTAAGCAGACTGCTGTCAGTTCATGAAAATGGATTTACTTCAAGCAGTGACTTGAAGGGATTTTGGAAGGCACTAAAAAACAGTGTCTGTCAATATCAGATTCAGGTGGGAAAACACTTGTGTTATTCTAGAGGGTATTGACGAACAGCGTGTTTTGTTTATTTATTTAATTCAAAAGGTCCCATGTTGTATAAAGTGATGTCGTTTTTGATTATAAAGCAGATTCTATACCAATACTATGAAATGATCACAGTGCTCAGAGCGCAGGAAATCCTACACAGCATGTGTTCAGAAAATGAGCCGTCAGGACATTCTGAACTTTGTGATGTCCACTATACAGTCACTGCCCTCAGCCTTGTCCCCAGCACAGTCCACCTGGACAAGCCAATCAGAAGAGAGGCTCAGAGCCTCCTTTCTTCACAGCGTCTCCTCCTCTCTTCTGGCGCCGTGGATAGTAGCAGCTAAGTAGCATTAGTTGCCCAGCAGTTATCCAAACACAGTCAAAAGAATGGCAGCATGTGATTTCTTGACAGCGTGGGACATTTGAATTTGAGAGCCATACTGCAAGATATTCCATTATATTTTGAATTGTTACCTGGTGCCTGAATTTAGTGTTTTCCTTTAGAAAGATTTCCACCATAAATGTATGCAGAAAAGACACAAATGTAATAAAAATTCACCAGAATGCAGGAAATTAAGTGTCTGATGCTCAAAATTTCCCAGGGTAGGACTTGGAGACGAAGTGTTCAAACAAAAGCTACGCTCATGCTGAGTTCCATCCTTACCTTGGTATCCTCTGGATAGTTATTTATTCCACTGTGTATTAGTACTTTGTACTAATACTATGTGTACTGTCTTCCCAGTAAATACTATGTGATGGTGGTGAAGCATGGTTCAGAAGGTGAACTGTTGCCGACTGAATGGGTTTGAGAAGAACTGAGATGAACTACCACAAAGCCTATTCCCTCAAGTGCCTCCCACCATTTCTGTTTGAGACCATTTGAATGAAGCCAGGAATTCCTGAGGGATTTGCCTGTCTGTGAAGGGAGGACATGAGTCTGAGATCACATAGAAATCCCTGACTTGCATACAATCTGCCAAGCCTCTGTACACATGCCTTTCTTTACTGCCTCTCTTTTCATTTGCACAGGCATTCTTAGTATTTGTAGGCCGCTTCATTCATTTTGGTACAGCTTGTACAGCACAAAAGCAGATGGCTGTATATCAATATGCTATAACTCATGACTGTGCAATCTATGGGAAATTTGTGTTCATTGACCAAAATCTTTGTATGTGATGTCTCTCTGAAGTAGTTGAACCTGTTCAATAGAGCCAGGAGAGAGCACTTCCATTCTGTGGTTAATGCAGTATAACGAGTGAAGAGGGTGAGAAAAGGCTGATGCTTTCGAGCGCTGACCCTGATCCCATTGCACATTAATGAAATCCTTTCTTTCTGCAGCCATTCCTTACGTCATCCTGCATTTTCCAAACTTTTTTACTAATATTTCCTCTACAACGTTTTGCTTTACACATTTTCAAGTTCAGCCTCATTGAGGAACTTAGACGTCTGGATGCCAAAAGATTGCTAAATCACTGGCTAGCCCTGCTTATTTTCAACAAGGTTTTGAGTTATTTCACAGACTTTGGACAGCTGGTAGGTTGTAATTTTATTCCAAAGAATGCAGGACTATTTCTCTGTTGCCATCTGGTGACTTATCTATCTGAAGGCGATCCCACTCTGTGGATGGCAACAGACATTTTCTATAGGGATTTCTGTAGGATTTGTGAATCTGCCAAAGATACAAGCTGAAAATAAATTGGAACACTTTAATGAAATATGAACAGTAACATCTAAAACCTTAACATATTCATTTTAAAGAGCTGGAGCTTGGTTAGGGCCTGATAAATTGGGGAAATGTTTTACACCAAAACGTTTATTGAATAATTTATAAACATAAATTAACACGTCGAGAATAGATAGTAAAAAACAATGTTTTTTTCTTGAAGAAACTTTTTCCACATTAAAATATTTAGAAATGACTCGACCTTGTTACTTTTTTTTTTTTTTTAAATGTGTACTTATATTATCACAAATGTTTCCAGGAGTTTTCAAAACCAGAGAGATATGTTATTTAAGTCATGGTAATGGTCCGTTCCACTTGGTTGCCTGTCAATGACGTCATACTCCCCATCCAGTTTCAAGCCACATTTGTAAGATATACTTTGCACACATAGTTTTCATCTATGTATTTTAACTGGATGAAATATTTTAGTCATCGGACAACTGGATCTTGAGTTATCAGAGATAAAAGGTTGAACTTGTGAGCCAAATGTTTGTCAGCTCAGCGTCCCTCCGAGTCCAGCGGACGGCATCAGTGCGTCACAGATTTTTAACATGAAACTTCTTTATTCTATGGTTCCACCGGTTATAATCCCCTGGTCAGTTTGTTTTGGAGAGGAAAACACTTCTGTGGAGAATCCGGCTGCCGGTGAAAACCTCCTGAACAACTGTCACTGAAGGAATCCAAGCCAGGACAAAGTGGTGGCAATGGTGGTGAAGACAACAACTTACGACGTTACCAAACGCTGTCTTTTGATATTGTTTTGAGAGTCCCCTTGCAGCTGATGTTACGACTGTGCCTTCAAGTGGGCAGCCAGTGTGA
Organism: Seriola dumerili; assembly: GCF_002260705.1. Taxonomy (NCBI): domain Eukaryota; kingdom Metazoa; phylum Chordata; class Actinopteri; order Carangiformes; family Carangidae; genus Seriola; species Seriola dumerili. The sequence continues at coordinate 139,768 of NW_019177581.1, read as the reverse complement.
ATAGCAATTTATTTCCACTTCTTCAGAACAGAGAAAGTGTGTGCCATTTTCAAATGTTCAATAGGAGCATTTTAAATCGGAGTCCATCATATTTTTCCTGTTTGACAGAAGAAGAAGACTTTTTGAAATTCTATACTTGGAGGACAGTGCTAAATACTTAGAGGGATTTTTATTGTCCCAAAACAAATTACACCGCTTAAAACTTTTAATGTCTCCACTATTTTTTAATTATACATTTTAATTTTTTGTCTCTTTAATAAGGCTATGTAATGAATTGAGTCAGGTCTGCACCATAGATTGCCGCATTAATCACTCTAGTCATAATCAACTAGAATGAATGATAATGGCTCCCTAAAATGTCTTTCCACTTAATTACAAATCACCTCTGACACAGTCTACATTCATCACTGAAAGGGCTAAAACACTTACTCAAAACCAGAAGTGACACATAACATGCATCATATGTTCATGTCACACAGAAAATTCATATTTGTTTGACTGGAGTGTTTACAGGTGTAATTACTTGGATATCTGTAAGCTTCTTTTCATAAAGCGAGAAATTCTTCTACCAACGGGATTCTGGCAGCAGGAGGGAGTCCATGCTGCTTGCATCCCCACTGAGGTGATCCTCACCGACATGCAAGCAAAGAAACATTTTCAGTACCCACGGAGCAATAGTTAGAAATGGTGAATTACATTAACTGCCTTCAAAGTATAAAAAAAAACAAAAAAAAAAACATCAATGAACACTGAGCCTTGCTGACTATGCTCAATACAAAGCCATTTGTTTTATCCCTACGTGTGTGTTTACCTCTAAGCCTCAATCTCAATACAATGTGAACACATGTTGAGCTTTATATAAGAACAGGAAGTAGAATTCATCAGATTCCACTGAGCTGAACGTGTCAAAATGTCCCAAATATTACAAGCATTACATGGGATTTGGAGAGAACATTAACGCATAAAGAAAAGGCGTCATTGAAGGCATCATGTCCGTTGTCTCTCAGCTGTCGGCACCTTCAAGAAAAAATTTGATGCAAGGCTGCTGTTCTGAGGAGCTTGAGGGGTTTGATGAGGTTTTTGTGTGTATATGTAAAAGTGGAAACTGGAAGTGGTCAGTTGGTGCCATCACAGAAAAGCTACATCCTCTGGGGAGCATGAATGTATTCAACAGATTAATGGATTATACTAGAGTAGTAGTAGTTTTGTATTTCACCCCTGATTATGTTCAGTAACAACAACATAAAACGCATCCGATAATTCAGACATTCTGTCAATAACTTTGCTCTGCCTTTTTGCTTGCCTCAGGATGATGGTTGGCTCCAGAGCAGTTCATGTGGGGCATTTAAAGCAAGCTTGTCAGATAGCTTTCTGACATTGGATAAGGGGAAGTCTGTGTCCGACCATACGTATCTGTAACTCCCCAATGATCTGACAATCAAACCCACTTCATGCCATGATTTGCCAAGGATTGTAGTTTTTTGGGTTTTTTTTTTTTCCCAATCGTTACACAACTATTTGTGGCAGTTTTCATGTGTATAACAGAGTGAAACATTATGAATACCTTCCTGGAGAGACTGAACATTTACAGCGTTAACCCCATTTTTAAACTCAGACTGTCAGCTTTCCACTCCGCCTTGGGGCATGGAGCCTTATCTACCACACTTCACAATAAAAGAAGAGGATCAATATCCCTGACCATATCTCGTACCATCTTGAGCATGTGTATATGTACAGTATGTGTGTTTCTGTATAAATGTGTTTGTGTTTGTGTTTGTATCTGCATGTGTGTGTTCATTGATGGATTCAGCTCTGTTCTTGGTAATGACGCCTCAGCAGTACCTGAATGATAGTTTGAGATATTACCAGAGGACACACACACTATCCATCACTCAACACCACATCTATCTGACTAAAGAGGGAGAAGTCTGCCTGTGTCTGCACACACACACACACACACTTATCCTGCACATGCTCTCTTAAAATGAATGTGTTTGTATGGATGTTTGTGTGTCTCATTGGGAACACCAGCATTTGTACACTTTGGTAAGAAAATAAAACCTCCATTGGAGGAATCACAAACAGACAAATGGAATTTCCATGCTTGTAAAATCATTCATTCTGTAGTGCACATATTGTAAAACAAAGAGCATACAGCGATGAACAGAAAGATGAGCTTGAGACAGACTGTATCAAAACATGCAGAAGCGTGGATAATGTTTTTTGAACTCAGACTACTGAGTGGCCATTACTCCTTAAGCATGTGCGGAACGTATGTGCATAATGGCGATCAGCTGGTCATCAGCTGCGGTCTCTGTGGTGTTCTCAAATACAGTTTTTAAATACAAGACATGAGGCGATGTGAGACGACGCATCTGTCAGTCTTCCGCTGATAGTTGTTCTAGGTTGGAATGTTTGTGTGTGTCAGGGTGCTTACCTCCCTTCACGCTGAGTTGCTCAGTACAACCTCAGCCTGACCTGTTGCTTTAGCGGAGCATCTGGTGGTTGAAGGTTAATTCTGGTTTATTAAAGCTAGCATCATATTTTGGCCATCGTTTCCATTGGTTCCATCATACAGGTTGTAAACAACAGTGTAGCCAGATCATCTAAACCACTGTATTTGAAGGAAACTGGAAGTGGGTGCGCCCAAAATATTGGCAATGACCTTTCAATAAATAGGAAACCCGTGTGCACAACTACAGCGAGTACGGTGGGTCATTTTCTCTTCTCTTCTGGTTCACACTGATTAAAAACCAGTACGTGCGTCACAAAATGGAAAAAAAAAATTGGATGTGGAAAAGCTATGGCTGAAGTGTGAACTCACCGAGTTAGGTGTAAAATATATGCACATTTAGAACATGCTTTGCCTCTGTCTTAGTCCACTGAGGCACTGACACCTAACCTGCACACACATACGCTTCGTTTCTTTCTGTCACCCTGTCTTGTCTTCTCACACACATAAACACACACAGACACATAAACACAGACAGACTAATCTCTTTTCATCTATACATGCCTCCTCCTGCCACCATGCAAGATTTATTAGATTTCATATTTCCACGCTTTGAAGAAGAAGGGTTTAATTATCCAGCATGCATGTTATATGAGTGTGAATGACCATGGAAATCAGGTGGTGCTTCTAAACAGTCATTAAATAACTGGTTCTCCCTTTCAAACAAACACGCGCACACACACACACACACACACACACACTAATTATTGTTTTCATGTGTGTCTCGATGCAACACATGTCTTATCACATTTTAAGTCTTTCATGTTTTTGTTACTATTTAATGTACCTTTACCTGTGTGGCATTGATTGCATAAGAAAGAGAAAGAAACAAGGTCAAGGCGTATAAAACATTAATGCTCAAATATACACACACACACCTTTCGGCGTGGTTACATTATTCAACATGAGGGAGGCAGAATTCATATCTGTACTTTTATTTTGGTAATTAAAAATCCTTCATTTCATGAAATATAGAAGAACGGTGGATTCAAACAGTAAGAACTAGTGACTGATATTATGAGGTGTTTCAGTATTACAGACTAATCAAGTGACTGCATGTGGCATTCATCACCTAGATCCATCATCTTGTACCTTCACATCATGAATCAAATTAGCCTACCGTTATGAGTTTTAACAGAGCATTTCGCAGCAGAATTGCCATGAATTTTGGTTGACACAAGGTTGAGAGGGGAAATAAAGAAGATTAAAACTCCAATTTGAAGGCTAGTTTAAAATGACAGCAAGAGGTAACAATTTGCATTTTGAAATAACCAGAGGTCCCAGGCGAGATCACTAAATTGATCATGTTGAGAAGACACCGTACCAACATAAGACTTTAATTTGGGCTGTTTTGTTGCATCTGCTTTTTGGAGATTAATGATGATAGAGTGGGTGCATTTATGCAAAAACGTTCTATATTAAGGGGAGCGGTGTATCCCACTGTTGACAGTTTTTGAGCAAAGCTTTGTGCACAAACTGGCTGCTAGCTGTAGCTCCATATTTACCGTACAGACGTGAGAGTGTAATCCATCTAATAATTTTAGATTAGATTGTTTACAAGTATATGGTCAGTTGCATATGTTCTTTTTCCTGCTATTAAGAGCTGCTGTGATAATTGCTGCACAAGTGATCATTACAACTGTGTAGTTGTGTGGTTTTGTTAATATTATAATCGGTTATAAAATGGTTTATTTGTTTTATGCTGTTTAACCTGAAGATGTGGAGTGTGGTGACTGGGCTGGTAACAGCATTTAATAAAATGACTACAGTAGAAGACAGTTCATGCATCATCCCTGACCAGAGGTCAGCTGTTTTGTTTTTTGTTTTGTTTTTTTTTTTGTTTTGGGGACATAACATAAAAATGTTCCATCTGTCCCCTGGTTTTGTACCAGGTTCTATATCAGACCTCACCTGACTCAGTATGCCACCCAAATTTTGGTCCAGGCCATGGATATCTCTCGCCTCGACTACTGCAATGCCCTTCTGGCGGGCGTCCTTTCACGCATAGTGAAACCCTTACAGATGGTCTAGAAAGCGAAGGCATGTCTGGTCTTTGATCAGCCTAAATGGGTGAGCATGTTACTCCGTTGGTCATTGACCTCCACTGGCTACCCATGGCTGCCAGAACAAATTCAGGACACTAACGCTTGCCTTCAAAGTGGCTTCTACTTGAATTCAATCATACAGGCTTATGCTCCTTCTCAGCCACTACCAAGGAATGTTGTCTGGCATCACCATCCCTGCACACAAGGCAATCCCAGTCCAGACTGTTCTCGTCTGTGGTCCTCAAATTTTGGATCAATCTACCTCTCTCTTCTGAGAGCACCTCCTCTCCTAACACCTTTAACACCATAACATCCCTAACTAGCACTTACAATGCACTTTCACTACACTTCTTTACCTGATCTCCTTGCACTTTACCTTATTGAACAGATTTAGTACTAACAGTGCTACTTACACCAAGGTCTCCCATTGTACTGAAGCTTTAATGTTGTCCCTCACTTGTAAATCACTTTGTATAAAAGTGACTTTTTTAAAAAGTATTCAGTTCATTAATTTCATTATAAAAGAGCGGTCAGTAATCACTTGCTGACCCTTGCTGTAATAATAGGTTTGGCATAATAGCAGCATGTAATTTATTCTATAATCCTACTTTAATTAATTTTCTTTTATAATTAAGTATGACATGTTCATAACAGAACAAAAAAAAACAGAGGACAGTCTATGGCATTTAATTATTTTACTAAATGACTTTTGAATTAAGTATTAAATACCATGTTATTTATAGGCTCAGTTTAACTATGTGTAACAAGTTACATCTGAACAAAACATCTGAAACCTTTGAAACTTTTAGGTAAAGAAAAGCTAAAATTAAAAAAATAATAATTTTTTAGATTAAAGTGTAGAAGCAAAGGCAACAGTTTGTGTCTATGCATGTAGTTTCATCATAGAATTGCTGATCTGTAGTCAGAAGTGTGCCAACAGTCATCTCTGTTTAGTGAAAACTGTTATTGTGCAACACTTAGCATATGTAAAGTGAGAGAAAGGAAGATACTTGGAGTCATTTATGCGTTGATAATGCCTCTTTTAAGCATCCAGTCTGCTATAGATCAGATGTAACCAAACGTCATCATAGCTCTCAGTACACAAATAAACCTACGAAGCTATGAGCAAGGGTCAAGCACACGAACAAAGGGCATAGCAGGTATCACAAGCACAGGCATGCACACATGATTTATTCCACTTTCCATGATGCACACATGCAAACAAGGAAATCTACACTCGCTCTGTATGCAGACTTGCGTAGGCCCACTCACTGTGTTTAAACTAAGCTGTGGTACTGTCTGTCAAATTGGTAGTAGTTTGTCTGCAAAGTCTGACTCAGTGGGATCCTTCACATAATAAAAACACATTGTACTGACTCTCATCCAAATGACAGTGTGAGGGAGCTGGTGGGGGGTCAGTGTCTTGCTGGAGATAAAGACAGAAGATGGAGGTGAGGTGAGGTAAGAATGAGAATGAGGGAGTGAAATGAGAGGCAGTAGACGTAAAAGGTAAAGTAAGTGCAGGCTCAGCTTACCTCCTGATGGTTTTGGGAACGTTCTGTTACATTAGGGCAACATATATTTATATTATCATCTATATATATAATGCTTTTCAAAAAAACAAAAGTTGACTATTTTTGTTTTTCATCTTATGCTAGCTCTTTATAGAAAAAACAAAACAAAAATGGCTTGATTTAAAAACACTGTTCTATGACTTTCATGGAAGCCAAATGTGAAGCATTCTGTACCAGGGTGAGGATATTAAATATCAAGGCCTCTGTGTAAGTATGGATTTACTGGCAGAGCAGAAATGAGCTGAATAGTGCAGGGCAGGCACACACACACACACACACACACACACACACACACACACACACACACACACACTGTGATTGTGGGTCCAATCTTGGCATCTCTCTGCTTCTTAATGAAGTAGTAAGTCCCTGTGCTCTTCCTCGTAGGCCAGCCAATTAGGACACAGGCCGCTGGGTATTGACCAATCAAGTTGCTGGCTTTGGGCATTTAGTGCATGGCCTTGACGCCAATATAGCTAATCAGTTAGCGTAGAGAAACTCTGCACTGCGTGCGTGTGTGCGTGTGTGTGAGCGCATGTGTGAGCGTGTGTGATTGTGTGTGTGGGGGGAAAGTCTTCTGAAGTAGCTGTAGGGTAAAACTATGTTAACAAGTATCGATTCACAGCTACTAAATTGATAGAGGTTGGAGGAGCAGCGAAGGACAGAAATGGAAAGGAAAAAAATAGGAGGAGAGTGTCACAAGTAAAAAAAAAAGGAAATCAAGGGAGAGAGAGGTCGGGGTGGAGATTGCAAAGTGTTAAAGACATAAAAGAGTAAAGACTGAGATGAAAAGAAGGCGCGAGGTGGACTCTGAATGACATTGGTGGGTGGAGAAGAGTGAGGGAAAGATAGAGTAAGGCAACACATAGACAGAGATTCCTCAATCTAATCGCCAGTGAGCAGACTGGGAAGTCACTTTGCTTTTGAGATATTTAATCGACTCTTTATAAATGAGGATATTTGGCTGCAATGCACAGGCAGTGCCCTCTTCTTTCCCCCCCGAGACTGATTATAATTTTCTTTTCAGGGCCTGTTATCTGCACACAGATGGATCCTTGTCCTTGCGCTGCAAAACATAACAAGCTGTGATGTAAAAAGTTTTCCCCGTAGTTGGACTAATCCAACTTCTTGTCCAACTGTTTCAAGTGTTGCCTGAACATCAAATGAAAAAAATCTCAATAACAGCTTGAAAGGTCTAAACACAGAACATCTGCTACATTTTATTATTTGCCGCTTGTACACATGTTTTTTTTTTGTTTTTTTTGTTTTTTTTTTACTGAATTAATAATAAAAATGCTTGACCGGGCCTGACAACCCTGATGTGAACCTAGAAAGCCTCAGAGCAAAGCTGACCCAGATTTGAGGGAAACACAGTATTTTGCAAGCTAAGTCAACTATAACTCATAATGAAACTCGTTAAACACACATTTCTCAAAGACAGAGATGCAGTAAAGACAGCATCACCACTTTAGTTAAATCCCAACACATGGGAGTTCAAATAATCTGTGTTGATATTCTTCATGCATTCATCTTTTTCCAACTCAGAGTTGTGATCGCTACAGTGAGCAGAGCCAGCATGTCCTGACACTGCCTCAGGGTTTCCTGAGGTGATCGTGCCTAGATCACCTCTGAACGTAGGCACCTTGAGTCGCTCTTTTCAAATGCAAATGAAAAGAAGCTCCATATTATCCCCTTGAATCACTGAGGTTCTCAGATGGACTGACACCCTGTATCACAGGTTCCATTATTTTACAGGCACCACACCTGTGGAGGCTAGAGGTCACGTGCAATGTCTGATAGTTGGGGTAGACCTTCAGAAGGTATTGCGGACTTTGGCAACAGAAACTGGTTCTTGGTTCTTTGTTCTAGCTTGTGCATATTATCTGAACTCATTTTCAGTGAGAATTTACATTGAATTTCTGTTGCTTCTATCCTATTGTCATTTCTGCTGTAATAATGCGACTTTTTAGTCTTCCATCTGACAAAACTTGTAGGTAGTACCTGGCACCTGGTCCTTTTCATGGTATCACCTCCGACAAGGTTCCAAGCGAGCTGAGGTGATACCAAAAAGGTGATGTGAAAACACTGCAGACTACTGACTGATTGGAGAGAATCATCACTACTGCGCCATCATTGTGCAAGAGGGAACATTCTAAACAAACTCGCCACTTTTACAGCCAAGCGACTCCGCACTGCTCAGTGTAGCCTGTAACATTTCTGTTAGTTGTTGAAGTTCAAGTATGGCAACCCACAAAACAGCATGGTCAATTGAGGAGGTGCAGGCGTCTCTCTCTTTCTCTGGTACCTGGTCCCAAAAGTCAGTAGATAGACGGGTCGATGCCATGCTGTGGAAAAACGCTATAAAAATCCTTTTTGTGCCTTCCTGTTTGTGTTTTCCTCACATCTAAGGAACCATGGCGATTAGGCAAATTTTACCTCTGAAAGATTAAAAAACAATGGCAGCATATGAAATGCAGTCAGCACTGTGAACTCTGCTTCTGAAGTTCCTGAACCTTTGAAAGTACTTCCCCATGGAGCTGAGTCTTTGGGGACTACCAACTGGAACTAGCATACAGGAACTAAATTTGGTCCCTAAGTGGAGGATTAGTTCCCGAGTTCCTCAAAAGGTTCTTGATCTCCTGGGAAAGTTCCTGCGATAGAAACCCTTCGTGTGTCATTAGTTGTACATCACATTCAGACAGAGAACTGTTGTCATGCTAAACAGCAGAGACAGACTCTTACAAATGACAGTTGAGTCAAATAGTTAGTGGGGAGGTCTTTACTCTTTAAACGGTTAAGCTCACAGTATCTCTCTTTGCTGCTGTAAGTGGATGTTGTAGTTATTTGTAGAGTATTTTTGTCGGTAGTTCCTTTCCAGCTGTCAAAAGGCCTTAAATTGGATTAGAAATAAATAAAAAGAGAAGTTAGTTAATTACTAAAATTAATACAAACATACCAAGCTGTATCACTACTGATGTCAATGTCTGCCTTCTCCACCTGCTGTATTTTGCGAATATAATTATATATTACATATTATATTAATACAAAACCTATTGCACTCTGTTCACTCTGCTTTAATTTATTCGAGATGGATCTTCTAGAGAAGGCCTCTTCACACCCAATGCGATTTCCTGCGGATCATATGTCTCTCGTAGCAAGTTTTTCTGGCAGTAGCGTGGTTGAATCATCATAATACCTTCTGCACATGTTGTAAGGACAGAACAGTGTGACTTTTGATATACTTTATGCAATGAAACCCTTCCATGCGACACATATCAGTGAGCTGCATGTACATACGGAAGCACATACGTCCACTGTTCCCCCGTCCGAACTCAAAGAGTAGTTAGAAAATGCGACATTCTTTTTTTTTCTTTTTCTTTTTTTTTTTTTTTGCTACGTGTGGGATTTGTCATCAGCATTAGCGTCAGAAAGTTCAGCCTGCACACTTACTCATCAGGTGCCACACACTTGGGAAATAAAAGCTTAAGTTCCAACTCGATGTGTGTTTCTTGGCATGACTAAGACTGCCACTGTGCTTAACAGAGATGACAGGTTTGCTGTCACACTCATTTTAATTCCAGATGAGAGGTTGTGCTGTTTTGTGTGTGTGTGTCTCTGTGTGTGTGTCTGTGTGTGTGTACCTGTCATCCACTGGTATTTAATATGAAATGACAAGATGTTATTGTGCACTGGTATTCCTGATACCAATGTTGAGGGTTTCTATTATTAGGAAACCTTTCTGTAGAGAATGCGACAAAAAAGCAGTGCAGTCTTTTTGGTACAACTTATGATTCATTCGAGTATAACAGCACTTCTTTACCATTAAAACATCACCATTAACCTCAGTTATTGTTGTTTATCTATTATTTTTTCAATCTCTATCTCTTCTATATATGTATACATGTAACTATATTTCGTATATTTGTATTCGTTTAAATATTCGTGGCAGAAAGTAGTACATAGTTGGATTGCATTGAATTGCATTACACTATACTGGGGTTGTTTTTATTGTAGCTACCACCTGTGTGAAGCTTGTGTCCAAACATCCATCCAGAGAGTGATTGATTACAGAGGGGGGTGGATTTAACTGTGGTCTGAGTGTAAATGTGGTCGTGCGCGCATATGATAGTGGTTTAGATAAATAGTGCAGATCATTAGCGAAACACTTGTTTGATCACGGTTCCCAGAGTTAATGATAGGAGTGAGAATGACTCAATAATGGCTCTGTGGTATATGAGTGTGTGCTCTTGTAGTTCTGTCTTTGTGAGGACCATGTTGAGTTTTAGATGTTGAAAGTGAGAACATTTTTGGAAAGTGAGGACATTTTGGTCGACCATTACTTCTTCGAAAGGCCTGTTTGAGGGTCAAGACCTGATTTTACGATTAAGGGTAGGATTTAGTTAAGATTAAGGTGATGTTTGGGGTTAGGCATGTGTGGTTGAGATGGTAAAAAGATCTCTCTTTTTTTTCACTTTCCATCAGTTATTTTAACAGAGTACACACTGAGTTAATTGCTTGGATCTGGTAACACTGCAAAAGCACTAAAAAAGATGCAAAGAGAGGCAAGAAACACAAACAGTTAGACAAAGTTACAGGTGGAAGCAAACCCCCCCAGGTTAGCCAAACTTGTTTTTTGAAGAGCAAATGAATGAAAACAGACTATTTTTGTAAACACCCATCACAGTTTATAGACCAATTTCCTGGTCTAGTTTTGACCAACCATACTTACACACAGTTTCCCACTGCAATAAGGTATAATTTAACCACAGTTTGGGTGCACTTGCTTTCGGTTTGACCTCATATAAAGTGGTTTAAAAAAATCTGGGGAAATTGTCAGCTTGTCTGATTGTCTGACTACTACTCGTGTGCCTTGCCTTATCGGACATTGTGTGTTACTTTTGATGAGTAAAATGTTATTGTACCTGACAGAGGTGAAAAAAAGACCCGAAACACAGAGAAAGAGATAGCATTTTAAGAGGTGGATGTAGGGAAGTTTAATGAGGAAAGGCAGATGCGGAGCGACAGAGCGAGGCGGTATCATAGGCATGAAGGCAGAGTGCAAGAGAGGGAGAGTAAATTAAAACTCAGTACTTTTTTTTAACTGAGCTAGTTATCAGGAGAAGGTGCCAGTTATTGACTAATTCTGGGCAGCAGATGAGAGGCTCTTTACAAACCTGGCACACACACACCAAAACCACAAAAATACACACACGTCCATGAAATCACTCCAACATACTCATGCACACACTCACAAAACCACACATGACATGTAAAAGGGCCCACACACATATTTAGCCCCTCAAACACACATGTTTATCACATCCACACACACACACACACACACACACACATTCCTCTCTCATAATTATGCAGCCGTTTTATCCCTTCTCTATGCCCTCTCTCCGACGGAGCAACCCTGCCAGCGCTGTCTTCACAGAGCTGTTTTATTAGCATACCGCTATAATCACAGCTCAGCGCTTTATAGTGTGTATAAATGGCATTGCTGCATCGATGTACTGGCATATGGTTAGCGTCTTGCTGACACCACAGTCTTATTTGCTCATTGAATGTCACCAGTAGAGAAGATTGTCTTGTTTTCAGGTGTACCTGAGTTGACAATAGCTGGGAGACCAGGAGAATAGAGGGATGACAGTTGAAGAGGGAGGTTAAGATGTGAAAAGAAAGGGAGGAGAGGGGAGCTTAGATATGACAGGGGAGCAAAGGGGTTGAGAAAAAGATGAGGAGAGAAGGGGAGAGGGATGTCACCTGGGATATAGAACATAAGGCAGAAGAAGAGAGGGGAGAAGCACGTAGAAAGGGAGGAAGAAGAGGTGAGAAGAGAGATAAACGGAGACCACAGTGAAGGTGGTCATTCCCCTCATGTTTCCTTTATGGATGATGGGAATGATGATGAAGGAGGAAAAAGGAGAAGTAAGGGAGCAGTACAAGTTTAAAGTTATCCTCACATCCTGCTGTTCACATGTCAAAACATGACAACAGACACACACACACACACACACACACACACACATTGTACCAACAAACAATATGTGCATGTGTGCAATATTTATTTTGAGGGAAAATCTAGTTTCATGCAACCTGGGCCTTATGTGAAACACAAGCAGTCTGACAATCCTACAGAGACCAACAGGTTATTCAAAGAGGAAACAAAAGCAAAACCTTTCAAGATTATTCTCCAAACCATCCATCATAGCCCCTTTGTTATCATAACAGATAGACATAATGATCAAATTACAAATTAAGCAGGAAAATTGCTCAACCCTTATATAGTGTTCATTTTAGATTTTTTCTGTCCACTGTGGTGTTTGGTGAAACGCAGACTTCCCACGATCTTTCACAAAGTTTGTGGTGGTTGCTGCTGTGTTCTTGTCCAGATTTAGTGGTTTTCATGAAAACTCCATGTCCTTGGCTTAGAAGTGAAGTGTATACACAGGCTTTGGAAAGTATTCGGACTTAAACTTTTTTTATTTGCACACTTTGTTGTGTTATAGATTCAATTTTTGCCAATCAAGACACACTCAATAACCCATAATGACAAACACATGTTTTCAGAAATTTCTGCAAGTTTATTGAAAATCAAAAGCTGAAATCTCTCATTTACAAAAAGTATTCAGACCCTTTGTTGTGGCACTTTGAAATGTGATCAGGTGCATCCTCTTTGTTTTAATTATGCTTGAGTTGTGTCTAGTACTTGATTAGAGTCCAGCTGTGGCAAATTGAATTGATTGGACACCGTTTAGAAAGGCACAGACCTGTGTTTAGAAGGTCCCACAATTCACACTGCATGTCAGGACAAAAACCAAGACGTGAAGTCCAACTTTTTGTAGACTCTCATAATAAAATTGTGGCGAGGCATGGATCGGGGCGAGGGTATAAAACCATTTTCTAAAGCCTCGAGTGTTCTCAGGAGTACAGTGGCCTGAGTAACTGGGCAAGAAGGGCTTCCTCCACAGTGGCAGGGACAAGGAGACTAGACAGAGTTAAGGGAAGGGTGAATGCAGAGAGGTTCTTGAAGGAAACTTGAGTGCACGTGATCTGAGACTGAGGCGACAGTTCAACTTTCAGCATGTTAACAAGCATTCAGCCAAGACACCCATGTCCCCGACTGTCCTTGAGTGGCGGGGCCAAAGCCCAGACTTAATCCTCAAAAAACATCTGTGGAGAGACCTGGTAATCTTGAGAGTTTGAGATGGTCTGCCAAGGTGTTTCGGATAAATTTCCCAAATCCAGGAGAGGAGATGTGCCCCCACTTGAACTAAAGCTGTAAATGTTTTTGTATTAACGAGAGAAAGATTTCATTTAAAAATTGTCCTTATTGGCTATTGGATTTTGTTCGATTGCCCAAAATTGCAATTTTATCCATTTACAATTAAATCTTAATATCTCTCTGAAGCTAATGTACTTGCATATACATGAGTATACATGTCACATTCAGTGCTGTGGGCAGTTTAGACAAGCTGGTAACACATCATATACAGAGCAGACCTTACAGACACACAAAAGATCACATAAGGGTTAAATGCAAATACAGGCACTTATGCATGCATGTATACTGCACCCATGAGCCCACGCAGACACATAAGATAAAGATAATGACATTTCCAGTATCTAAAGCTTTACTGCCTTCACTCCTGTCCAGGGAATGTGATTTATGGAGGGTGTGTGTGTGTGTGTGCGTGTGTGTGTGTGTGTGTGTGAGCGTGTGGGGCACCCAGGCGGCCCAGGACTGCACTGTGAGAATGAATGTATGCCTGAACCTCTTCTCCTTCTCGTCTCTCTGGCTGCTCTCTAAACTCTACTCCATCATCTTTCTTCCTCTTCTCTTTTCCTCTTTGCACATCTCCAGAGTTAACTTAACTCAGTCTCCTCCTCTTCTCTCATATCTTTATGATTTTATGTCTCCTCTTCGGAGAGATCTGTTATTTCTCTCTCTGTTTCTCTTCCCCAACTCTAATTTCTTCTGATCCTCCTTCCTCTTAATATGAACATTTCTTGTCTTGCTATGTATGTCTACTGCGAGTGTGCTATGTGATATGTATATACATATATGTGATATGGAAAACAAGAATTGGATAGAGGCAATAAGATAATGATGATGATATGCATCATGGGTTAATCCTTTCTGTTTGTGACCCATCTAACCACGTCCCTGCTTTGCCAAACACGTCTGGATTATGTTTGCTTGCATTGCAATTTGCATTTTCTTTTTTCTTTTTTTTTTGCTGGTAAGTTATGAAGAACAATGATTAAAGCGGGACACATTTATACTGATGCTGAAATATTTATTTGGAAAAGTAAATGATGTTTTTAGAAAAAGAGGGAAAAAAACTATAAATTATTTGATCGTTCAAAAGGTTGTACCCCAGTAACACTGACATCTACATTGAAAAGCCACAGTATTTAAAACACACAGCCCGAGGCGTTGATTTCTTTTTAATGGAGGATTTCACTGACAATATCATAACAGCACATTTATTCATAATACACAGTTATGAAAATGTACGCATGCACTAGCTGACACATCATCTGAATAAAGTATCACATTTTGCAGCTTATTATATCGCAGCTGAAATAAAACTCCATTCAGACGCAGCTCCTGCATCGGCCTATTGAGTTCCTTTCTGTTGTAGAGATGAACAGCTCAGCAGATAAACAGCTACTTATACAGGCAGAAATGGTACTCAAGTAGCAATACGTTTTATTCAGACAGAAGCGCTTCAACAGATGAAGTGCAAGTGTTTAGATTGACAACAGAATATGCAGCCAATTCTATGTAGGGAATAGCAGTAGCAGCAGTGCCCATAGGCCTCACTGTGTCCAGCCTGGAAAGATGACATTATTGACATTATGTGTGCAAAAGCATCAGCCTTTACAAAAAGAGGCATGTGCATATTTTTGAAGATGGAACATGGTGCAGCATTTGGAGCTAAAATAGACAGATTTTGTTTTTCCCTCAAGAGCTGGAGGAGACCAAAATAGAGTTAAGATTCATCAGGTGGGCAGAAATACGACTGTGAATGAATGGTAACGTTGCTCCGTATCTGCTAGATGTGTAATTAGGCAGGTGTTTGCTAACATATTAACATATTACTGTATCAGTGCTGGCACGCTGTTCCCAGCTTGTACTCATTAAAATTTGCCACCTGAAGCATCAAGTGGAGACTTAATAATGTTCATGTGCCTTACTTAATTTAAATGCACTTTATATTTCATTTCAATATACATCAGGTTGGGCCTGAGACCCTCGTGGGAGCACTGGGGCTGCAGGGGGTGTGCTTTAGAACCCACTGTGCACACCCCTTCCTGCCTCTTTTTGTTCGTAGATTCCTTGTTGTGTGCGTTCAATGCCACTAGTTCCAGGCTACATGTGTGTTTGTACATGAGTGTGTGTGTCAGCATGTCCACAGTTGGCTTCGTCCTCTCTCCCCAAAGTGCCGTTAAAAGGAGCCACTCGGCAAAAAGTGATTCATGTTCAATTTCACAGAGTGCAATCATGATCCCTTGCTCCTTTTTATGCTCACCCATATAAAGTAAGAAAAGAGGAGAAAAAAAAAGATTACAATAAACTGCTCTTTAAATATTATGTCGCAGCAGAAAAAAAAAGAGTTTTCATCAGCGGCTAAATTACGTATTCATACGAGAGAACAGATTCTAAGATTGGTGCAGAGTAATTTGTGTGACCGCTCAGGTGTTTTTTTTTTTTTTTTCATTGTTTTATTTCCCATTTTATTATGTTTAGGTTCATTACTGCTGTGATGCATTGGGTAGAAATAGAAAAAGGGAGGAATAAGAAGAGTGGAGGAGAAATGGGGGGAGAGCGGTGGCTCTGAAAAGAAAAGATGGTTAAAATCCGAGAGCATCGCCCGATCACATCAGCTGTCGTCTGTGAACCAACCTGTCAAACAATCCCCCCTGCCATTTCGACCAAGTGTCGGAAAGTCATTCAATCAAGAAAACCAATGACTCATTTGCTCCATCAGAGAGTTAGCTGGGTCTAGACAGCTGCCTGCAGTAGTGATTCAGTGAAACACACCGACATTTGGCCAGAGAGCCAGGAGACATTTGCTATTTTATTCAGCTGCCAGCCAGAGGATCGGCCCACCATCCTGTCACTCAGCCAATCACCCTATACAGTAAGTTAGTCAACTAGTCAGTTATACAGTCCATTAAGTCAGATTGGAGTCATCTAGTTAAATGGCTCTCTTCACACCTCATTTCCCTCCGTCACTCGCTTTTCTCTCATTTAGAGGCAGCAGTGAGACAGAACTGAAAAGAAGGTGGAGAGAAATTAGTGGAGATATTTTCATGTTTGAAAACGTTTTTAAGCGTATTGTCATTCTTCTTCTTCTTCTTCTTTCTAAAATTCATTCTGCCTCATTCTCTGCCTGCTTTTCTCACTTCCTATCATCAGTTCCTGTGTAATAAATGAAAATCTTCTAATCCAAAAATCATCTTTCATTTGGACATAGTTTTGCATCCAATGTCCCAGCAGTCCTCCAACTAAGACAACAGATATCTCAGTGTCTCAGAGACAAATGAGCATTAACAGGCAGAATAATTAAAGCATTTTCAAGAAGCTTTGATATGAAACGTATTTGTCGTCTCCCTTCAGGGGAATTCTTTACTTCATTTAACTAATAAACTTCTAATGAAGTTAGACAAGACAATGTTGAAAAGCAAGCAAACTGTGAGCAGGGCTGGAAACAATAAATGTGTTGTGAGGAATAACCCTCAGTCACTGTATAATGTGTCTCAAATCAAACGCTGCTGTTGTGACGTTACTGGAAAGCACCATTGCAACATTTGGATGCAATCGTCGCCTGCTAAAATTTCCATGCGCTGCTTTGTGCACGTGGCTTTAAAAAAGGAACGTTTCACTTTCCTGTGTGTGCTCGCTGTTTCATGCGACGTGGAAATCAGGCCGCCAAAGGTGCATATGTTGTGGTAAAGTTCATAGCAGGTTATTTTGGGTAGATTGTTTCAGGTATAGGCGTGGCTTAGGCAGGTTAACGAGAAGGGTCAGAACTGACATCACACCCGTGGGGGCGTGTGGGTGGTGGCCCTGGTGGATTAGCTGCCAGCAGTTGCACCTGTAAAGGAGAGCTCCGGTTTCCGTGGTATTGGACCCACCATGAGGGAGACGCTGCCATGAACTGTTTTGGTACACCTTTTAAACTGAACATCCACACAGAAGAGCGGACTGAAGCGGCAGAGCGAGCCTTCTAAAGTCCTCGTCTGGCCCAAGTGAGCTCGTCACAGGTACAGGAGACAGTGACCCAGTGGTGAGGTTACACTCACCCACCCAATCTAGGTCACACTTTCAAGTCCAACTCAACACGCAGGGAGAGGCATTAGGTTATGGGCTGGCTAGCCTGAAGGAAAATCATTTGTGTGCGATTAGGTGAGCAGTTTAACAGTGCCGATGACTTGTCCTCCTTCCGAACTGCAGATTGAAACTCAGAAAATACCTTAAATTGAATCATCATGTCCTGTTCCGACATCTCTCAAGAAACCGAAGAGACACTTTGGCGTCAACTGCAGTGACAGACATTATCGTGAGCTGTGATGATCAACACGATACAAGCGGCTCTCGAGCCACTACGGGATAGAAAATAACTGTACTGTGAGCCTGTAAAAGTGCATTGTACTAGCTGTAATCTGGGCATAAAATATGCTATAATTACACCGCTTGCAAAATCTCAAGCGGCTGAATATAATAAAGGCTTTATTGAAAAGCTTTTGGTGAAAACATGAGCTTTGCTGTTATATCCCTCCAATGGAAGGCACTTCTCTCCACACCCCCCCAGCTCCATAGCCACGGCTGTTTCAATTGTTGTTTCACTGCCAAGAAATTCTATATTCAATATGAAACAGTTAACTTATGAGGAACACTTCTCTACTATTCAAGAGGATGTCATTAAAGTGATAGTTGAAAGTATTTTGAGGGATTTTTATTTTATTTTTTATCATTGATGTAATGATACACTCAGCAGTGGCTCAGTGGCTCAGTATCCATGTTGACAATCCTCTTCATATGGTTTGTTGGTTTTCCATAGAGGACACAGCAGCACACACACTGATTGTCTTCTTGTCAAAACAAGAAGTGTGTATGTGTGTGTATGTGCGTATGTGTGTCCTGGCAGTACATCTTTAGTATCTAAGTGGGACAGACTAGCAGACGTGCAAGAAGAATATATAAATCTTAATCACTATTCCCTGTGCAATGGTAAACATACACACACAAACACATACACACACACACACACACACACACACACACACACACACACACACACAGTGAGTGATATACTATTTCAAGCATGCAGTATATTTTCCACTCACAAATGCAGCACACATCCACAACCACAGGGCATTTTACCCCTCTTCTCAGTATAACTATGATTATTCCTCCATCAAGCAACTGCATCTCAACCTCTCTTGTCTTTTTCAAATTGACCTGCTGACTTAATGATCTTAAAAAAAAAAAAAAAAACATTGCATATTCCCATAGACATCCCATGATGCCTATGTCAATCTGCTTTTGTTTTTTCTTCCTTCTGTAATCTTCATTTCCTTTGCTTTTTTTTTGTCTCATATTCTTCAGCCCTCACCTTGTCATCGTGCTACCATCTCCTTGAGCATATAGAGCATTTGTGTGTGTGTGTGTGGTTTCAAGGGGTCATATGCCTGGTTATGCGTGTTATTTATTTTTCTCTATTTCTTTCTTTCTTAACAGTCTGTCCACACGTTCCTTTGTCATCAACTTACTCTTCCCCTGCCTTCTTTTAAATCCTTCAAAAGATTTTGCTCCTGCCACACAATGAAACTGTGGCGGATTGTAGCAAATTATAACCTCATATGAAAACAACAAGAATTGTCCTTTAAACTGCCCCTGGCGCTCCGCTCTGCGCTTTAGTAAGGAAAGAGGGAAACGGTTTGAAACATTTCAATTTTAAAGCATGCCAATCAAGTATTCTTACCTCAGTAGTGGGATTCAGCGAGCTAAGCAAGCTGCTCTACTCCACAGGACATCAGTGGATGGGAGAAGACATTAACAGGGGCTTCAGAAAGTATTCACCTTCACTTTTTACACACATTATTATGTGGTAGGTTCAGTCACACTCATTGACCCATTATGAAAAGGAAAAACTTGTCTTTAGAAAGTCTTTCGAATGTAATAAAAACAGAAAAATCTGGTCTGAATTTAGGGACGGATGATCCAAACACGGATAGATCCTTGAAGAAAACCTGCTCCAGAGTGCATGCAACCTGAGGCTAGAACGGCTGTTCACCTTTCAGCATGGCAATGACCTGAAGCATCCAGCCAAGAAAATGCTGGAGTGGCTTTGGGACGAGTTTCTGACTGAGCCGCAGCCCAGACTTTAACCCCACAGAACATCTGTGGAGAGACCTGAAGATGGCAGCTCACAAACGCCTCCCATCCAATCTGATTGAGCTTGAGAGAATCTGCCAGGAAGACTGTAAATCCAGGTGTGCAAAGCTTGTAGAGACACACAAAGATTCAACACTGTAGTTGCTGCCAAAAGGGGCTTCTACAGTGTACTGAATTAAGGGTCTGAATACTTTTGTATATGAGAGATTTCAGTTTTAGATTTTTAATAAGTTTGCCAAAATGTTTCCACTTTGTCTTGATGGGCAAAGATGGCCAGTTTTATCAATTTGAAATTAAATGAATAAAGCAATAAATTATGCAAAAAGTGAAGGGACATGAATACTTTCTGAAGCCTCTGTGTATAATGTCGGCTGTCTCTGGGCAGACACTGCTGTTGAGGAGACGGTGCCTGTGTTTTAGTTTTTCCACTCATGAATGATGAGGTCACAACAATGGCATCTCGCCAAACAAAGCAAATGTAATCAAGTAATTTTAATGGGTCCGTCACAAGTCAGACCAAGTGGAGCTTGTAGTTTAACCTTGGTGGACTCTCAGCCATGACCTTGTATTAACTAATAGCAAGTGGTCTTGACAGTGTTGACCTTAAGAGACCCAGACAGCACAAAAGAGCAGGAGATCATTTTAATTGTGTTGCACCAACCAGTTTGACAGCGTGTAACTCTGCTCCGCTGTAATGTAGACAGTTATAAAAAAAAAAAAAAAAAAAAAGAGTATCATGAGACGACAGTAAATGCTACAAATTTGTTCCCTTGAATTAACAGTTTAAATGAATGTCTGGTAAGCAACTAAGCTAGCTGACTTGCCAACTGCTAGTTAGCCATACTTGTTGTCAGTACACCATTAACATTTCACCGATAGTCGTGCAGATGAATTCTGCTGTGCCACTATCTCGTCTGACCGAGTCCGTGCTTGGATTTCTTCTTTAACGTAGTCGTGGTTTGTGATTTACAATGATTGTTCTTCTACATGGCTGGGCTGCAGTCTGTCATATAGTAGCCTGTAGCTTTGAAATATGTTTTCCCAAAGTCAGTAGGAAGAATATCAAGGGTATTTTGTCGGTTGGAAATTTTATCATGACCTCTTTCCATTAGCTGTGTGTCATTTTTTTTTTAGAATCCCTTTGTCTCTCTTATTTCTCCAAAACGACAGTATATCAATTTGTCATGTGCTTTTCTTTTTCTTTTCCATCTAGTCTCTCTATACTTCCTTGCAATTCCTCTCCACAGATGTCCCTCCATAACTATAACAATGTATCTTTCTGTCTCCTTCCCTGGCTATCATATGTCCCCGCTGGCCCTTCTCTTACACCTCACCACCCCTCTGTCCCTCCTTCTATCCAGGCTGTCTCCTTATCTCACTTTAATATCCTTCATTCCAAAGCTCCCATCCATCTCCAGTGAAAGAGTGAAAGAGAGAGTAGAGGGAAGAGAGGGGCAGAGGTAGGAGCATTATCATTGGTGCCATTGCAAAATATTTACTGTAATCGTATTGCAATAAGTTCAATAATCACAGTACAGTAACTTCAAATTGCTTTTTCTTCTTGCATCCATCGGCGTATACCCACCCCTCCCAGATAATCTACAAACTGAGACAAAAACAACAGATACATTTGTAATGATTCAATAAACAGCAATTCAAAATGGATTTGTTACAATTTATTTCAGCTTAACATTTATAATCCACAGAAAATATGACCTAACTCTGCAGTTGCCCTGAGCTCTACAGACTTTTGGCCTCTTCAAGCTCATTCTTTTGGCTGTGTGTCCCGCAAATGAGTTTCGTCAACAACATCTTCAACCAAAGCAGGCAGGTGTATCCAGCAAAAAAAAAAAACCCAAAAAACAATCTAATGAGCACACTCAAAATTAGCAGCTAACATAGTGAACATAGTGAAACATTTCTCACAAGACCCAGAGACCCAGAGAGACCCAAACAGAACTGAGAGGAAAGTTAAACAGAGGAAACCTCAACATGTTTCAACATGACAATGCCCCCAAAGCCAGGCCCATAAAGAAATGTTTTTTTGGAGTTTAGTGTGGAGAAACTAGACTGACTTCAAACCCATCCAACTCCCTTGGCACCACTTAAGCCTGGCGTTATTGGCCAACATCATGGCCCGACCTCCCTCGTGCTCTTGAGTCTGAATAGGAGCAAATCCCTGCAGCCAGGTTCGAAAATCTTGAGAAGAGCCTTGCCAGAACAATGGAGGCTGTTACAGCAGCATGTTAATGCCCCTGGTGTTGGAATGAGATGTAAAACAATCAAATAATGGTGTAAAATTTGAGTCTTGGCATACTGCAATAACACTGTGTGTCAGAGGTGTTAGCTTGTATTCTTCTGCACCTAGGTTGCCAAGAATTTTTCAATTTGTTAGAACTACATTAGTTCAAAACTGAATAACACAGGGCTGTCATTCAATTTTTAATCCATAAACCGTGACTTATTCCCAACCCTGCTGTTGTTTGCCCAGATAACACAACTGACTCTTTACAGAGTTTCTCCAAACTTGAGAGCTTGGTGGGAGCTCTCTGACTTCTCTACCTTTAGCACAGGTTCATGGTCAGAGAAGGGACACTTGCTGTTAGAGATCCCCAGCTGTGCAAGCCGCTGATTCCCTATGGTTAGTGTTCTGTTGCTCAACCAAATTCTTGTGGGGCCAAGAGGAGAATAAAATTTGACTGTTAAAGGGAGCAACAGCACAACATCAAAATTGAAAAAAAAAAAAAAATCAAATTTTCCATCATGTTTTGGTTCACTGCTGCATGCAGGTTTGTCTCGTTACCTTCTTGCTCTTTCTCCTCTTGCTCCCTCCCAGCCAGTTTCTTATATTTTATCACTCCCTTTGCTTATTATATGCGGCTATAATGTCCAATAAAGCAGAAATGCAATAAAAATAATATTAAAAAATGGTCATGGAAGAGGAGGTGGACAGAGCCAGGGAATGAACACAAGGAGGGAGAAAGGAAGAAGTATTTTCTATTTGTGCTCTTGGGAGAGACAGACAGACAGATACAAACACACACACACACACACACACACGCACACATACACACATACACACACACACACACACTCATGCAAGTGCATGCTCACACACACATACACAGTCTACATGTGCACCGGAGGCACTCAAGTCATTTATGAAAAACATAAATATTTTTCAATATGGGAAATGAGATGATGTCTTCTTCTTCCTCTTCGTCTGTCTGCTTCTTGCTCTTCCTCCCCAGAAACACACTATAGGGCTGTATTTTATCAGTTATTTTCTTTGTCTTCCTCGCTTGTCTTTATGTTTAGCTGCTTCTTTCCTTATTACTGTTTATGTCTTTCGTTCCCTTACATCCATTATCTTCCTCTGCCGGTTTTGTTTTTATTTTTCTCTTTTAATTGTATATTTGTCTTGTTTGCCTCTCTATTTGTCATATCACAGTGTTAGTTTGTCCCTGGTTCACTGGGGTCAGAACACACACACACACACACACACAAACAGATAAACACATGCGCACACACACACACTTGCACACATACACACACAGCCTCCCAGCTATCCAAGGATGATCCCTAGATCTAACTAAGAATGTTGGACCCCCCCCCATCGAACCATGAGACAGGGGACCCCACAGCAACACACACGCTCACAAACAAAATTAAATTTGCCCCACTCATCCAAGTACTGGAATATACTATGGTGAGAAAATTCATTTTTCCTGAAATATCTAAAACGTTACCAGATGTGTGGGAAAATATGAACTAATTTCCTAATTTTTCCTGTATGTTTGTACACACCATCCCCTGTTTCTCAATTCCTCAATTCTTTAATCAGATGGGTTCAAAGCTTGTGAAAGTTACAGGATGTGACTTTGTGACTTGCTGCCTTGTTGTAGGAAAGTTCACGTGAGGTTTTTCTTTTGTTAAACAAGTGCCACAGCTGAATGAAAATTTTTCACATTCATGTTTCGTAGTAGAATTTGAATTCACGTGTGTGTGTGTGTGTGTGTGTGTGTGTGTGTGTGTGTGTGTGTGTGTGTGTGTGTGTGTGTGTGTGTGTGAGCATGACAGTGCAGGAGCATTTGATTTTCCGTTTGACTTGTAATGGCACTGAATTAATGGACATCATAAAACTATAGCACGTTAAAAAGGTGTTAAGGCTAGATGTGACTGTAGTGTATGTTAATTATTCATGACGTATACGACTGTGTTGATCCTTGATAGCAGCAAAACCCATGGGAAATAAAAGTAAACAGAAATGAGCAATTAGAATATAAGAAAATAGAATAAAACAATCTCTGGTAAGTCTGTACAAGCTTTGCACACCTGGATTTTGGCAGTGTAGTCGGATCCATCGGTTTGGATGGGAAGCGTCTCTGAACTGCCATAGTCAGGTTTCTCCACACGTGAGGTTTAAGTCTGGGCTTTGGCTGGGCCACTCAAAGACTGTCAGAGATTTACCCTGAAGCCTCTCTAGTGTTGTCTTGGCTGTATGCTTCCGGTCACTGTCCTGCTGAAGGATGAACTGTCACCCCATGTCTCAGATCGTGTGCACTCTGGAGCAGGTTTTCTTCTTTTTTTTTTCAACACCCTCTCTGAATTTGGAACGTGTTCTAGTTCCCAACTAGGTGTACAAAGCAGATGACTGTCACACCAGAGACCATGGTTCACGTCCACAGTCCTGTCTGTGATTAGATTTAGGCAAGAAAGATTAGGTAAAGAGCGTGACTATATTAAGATGCTCACTACACTTGGTTAATGTTAGGGAAAACTGGTGTGGTTTGAAGCACAAAAAGTTCACTGTGACTTCAAAACCATAATCCGGCCTTGCCCTGCATATCCTGCATATGCCCGGTTACTCAGTTTGGGTGGACGGCCAACTCTAGGAAGAGCTCTGGAGGTTCCAAACTTCTTCCATTTCATAATGATTGAGGCCACTGTGCTCCTAGCTCTCCAAAGCATTTGAAATGGTTTTATATCCTCGTCATGATCTATGCCTTGTCACAATTTTATTGTGAAAGTCTTCAGAGAGTTCCTTGGACTTCATGCAATAGTTATTGTCCTGACATGCAGTGTGAATTGTGGGGCCTTCTCAGCACAGGTCTGTGCCTTTCTAAACAGTGTCCAATCAATTCAATTTACCACAGCTGAACTCTAATCAAGTACTACACACAACTCAAGCATAATTAAAACAAAGAAGGGGCACCTGACCAGAATTTAGAGTGCCGCAACAAAGGGTCTAAACATTGTGAATGACAGATTTCAGTTTTTGTTCCTTGACAGATTTGCAAAAAATATGATTTATGTTTACACTTTGTCACTACAGGGTATTAGGTGTATTAATTTATATGACACAATGAAGTGTGCAGAAAGTGAAGAGTTCTAAATACTTTCTTATGCCTCTGTAAATAATGGGAGGGCAGAAAGAGGGAAATACATCATTCTTGATGTATTTTTATGTTTTTGTCAACATTATTTCCTTTTAATACCGGTAAAGCATGTTGTGAATAGACTGGCAGTAACATGTGTGCGCGCATGTGCAGTACAATGTGTTAATTTATGACCATTATTATTAAGTCCCAAATGTCACATTGTTACCCATAAGTTTTTCCTTTCCCACTTCTATGAGTTATGATGAAAATAAAGAGGAAAAGGCCTAAGGACCAATTGTCAATCTTCTGCTGGAGGTGTGAATAGTTTCCAGTGGAAACAGAGAGGGCATAAAGTGGATTTATGCTGGGAATGATGCTGAAGGAAAGACAGAGTGAGCGAGATCTCTATTAAAGTACTTTACCCGCTGAACCAGCTTTTTATTTTTATTTTTTATTTTTTTTCAGCCTGGCTCTTATGTAGTGGATAGTATTTTCATGAATGGGTGCATAACATTGGAATTGCTTTCCACTGCTGGAGATAGCTCTTGATGAGTTAAGAAATGAAGTTTGTTGCTGAACTCGCAACTTTCTTCTAGACTGATAAATAAACAGCTCTTAATGTTAATGCTGGCCTTGTAGCAATAGCAAAACTTACAATTAGCGCCTTTGAGCTCCTTTTAGTATGTATTTGCCTATTAATGAGGTGAATGTTTCTGCACTGCCATTAATAACTACTAGTCGTGTTTTTGTTTGAAGGATTCAGTCCCTGCGAGCCACACATCAACTACCAACCCACTCCACATCCACAGTTTAGAGCCTCCATCTTCAACTGGCCCCGCAGCTTTTAACACTTAATCACAGCATCTCAAAAACATGTACTTAATGACCTTACTCCTACAACACTTTCCACATATTTTAAAGCATGAATGGAACTACTTAAATACATCTCACAATTACTTTTTCCCCTGCTCTTTACATATTAATTCTAATAGCTTCATCACCTATGCCCATTTAACATAAAAGCTTCAACTTCCGAGTTCTACAAAAGTGACATCAATTTTCTTTGCTGCAAATTATTGCTTGGCCCCAGCTAGTAATTCAGGATAACCTTTGCCCTGACTTAAGATTCACATGTATTCAAACCTTTTGCATTCCCTCCTTCAAGGACACAAACATAAGCAGAAATACCAGTGTACACATCTGTTTACTGGATCTATAATACCAACATGTGTCTGCGCGCTGAAATATTTCACCTCTGATACGTACATTCATAATGTCAGATTTCATCGGTTATATGTGTGGGCCGCAAACAAAGTGATAAACCATTGCCGAGGTGGAAGTACACACTTCCCCTCTGTGTTCACTTTGCTTTGAAACATACCCACACAAACGTATACACACATATCACACACACAGGCGCACATAAGGCAACAGGCGCTGCACATCACCAGCTAGGGAGTCGTTATGTAATATGCCATATATCAAAGTCTCCCCTTGAGCGACTTCAGGGATAATTGATACAACAAAGGATCACACTGCCTGAGCTGTGGGAATCACTCCGAGTGACTGCTAAATCACAAGAAGCCAACATGACACATTAAGACTCACTTTGGTTCACTGTGTGCCATTTTAAATCATTTGGAAGATAGACTGATTTACCAAGTTTGCCAGGGAAAGCGTTACCTGTGAAACCTGTTTGTTCAAAAACAAGACATAGCCTACACTGGCATGCATGTGTGTGAGAGTGATGCAAGACAACAGTAACAACCTATATTGGCAGTGTTTAGACAACAGCCGATTTTAAGAAGACTCTACGCAATACTTCCTGTATGAAGGGAAAGTGTTGATGTGGGGAACAGAAAATTTCTAGTCTGTTCAAGAAGTTATTAATAAAAATCTCATAGCTTCAACTTGCATAGCAATTACAAGTGTGGAAAGTATCAGCATATCAAGAATTCTAAATGTCATGACAACCATATAAACAGGAAGAATAACATTAATCAACATTTGAGTGCTCGCACATTGGACGAGAAGTCATCAACATGATACAGTGTCCACTGGTAAAAACACTATACGCAGGCATTAACTTCAACTGGCAGAGTTTTAATCTTCGATTTGTAAATCTCACCGTTGACATTAAATCTTGTCTTTGGGTTGTAATAATTGATATTTGTAAGAAGCAAGACACAGCACTCATTAAAATAAAACCCAGCCCATCAGATTTCTTTAGAAAAAGAGAAGCAATTTGGATTTTTCACCAACTGTTTCCAGAGGGCATGAATAAGGATGTCGCAATGAATGAATATGATTTGATAACATTCTAAGTTTTAATAAACTCTTAAATTCTAATTTCATTTATAGTGTTGTTTTATATGTTGTTTTCATTTTTTTAATAGATGGTTTGTAGCCAGTAGCATGGCTTTAATAATGACAAAAGATCTGCACACTGTGCTAATAGTTCCCAACATTTCCAAATGAGCAAAGTTTTATTTATGTATTTACATATTCTTTTTTTTTGTTTGTTTGTTATAATGTCTGGTAGATTGAAACATTGCTCAGTTAAAATTGCTGGGAGCTATGAGCACAGCATGTGGATCTATTGTTTGATTCTAGCTTTTAGTATGATTTTTGATGTAACACCTGTGGAAGTTTTTTTACATGTGCATTCTCTGCACCCTGTTTGTTTTTAATGATGACAGTCAGTCAGTCAGTCAGTCAGTCAGTCCACAACTCTGGTCCAGACTGAAATATCTCAATAAATATGGGATGGACTGCCATAAAAATGTGTCAGTTTCATCAGTGTTCAGTACCACCATCAGGCCAAAATGAATTTGACATATGATGTGGGGCTCTTGTTGTTTTTGATGTCTTATTTTTTTAACTGAGAACTCTAATGAAATGATTTTGATCACCATATCAGAGTTCACCAGATATGGTGATCAAAATCATTTCATCACAGGCAGTGTTTGGAGGCAACTTATTAATATTTGTAAGAACCAAGACACGGCTCTTTTGTTAAGTACTGAATCTAATGGAGGGATGACAGAGTGAAGAAGACACACATGAGTGAGGTGAGCCGAGGTCAGAAGGGGTCGCAAAGCTCCACTGCTACAGATCTCTGATCTGTGGAATTGTACATTTAAATTCACAGCACAGTTTTCATCTGTATGGAACAAAAAAAATTTAAAAAAATTTCAGCGCATCATCTAAAGAATCACTCTAGGTTATTATTTCATTTAAGTTCAGCGTAAGAGTGTGGGGGTCAAAAGATTTCTGTATCTGCAGTCAGAGACAGTGCTTTAATTGGTTTTGCCAATAAACTGCCCCCTGTTAAAAAACGTGAAACATACTCCAATGTGTGGGTTTCAATCTCTTCCTCTCTCTCATGGATCCTTGGTCCATGCATACAAATTATGATGGAAGATGTAGTGCATTGAGTCCTGATTTCTTTAGTAATAGTAGTTTTTCTTTCGACATGCATGAATTGATTTGTTGGCAAGCGCAACAAGTTGTTAAACAACACTGACTTGTTCACTTACTGACCTGCAACAATAGCCTGAGAGCCAAGGGGAACTGAAGAGGTGCTTGATGATTCTCCACAGGCTCATCACTATTAGTAACATATATTCCTTTCAACCATTGTTAATATAAAATCATTGATTAGTGGTGCCTTAAAATCAAAGTCTGTTGAAATTGAAGAGTCAATTCGTCAAGGTGAAACCTCAAAGGAAACAAAATGGATTGAATTAAGAGAGAGGAGACACAGGCAAAGTATCAGACTGAGTGAGACACAATGTTGTCTTTGATCAGAGAAAATGAGAAGATAAAACAACTCTTTTTTCTGAGGCATCGTTGCATTACTTAGATATTTGTTTGATATTTGTTATTTGTTTTTTTCAAAAGACAGGATAATAGAAAATAATAGAAAAAAAGTACTGACCACATCAAATTAAAAATGTAAGAAATTCAAGAGGTGACAGAGCAAGAAAATGAAAGCTTAAAAGGTTCTGTCTCTTGAAATCCTAGGATGCAGGTTTAAACAGATATTTGAGCTGATGCTTTGCAAGCACAGGTTAATATCACTTTGAAGGACACTGAAGTTAGTTCTTAATAGTTTGTACCTTATTAGTGGTGAAGGTAAAGGTTGTGGTTATGGTTAATGTAGGACACAAACCCTGGTCTCCAGGGAGAAAGTCAAATCCTTTGTACTCCGAACCATCCACCTTGTCTGTATGATTTTCCCTGAGATCCTAACCCTCCTAGCATTGGAAAAAAAAAAATCTTTGCTAGTGAATCCACACAGCAATTACATTTTCTTCAAAATATATTTGCCAATTCAAATGAGTTCTTTATAGTCGTAATTTGTAGGAGACAGGGTTAGTAGGTCACTGCACTGGCTAACAGGGTGACGGGTCTTTTGGACTACAATCAAAAAAGTCATTAACCTCAATAAATGCTCCCTTTTTATATGCAAGTCATACAGCCTCAGCACCCTTCATTTAGAATGTAATTAACCTGAATGGAGGATGTCATAATGGCTGAAATGAGCTGACATTTTGAAGATATGACTGCCTTTGTGAAACAGAGGTGTTTCAGATGAAGATATAACAAGGTAAAGGAAAGAAGAGGAGAAAGCGGCAGTATATTGAGCTAATAAGCGAGATATTTTATAACTTTGACTGAGGGGACCGAGTAGATGCCCGTGCCATGTGCTGTGTTTGTGTCGCATCCCGACCTTTTGGTCCTGGCTCATTCCCACCATCTGCTTCCATCTGGACGTCTGACAATTATCAGCTGAACTACTTGGCTGCAAACACATCATTCTGAACTAAATGCTGACCAAACAGTATCGAGCGTCCTCACTCTGTCTCCCTGCCCGCTCTCCCAGCACTCTTTCCTTCACACATCGCCTGTCTTCTCTCTCTGAATCATCTGTTTGAACAATTAATACAGCCAACTCCGAACAGGAAACAGAAAAGCAAGGCTCAGCTACTGCATGGCAGGGTTTAGCGACTGCAAAAAAGTCAAACAGGAATGAAGGACAGTCAAACCAGTAAAACTTTTACATGACTGAATTATGTTAAAGGGAAATGCTCAGACTCAGTTTAATCATTTATTTATGAAGAAAGAAGGAATGTGCAGGAGAGAAACATGGATGCACACGCTGAAGGAGTGAACTTTGGGATGACTTTTGTGAAATTTGTTACATATCCTCTAAGGCAGAGAATTTTCATTTTGGATGTTTTCAGTGTGGCTTATTGTACAGCATTTGGGATTTTACAAACTAGCATCAGTGATTCCACTCTTGTATTTTCTCCATGGTCTGTTGCGACATGCCAAATATAGTAACAGTATACAAATGATTCAGTTGCCATTGAGACAAATCAGTAACAAGTAAACAAATGTTGTAACCAGGGCAAGGATTTACACTTGTTTACTCGCTCAGGCAAAGGGAGCTAACAATGTTTTTACTGAGAAATGTCTTCCCAGTAACACAAAATATGCCTCCAGTGCCATGGCGTGTCAAGATGGTGCTGCATAATGTGTCTCTTCAGCTCATCTGAAGATACTGTCTTCACAAAGTGTGTACCATTGACAGCGAACACCTTTCAAGGTTCAGCTTTATTGTAATTTTACAATACAGGATTGCACAATAAAATGCAGCTTGACTCCCCTCCATTCTGTATACACAAAAATACAGAAACAAATATTTATATATTTAAAATAAGAATAGAATACAGCAATAAAAATAGCCAATGATATCAAAAAAGTACGAAAAAGGAGTGCTAATTAAGAAATAAAAAAAGAAAAACTAAAACTTACAAGACAGATTTACAGCTACTTATACACATATGTTATATACACAGTGACAAATTAAAGGACAAACCAAGATAAAGCGTCTCAGTTGGTGTCACCAGAACAGCGTCAGTGCTCCTTGGCATCGATTCTACAAGTCTCTCAACTCTACTGGAGGGATGAGCACCATTCTTCTAAAATCTATTCCCTCACTTGTTGATGTTGGTGGAGAGTGCTGTCTAACACGTCGCCCCCTAAACTCTCCCATAGGTGTTAAATTGGGTTGAGATCTGGTGACTGATTCACAACATTTTCATACTCATCAAACCATTCAGTGACCCCTCGTGCTCTGTGGACTCCCATAACCATGGAAATGTTTCATCATAGGACAAAGGTGATCACTTGATTTGCAGTGATGTTGATGGACTGTTCTTGCTGACACAGTCTGATCCCGTCCTGCATTGACATTCTCAGTCACCTGAGGAAGAGTCTTCTGTTTTTCCTCACATATCGCACTAATGCACGGTCATCAAATGTGCACTGTCGACAGCAGTTTCCAACCCTAATAAACTCACGTCTTAGATCTAAATAGAAATGTTACTTTAGTCACTGTTCCTATTGAAACATTGGCCAGTTGAGCAGGGTCTGACTCTGAAGCTCCTGCCGTCCGTACCCCAACAATCAACCCTCTTTCAAAGTCACGTAGATCTCCCACTTGCCATCTGGATACAAAATCCTAATCAAATGGGTCTGCTCAGCATTTTTATACCTGACACAGAGCGTATAAATGTGTGAGCTGAATGTTAACTGCTTACTTGTACCATGCAGTGCACCTGTGTAGAAGCATATACATTCTCCACTCATTTATTCAGGTTTCTCCTTTAATTTGTCACCCATCTGTACAGGACACAGTATTTTTTATTGATTTTTTATTTTATTTTTTGAAAACCATAACCATGGACTTTTATTTACCTCATATAGCCTGAATTTTCCTCATTGGAATGCAATGACATACAACTAATTTTATATGAGGAATCATGAACGATGAAAAACAGGAAGAATACACCTTAGAATAAAATGATTTAATTTCTTTTTATTGCCCTGCCCTCCTCAATTTCATGTGAAACATGAACGAAATAGGCCTAGGTGCTTTTTTTTTTTTTTTCTTTTTTTTATTCTCTAACCTCATAATGATGTTGAAGACCTGCTGAAACCCCTGTGATACTGTTGCCACAGCAATGGACTCAACATTGTGTTTGGTTAATGAGTACACAGCTGCTGTGACCCTTAAAGTGTTCAGCATAAAAACACACATAACTACAAACTCACACAAACACATACACACACACACGCGCATACAGGGAAGTTTTTTTTATTGATGATGAGTGTTTTGTGTGTGCCTAGGGTATATTACCGCAGCCAACCTATTAATCAGTGTAAATATAAAAACACATACAGAGAGACACACAAGCACATAAAAGACTTGCACACAGCAGAATATGACCAAAGAGCAGCCTGCTGTGGTGTGCCCTGGAGTATATTACAGTAGGAGCCATATTAATCAATATATAAACACAGTCGCCTGCCGGTGAGGGGGACAGCAGCAAGGGGTGGAATCAGCCTGTGGTGTGTGCGTGTGTGTTTGTGTGTTACTTTACCGTGAGAGCATACACTTGTCTACAGCAGGGTGGAGATTTGATGCATTGGCTTTATATTGGGACTGCAGTATAATACTTTACCGTGAAATAATAATAATGATTTATATTTGATGGTTTTACACATTTGATACTGCAAGCTATGCCATTTTTTCTTACAGTACACAGAGCCTCCTTTATGATTCAATGCCTTGAACTTTATCCGCTTGTTGTGATGTTACAGGCTGTATTTGAAGTGGATTAAATTTTGTGGATTTTATTACTTATCTGCAGCTCATAATGTTAATGTCTCTTTTTTTATATATATATTACACTTTAAAGATAAAAAAGAGGCCAAGTAAGTAAAGAGCCTCTATGAAGTATTACATTCATTGATTTTAAGCATCCACTGAATGACCTTGAAATGTGATTACAACTTTACCAGAGGTCAGTTTAAATTAAATGGATACTATTTAGAGAGAAACAAGGGTGCAAGCGTGCAAGCATCAAGGGTGCAAGCGTGTGGGTTTCTGTTAAAAACTGAGTAGAATGTCACCACCACTCCTAACATGAACAGGGATGTCATCCAGTCTTAACATTGCAGTGCTGTAAATTGAGGGTTATTCCCTCAAGCAAAGTCTGCAGGAGTAGTAGTCTGCATTCTGGAGTTCTGGAAAAGTGTTCACAGAAGGCTCAAAAAGTCCACAGGGGAGCCCTCAAGCACTTTCTAATTTCGCAGAGGTAAATCTTCGGGCTTGTGAACAAAGTTTGTGAGTCCGACAGGGGGACTGGACATTTTATGTTAAGCTGATAGTTAAGTTATGATATGTTTTTCAGAGGCCTTGTGATTATCCAACCCTGCTCTATGTGGTGGACACAAGCCGTCGCACAATACAATGTGAAAAACCACAGGCTACAGCAATGTTGGATTTCCTTTCACTGTATATTTCATTTTTGACAGAAAAATGTCACTAAAATGCCGCTGTCTCGTGCAGCTGCTAAAATTATCAAAAGCTGTAATATTTATGTCTGTGTCATATTCAGAGACAGCCAGTGAAAATGCAATTTTATGTAATGTTGCTGGTATGATGTCAATATGACTACCAACATGTCTATTCCCTTTATGTCTTTGCTGGGAACCGCACACGTCACGCATGAAAAATAGGCGAGACGCGCCGAAACTCTAGATGACGCGAGGCAGCCGTGAGGCACGTCCTGTGCAGGCAGTGTGACCGCTCTAACCAATTAACATGGGCGTCAAAATGAAAACCAAGACGTTCCACAGCCGCCACACACAAGCCACGCCGCCAATGTGTTCCCGGCCTGGCGGTAAAGGACATCATACAGCGATATTCACCAGCTGTGTGGTACTCAGTGTGTCGAGAAAATCGACTTTGAAATGTAAAATTGGTGGAGTGCTCCTTTGAATTTATACAACTGTCGGATGAAAGAACTGACGTGAATAGTGTTAAATTGCTTTTTCTTCTGAACGTGTGACACATTATTCAGTCACCTGAAGAAATGCTTTTAGTTCACGTAGTTGGTAGTAAGTAACAATTTTGGACTGGTCGTCTGGTCACCTGCCCTGCACACCTGTGGCTCGTCAGACCTACTGCAGGACTCACCAGCTGAATCAAATTACTAATTAAAGTTTTTCTTCTACCTGTCTGGTCTTTGTACATTCTCATCTATCTCTTATGACTTCTTTGTTTCCTTTCTGACACCCTGTTCGAAGCAATTGAGGTAAACTGAAGTGAATTAAATCAGTTTTTAAGAGCAGCTACATCTCCAGCTTATTATATCGTTTGTAGATACAACAACACAAACATGCACATCGTAAATTCTGTGCAACTTGATGTCACAGGTTGCCTTTCCATGGCCATCTTGCGACTCAGTGATAATGATATCAGCAAATATCCTGTCTTAATTTTCAGAGCAAGAATATAGAAAGAAAAGTTAAAAAGCATTCATGGGTAAAAATGCATTTTCTGTGTTTAACTTATTTTTGGGGGAAATATAAATCAGATTATAAAACAGAGAATACACGTCAAGGTCAATGTTACTTTTTCAGTTACTCAAATGGGAACAACAAAGGCGTGAAGCTGAATTTTAGGTAGTGTGACAAATTAATGATTGAAATTGAAAGCCAGCAGAAACAGGAAATACAAAAAGACTCAATTTCTCCTTTTTATTCAATATTTCCATCACTATCTTTGCAACTTCGCGTGTGTTCTCCCAAAGCTCTGGTTTTCCTGCTCACTCAGCTTCACAGTTTCTCCTTTTGTTCCTTTTGTATTTATTTCCCTCCTCCCACTGCCTTCTGTCTTCCGCCTCTTGAACTTGTTCATCTGCATTAAGAAACATGAAGCATAGTCGAGGATTTGATGTTTATGTCTCAAGTGAATTCCAGGTTCAAAGCAATATATCTGAGATAAGATGGCAAAGTGGCCAGCATTATATTGGTATGCATTAGCATGTTATCTTATGGCTTTGTGTAGGGGAATTACTAATGACACTGAGACCTCTTTGATTTTCTGTCTGCATTGCTTTTAAAGGTCAGGAAACAAGGCTCAACTAAATTTTCTTTTTTCTTCAATGCTGTTAGATTGATGAGATACTGTATGCGTGATGTGGTGATATAGAGAAATGCTCCAGAGATTCAGTCTTTGTTGGAGCTATGATTACTTCTTAATCCATATTCTTTGGGGTTTTTTTTTGTTTGCTGTTTTTTTGTGAAGCATGACAAAACATGTGACAATAGCCTGAAAGTCAAAGAAATGTGCCTTTTCTACATGAATGTCATTAGTGTGAATACATTAGATGGATAAATGAGGGCTCTGTATCACAAAAACGTCTCATGCCTAAAATGACTATAGACTTAACAATTGGACTAAGAGCATTTTAGGCTGAAGATCTTTTGTGGTAAAAGAAAAAAAAAAAAGGTCCTGGATGGGTAAATTGATTTTGAAAAAACAAAAAGTAAAGTAACACAATACAAGTGTCTGCAGGCAACAAATCTCCAGTTGCCTAATGGAGCTACTCTGTGGTTTTAGTGTGAATGTGAAGCAGGACTGCAGACATCATCAGTCAGTGCTCTCTTCTGGTGAAAAATAGGTGCTGGAATAAGGACTGGACATTTAAAACACCTGTCACAGCCATGGACAATTAAAGAGAGGATCCATCACATCTGTCCTTTTAGCAAAATTTATTCACTACTATTATTACCTGCACCATCACAGCGGCACAGCAGCTTTCAGGATAAAAGCTTTGGACATATTTATCATGAATACACTTGTCAGCACCAAAATCGGTGAATGGCACAAAGAATGCCCACTTAGACACTTTTATATACACTGATGTTTTCTGTACAAATCCATACAGAAATAGTAGAAACAACTTAATGAGTTTAAGCCTGAATATGTTCTTTGTATTCATAAGTGATCGGGTGCAATTTTGAGGAATGCAGTAATGTCAGTTAACATTATTTACAGTTACCAACTGCATCACTATCACAAAAACATAATTTAGTTTCTCGCCATTATTCATTCTCTCATTCATAATAAACATATTCAAAACATACATAAAATGAATGTTCTGCAATGTAATTTTTCATATGAAGATATACAGTGAAGGGGGATGGACTTTTTACCCAGACAAACCTAAACTGAATCTTATAAAAGACCAGCATCATGTTTAACTAGAAAGCTTATATTTTAAATAATTTACAGATTGAATTTGATTTAACAAATCAGATGTATATTCATTGTAGAATAAAAAACATTGACTTTCATAGCTGAAGTTAGCTACAGGATAAAACACATAGTTTCAATATTTTGGCATGAATATTAATATTATGATTATAAATTACCAAGAAATAAAAAAGATCGAGTGGATGTACGTATTTCATTTCATGTCTGATCCTTCTCCCTACTGTTTTTGATAGCTTGCACATTTAAGAAATAGTTGTCTTCTAATGTATAATACTAAACAAAATTGCAAACGGCTTCAACTTGCTTTGACGTTATAGATGTTTGGTTTTTCCTGCAGTGACCATTGATTTGTGCTGATGTCAGTCTGTGTAAAGTACAGTGGTTGTTCTTGTCCACACACATTGTTCTTCACTACATGTGCACTTTTCCGCTCATTCACACAAATGATGATACCCCATGAGAGTGAAATGGTGACACTTAACCACTACTCCACAGAAATCAGGGGACACTCATATGAATTGTTTTTGTAGTGGCCTTATGGGTTGTTTGGAAGTACGAAACCTACACTGAAGTACAGTGTGAGGATTTGTTGCATTAGTCCTTGAAAACTAACAATGACCTACTCTGATTGGTCTGATCTCACAGTATCCAGTCCAGCTGCTTTAATTTCCTTTGGCACAAGTAGAGTTTTAGAGGAAGATATCAGGTTTTTAAAGCCAACATATGATTTTCCCCCTGAAAAATGGCCAGTGAATGAAGTGAGCCACCATTCTCCTTAAAATGAAACAGATAGAAGCTTTACTTTTCTCTCTGTTTGACTTTCTCATTAATTTTAAGCATCAGTGTTTCTTCTTCTTGTTTTCATCCTGTGATATGCAGATTTAGTTTCACTTTGCACACACTCTGACAACTACTCTGAGTAAAAAAACAAAAAGACCATAAACTATTTAAAACATAAAAAGCCACACGGAGAAACAGTGTCACCAGAAGTTTGAGCACTGAGTGCTTTTGGGTGGGCAGAAAGTGTCTGGTGCTGCCAAGTCTTCCTTGTTTTCAGAACTCCATATTGGCAGGTAGTTTACTGTAGCTTTGTAGCACAGAAGCTGAAGACAGAGCCGGCCAAAACATCTCCAGGGCTATAAACAATTCCATGGGGAGCTCAGCTACACTTGTCATTTGGGTCACAGGCTGCAAATAAATAAGTTGACTCAGTGATATTATGTAACTTATAACAAGGCTATATTGTGGCTTAATCAATGTCTAGTAAGATGGTGTTTGATTTAACTGCATTAGAGTTGAACTAAGTTTAAGTTAAAGACCTAAGTTAAACTAAGTTAAAACACATGCCACCATCTAAGTTGTTGATAGTTTCCAGTATGGCCCATCCCCATTCAGGTGTTTTGTGGCACTATAATAATGTCATGCTAGAGGACAGCTGTTAATCACATGAACACAATCAGTTGAAACCATGCATATGTTTTTTCAGCATTTGAATAAACAACCAATGCTATATATACCAGTGAAATGTACAACACCATACCATGAGAAAGAGTAAATGGGCAGAGAAATTTACTTATGGAATCAAAGACACATCAACATCAACAACAACTGTTTGATACAGAAGCTAATGTAAAAACTAAAAATTAAAAACCTTGTGTTTTAATTGGCCCCAAATTCTCTGGATCTATGTCCAGTGGTAGATTTGGACTCTGCATGTGGGCTCTAGCAGTCTTAACTGAAGCTAGTCCATTCTTTCCCCCGCAAAACACAAAGCACAACAAAAGAACACGTAATAACACAAGTTGATGCAAAGCCGGCTGTTGCCTCTCAGGTTATGTCTGTTGACGCAGCCAAAATGAGGAAATCATGACTCAAAAGGAAGGAAGGCTTGTTAGACCAATTTTATTATAAAATCCATCCCTCACACTTCTCAGTACCTTTGATGTTAGTATTACACAAACACTGGCTCATTTATCCATGTTTGTCTGGCTTATAGTGTCGAGCTGGGTCAGTTAAAGAGGTTGGTGTTCATGGTTTTTTTTTTTTTTGTTTTGTTTTTCGTAAGCAGCTGTTTTAATCCATTCTCTCATGTTTGTGAGCCTGATTAACTAACCAGGACTGGATGCTTAAGATTACAGTAAAAACAATTTGTTCAGGTTTTCATTGAATATCCAACAAAAACCACAAAAAGAAAAGAAAAAAAAACTGGACGCCATTCTAGCAGTGACTTTGGTGACCATTACTGGTAGCGCTGGTTGTAATGATGGAAACTGATGGTCTTCCGGACCTTCATCGTCATGGTAAAAGTAATAAACATGCTGTTTGACTTGTGGAACGGTCACGGTTTGGTGAGGTTTATAGGCTCAAAATCTACTTTGTTATTGTGACAATGATGACGAACGTCCTCTAACCTTGAGGGAGCACTTACTTTCAACAGAACCCATGATCAAACCTGACAAACAAGATTACGGTTGTGGAGCAGTCATGGAAAAAGACACTGGCTTATGGTTTCACACTGGAATAAAACAGCAGTCTCCTGTGTGAAAGTCCTGTGTTTTGTCGACCCATTCATCCACTCCCAATGCAGACCTATTTGCTCTATATACTTTGTCACATGACTCCATCATAATTAGTACGGCCGCTACAGGTCGCCTAACAATTTAATGTATATATGGGTTTTAATAAGCGGCCTGCACAGTGGACCTGTGGGGTAATTTCTTTTTACAGGAGAACAGTCTCTTTTTAGTGCAATGTGCATTGAGTAAGAATTTAGTCTGTTCTTTTTCCAGAGTACAATGGGAATGAAGCCCAAAGGACAGAGAAAAACTCGAGGAGGAAGGCCTGGGGGAATGGTTAGGTTATTGTAATAATGAAAATGGAAGTAAGGTCTGTGGAGGAAAGAACCTGAACAACAGCTGGAAGAACAGGGACATAAAATAGATGAAAAAAACAAGGTGTGTTGAACAACAAGGGATTTTGAAAAATGGGACTGGGGGTTAAAAAAAGGATGGAGGATGGAGAGAGGCCTGGGAAACTGAACTGCATGTTACCAGATAAATAGGTAGCCTAGAAGGGGGGAGAAGGAGAGAAGTAGTACCAAAGGAGAGAGATGAGTGGCAGAGCATGTAAGACAGATAGGTGAGAAAATGGAGGACATAAGGAAATTTAAAGTGAAGGAGAAAGGGAATTAAGTGAGGGGACAGAGGGAATTGAAAAGTGTAGAAGAAAAAAAAGTAGTGTGATGGAGGAATTGAACCATTCTCACTTTGAGCTCCCATAACTGGCAGGCAGTATGTGTCTGTGTGTGTGTGTGTGTGTGTGTGTGTGTGTGTGTGTGTGTGTGTGTGTGTGTGTTAAACAGTTTGAAAGCAACTAAGCTTGTAATAGCAGGTACTCTTCCATCTTATTCTCTTTCTCTTGTCCTCCCTCCTAACCAACCACTTTTTTCCCTCCACTCCTGCTGCAGTGACCAGTGAACAACCCTGCTGAGGAGTGTTTCAGCATCAATAATGATGAGGGAGGAAGAGAGAAAAAGAAATATAGCTTTCCCTCCCTGTGGCTTAGGGGAGTACAGCACAATGTTCGGTACTTCACAGTGGCTGCGCGCGTGTGTGCGTGCGTGTACACACACACATACAATCACACACATACATCTTGGTGTAGGCCTATTTAAAGTGCATGTCAGGTATACTTCATCAATACAAATAACTGTTGGGAAGAGCTTCTAAATACAAATGAGAATTGCTTTGGAATGAAGGAGATTAACTGCAGAAATAACAGCAGGAGCACAAAAGGGAGTAAGGGAATAAGAAAAAAAAAGTGGGGTGTTGACAGGTATTGTAGCCAGGGCGGCACCAAGTGGTCAGCCAATGACAATTAATTTGAGATAATAAATAATTATGGAAACTATTCTGTGTTGGCTTTCAACCCATAAAAAAAAAAATGATGATGAGAAATGTGTTGTGGGTATTTATAGAGTGACCAGTAACCCAAATTGGATCCCCTCACATAGAAAGTCTCTTTTAGGGCATGGCTTCCATCCATTTAGATGAAAAGCTCCTAATTGATCTAAGAAAGTGACTCACAAACACATCTGTTAGTTCTTTCCCTCTCTGATACATTTCCACACTGAGCCCCCTGGACCCTGGAGTGTGCACTAGCTCAGTTTAATGGTGTATTTCCTCAGGGCAGATAAGTCAGCTAGTGGACACCAGCTTAAGCTTCGGGGCATAAAATTTTAAATTGGAACTGGTCCACTGTTCACCTGTTATTTTGCACATACACTCTTAGACCTGGAATCAGAATAAATGTGTTTTATAGATTTCAAGATTTGCATCTGTGTTTATACTTGCACAAAGCATTGTCATTCTTTATCAAAGGATACGCTTGGTAGTATTTTATATTTTCTTATTGTCAACAAATTAAGACCAAAACCATCAATGAATTAATCCTATTAACTAGTATTGCCTGTGTTACCAAACCCTGATATAGCTTATTGGTCTCATACAGTTGTCCAGGCACTGTTAAAAACACATTGAGCCCAGTCATTGCACTGGGCGCTGTTCCTTTATTTTAATGATAAGTTGTTTATTTTGAGTCAATCCCAAATACACCCTCTAGGTGCAATAAATTCACAGTACGACACCAAATACAGAGCCAGAAATAGTCCCAAACAAATTTAACATGTATTTGTCTTTCAGTAGTATTTGCTAAAAAATTACAATTCCCAGCAGCCTATATTTATTGTATTTATTTTTTTGTTATTTTATGGTTTTGTTGTTTTAGTAAAATGATATAGTATAATGGCCTTGCAGCTGAGTGTAACAAAGAGCCTGATTGGTTAGTATTGTGAAACAAACTAACATATTGTTAGTTTTTGTCGTCTCACTGGATCGGTTGACAGTAACACAAGCTTTTCACCAGAATTATCCCCAGCTTTACCCTTTTAAAGCCACTCTGTAAATATGATTTTAAAACATCCAACCAGAGGGCAAGAAGAACATCTGCGTAAAAGCATGTGCCACTTTTCACCTTAAGTATGTGCTTTTGAGTCACTGTCCAGAATACCAGCAAAGCTTTTGTTTTTTTCTGGTCGAGCCATAATTAAGGCCAAAACCTTTTATAATAGTGGCTATAATGCATGGTGTAATATTATTGAGAGACTGTCCATTACGCAACATTCTCTGTGTTTCCATTGTGTGAATATTAACAGCAAACTCAGCAA
The DNA here is from genome assembly GCF_002260705.1 of Seriola dumerili. NCBI lineage: Eukaryota > Metazoa > Chordata > Actinopteri > Carangiformes > Carangidae > Seriola > Seriola dumerili. The sequence continues at coordinate 98,478 of NW_019177581.1, read as the reverse complement.
ACCGTGCTATAAATAATTTCTAAGGCTCATAAAGGGAAAGTTGTGTTTCATCTACAGACAGATCACGTACACTGCCTCATGATACTTTTTGACATTAGTGTCATTGGTGGCGAAATTGACTTAAGATTTTTACACCTACGATGCATCCAATGAACGAGTTCATTAGGTTTGTTCCATCTTGCGCTTCGTCTGCACATATATCTTCATAACTGCAAATTAATTTTGTGGCCAAATGGAGGAATATGGAGTCTGTGATGGCGGAGCGCTCGGTTGAGACTAAATGTTTAATGTGCTGTGTGTACATGTGTTACGGAAATGTATGTGTGATGTGCTTATGTATATTTCTGTGTGTGTGTGTGTGGACTAAATGTTTAATGTGTAGCCTCCGCTCTCCATTTTCTACATTATTAATCAGCCAATAAGGTGATTCTCTCTCTCTAATCTCACTGGGAATTATCTTTCTATACTCACTCACCACACACACACACACACACACACACACACACACACACACACACAGAGTTGTATGCAAATATATACATAGGTACATACGTAAAAACACATGCACTGACAAGCACGGTGAAATATGAGCTCACTGACTTACTGCAGCAGTAAACCTCATTTAATTTAGAGCATACAAACAAGAGCACAGGAAGGATGCTGCTGAGATATTAACTTTAATTGTGTTGAGAATTGTATTGGTTGTTAAACATGCGCTGCACATTTTGTAGAAATAGACCTATCTTATTAGTCTAAATGATAAATTGTGACTGCAATCAAGAGGAAGGCACACATTTCCACAAGCAGAGACGCTCCATATTCATCTACTTTACCCCAATGAAATTATGGTCAATTCCACAGGCTGTGGAAGCCACAAGTCAAACCTTGAGTGTAAAATCCAAACTGCTCCTTAAACAGCTCTGAGTGTGTGGTCTTCTGCTTTTTCCCCCCCTGTGATTTCATTTGGCGTAAAGCTATTAAAAGAGCAGAGGTAAACAATATTTATTGAAGTTAGCAACGATGAAGGACTTCGGCAGCTAAGACTCCATCCATGTGAAGCTTCTTTATTACACCCACATGAAGATAAGAGATATGACAGGATCCCCTGGAGACTAGACTCTGGCGGTGGTGGAGTAGAGCCAGCAGGTGGTTGATGGAAATTGCCTTTACTTGACAGTTCACAGACGGACAGGAAACAAGAGTGAGCAGGGGGTGACATGGAACAAGATTCGCAGCTCTAACATGGTATGTATCTATACTGCTTACTACAGTATTTTATTAGAAAAAAAAAAAACTTCTGTGGGAGAACAAAACGTCAGTGGAACAGAATATAACCCGGGGCAAGAGCTTTTTAGCCTCGTATTAACCATATGAACTCTTGAATCATGCCCTCTGCTTCCCAACCTCACTCAGATTGCTGTTTTCTTACAGCTCTTGTCAGCGCCTTAACTTACTAAACATTGTAAGTGCTGAGCCACCATGACTGGCCTTTATTGGCAAAGAAAACAACATAAGTGCTATTTGGAAATACTTAAAAGAAAGGAGAGGCAAATGGCCCCTTAAGGTATCAAATATCAATATATTTTAAGGTGTTGTATCTTCAGACCTGCAGGAGAAAATCCCAAGCTGTCTAAACCCTAAACAGTGCAGCTCAGGTGGGATCTATCAAAGATTTTTCCTCCAGGACACACCACAGCCCTAATATATACCTCAGTCTGAAGTGTACCCTCTACCTTATCTTCAGTTAGGCATTGATTAGTTTCATTACAGCTTCAACAGCAGCTCTACACAGCGTGATGCTTACCTCCTAGGTTCTAAGAATATGGGAGAGAAGGGAGATATGCGCGGGATACATAATGAATGGTAAATTAAACAAAAAGAACCATCGTCAGTTGCTAAATTTATTCATGCACCACATACTACTATATTTTGTTATATTCCTCTGAAATTTTCCTGTCCTTGCTTGATGCTGAAACACAGAGTGGTGGTGAAGGTGGTGAGCGACATTGCCATTCAGAGAGTGATGCCACCAGCATGGCTAATAATGTAAAATGCATGAGCGTTTTATTAATCTAAAAATATGTCAACATAAGTGCTGTTGAATGTGTTTTTATGTAAGTTAGGTGACAGTGTTGTAGCGTGGTTATTGTTGTTATGCTTCTGCACTGGCAACAACCAGGGCTGGAGGCATTATGTGTTCGGGTTGTCCATACATACAAAACATGGTTTTGAACTTGTGAACACATTATCTCGGGAACTTAAGGGATTCCCTTCAAATTTGGCACAAATATCCAATTGGAATCAAGAATGAACAAATTTTGGTGGCCAAAGGTCAAAGGATGAGGTCGCAGTGACCCCACCAAACACATTTTTGGCCTCTTGAATGTGAATGTTCAAGATTGTCCCAAAGGAATTTCTTCTGATTTGCACAAACATTCACTTGGACTTAAGGATGAACTGATTAGAATTTGGTGGTCAAAGGTCAAGGTCACTGTGACCTCACAAAAGACATTTTTGGCCAAACCTCATGAATTCATATGGTAATTATGACACAATTTAACACACAATTGTCCAATAGAATAAAATGATGAAGTGAAGAATTTTTTAATATCTAAATGGTCAAAGGTCAACAACTGTGACATCATAATGTTCTGCAGAAACACTTCTGGCCATTATTGAAAGCTGTAACTCAGGAACAGAAGGGGAGATTGTGACCATGAAGCGTACAGCTGCGAGGCAGTAATTCTACTTTAATGGTGTGGTTGCATATTTTGAAATGTACCTAACAAAATATGTATAATAATTATACATATGTACCGCAGGTTTCTGTGCTCTCTTTCCATTTTATTTACGTCACTGTAGTTAGAGTGTTTACATTCAATACGTATGCTAAGAAGTAGGCACTTGTGTTATTACCTCGTCTCATCAAGATGATTTTCAGCACGTTTAGTGGACAGTCTTCACTGTAGAGGCATGGTTGATTGTGAAGTGGCACTTGAATGACCCTAAAATCAACATAATCGACATGATATATTCAACTCAACAACTAGTCATGCTAAAGTGGCCAATAATCCACCCACTTCAAGCACTGCTTGACACTATATATCTGCCAACACACTCCAACCAGCACATGAGTAACTGTTAGTCTGCTACATCTCATCAGATGCTTCACATGACTAACCTTAGGTGTGACTATAAAGTTATATCATACTGTATATCCGTCTAAAGTTATTACGACAGCCAAGTCCGTTAATTGGGTCATTAATGATCCTAACAGACTTACTAATGAGGTAATTAATTAGCCTAATAAATTGAAGGCATTAATTAAGGCAATGAATATATTCACATTTGCAATTTTCTGTCATACAGTATGTCTCTCTCCATAACGATCGACCATATTAATAACTCCCTAGGAAACCCATTATGTACAGTAACTATAATTACGTATTGATCGTGTGTTACTGTGTCAATAATAATAATGAATCAAGGCAGGTTTTATTCTCATGTACGAAAGCAGTACATTATCATTATACGTATGCAGCCACAAAACAAGGAAACGGGTGATAGGGGGATGGAGTAAAAGATGAGAAATTGAGAACAGACAGTATCACATTATAATAATTTTGCAGCAAGTGATAACTGAAAGACAAGTCATGGCAAGAAATAATGTCATAGAATAAAAACAATTGAATTACACTTAAGAGCAAGTCCAGACCAGCCAAAACCTCTTTCTGACAAGTGTGAGATTTGTTATTCCCGTGCATGCTGGGATTGTTTGTTATTCATCTTTGCGTAATGTAACTTAGACATCACTCTAAGTAACGACTTTGGCATAATGGAGCGCTTAGGGAAGTATCAGTCATCTGTCCTTCTCCATCGGAAGCTTTGGCTCTTGGCCCCCTATCCTTTCATACTGTATTATATTTCTCCACGTTTCTCTACTTCACCATTTAAAATTCAACAGAAAGCCTCCCTCCTGACTCACTCCATTCAGTCAGGCCTAAAGGTAGCATTTCACAAATAAGTAAGTCTGTTATGACTCCACTTTGCTGCACCTGTAATGCGCTTGGCTCAGGGAGAGCTTTTGATCAAACTCAGTTTGCATTAATGACAATTGTTTTAGAGAAATGTGATTTCTGTCAGATACTTGTAAAGACTGATTTTTATGAACTCGGTTTTTAACTTTTTTTTTTTTTTTTTTTATTGTGTTAATGCAGTTTTCGTTATTAAGGTGGTGAAGGGCTTGTCTGTGGAATCCTTCCAGTTCTCTCATAGGATGTCTATACACCGTGTAATAACCTCACATTATCCATCTGTGCCACTCTCATGTTTTGAAGATGTAGCAAAAGAATAAATATGCTTTGAACACACCAGCGCCTCTATGCATTCAAACATCTAACACGCAGGGGAGGAGGAGACTGTGAAGTTGGTTGCTAACAAGAAACAGACGACAACGTGAAATGTCAATTTTGCAAAGTGAGTTGGAGGTTAATATGTTTTTAGCAATAGCATTAGGCTGGCTTGCCAGTTTATTCTGCAATCAGTTCATGTTGTATTCTGATTGGTTGGTTTGTAAATGCGGGTCATAGCAGCGGTCACATTGTAGAATTTAAATTCCTGACACATTTCAGACTTTTGACAGAGCCGGCCTTCGGTTAGTGAAGCTCTAAATCACATGTAATATGAGACCAGTTTTTCTCATATGACAATGTCTGAGAAAATTTTTTTTTTTTTTTTTTTTTTGGTCATGGCTGCAGGTAAAGAAGAATCTGAGAGTCTCCCCCATTGTGAATTTATTCAGCAGTTTAGAATCTGCTACTTGGAAAGTTTTTAGAACTTGCCAAAGTAATATTTTTGCCACATTACTCAATGATAAAGCTTAAAAAATGTTTTTGTTGAGCAACAGGCAGGTGGGCTCTAAACAGCAGCACAGTTAGAGGAAAAGGAAAGAGAAACAAATCATTTGCTGCTAAAATACAGGAAACACACACGCCTGTTGTTTTTGTTTTCCTGTACAGAGAGGACTGCCAGTTCTGATTTTCCCCCAGTTAACTCAAACTGTTAAAATAAATACAGCTATATGTAGACATTAAGCCCTGCGCATCAGTTCTAACTGAAGAATGGTGACAGCCCTGCATCTTAAGGCTTAAATAAAATCCCTGAGAACTTCAGAAGATTTGAATTTGGGGCATTGTTGTGACCACTGCTCATCCAGGGGTGAAGTGGAAAAAGGTACTCACAAGGTTGTTTGTCCTGCAGGCCCTGTGGCTTTGACTACACACTGGCATTATCATCTCCTCATCCCCTCCAGCATTCATCATGAAAAAATTCTCCTTTGTTGTCTTCCTCTCCACCTGATGCACTCAGGAAACAGGGAACCAAAATCCACTCTGTAAAACAAGATGTTTACACAATTTACGCTGTTACTCAGAAATTCAGACACATAATATTATTTTAAGCTGGAGGAGGGCGTGCACTTAGTGTTGTGTACCTGCATAGGATTTAGGAGCTGAATGAAATGTATGACATTCACTAAACGAAAGCTATTTCCAGCCCAAATTAATATTTCACTTGTTCTTGCAACACTTGTTTTTTATTTCCCTTTGTCACTATTGCTCTTATGGTATCAGCATCAGTTTTTTTTTTTTTTTTTTTTCTGTGTGAAAGATGTATTTAAATATGACTATGGAATGACCATGAAACAAAGAAAAGCAAGCTGAATGTGACAGTAACAGAGACAGAAAGAAAAAATACTGACAACAAATGGGGTTTGATGTCAGCTCTTTTCCTGGAGAGTGACTCGATCAATCCTTAGTTAGTGTCCCCCTGACGCCCATTGTGGACCATAATGTGTGAAGATATATATTGTGTCCGGTGCACGGCTGTAGCTTCAGTACAACACAGATTTTGAAGTCGCGTTCATCTATCCTGACATGTTCATTTTGTTGTGTCTTTATCAATTACAATTATGGCAGAGTAGATATAATATAAAGTTAATTCTCCAGTCTGTTGACAATAGAGCTCAAGGCAGTGGAAAAGCCTGGTGCAGTAACCAATCACACACAAGATCACTTGTGTAATTGTAAATAAATGCAAGCCGCAGTATATAATATACAATTGATCTACACTGATAATTCTGTACTTGTGAACCTATACACAGCAACAGAGGCAGCAGCAAAGTGTAATTGGACTGACATTTCAACTGATCTCCCTACAGGTGGCAGGGTGTGGGTGTTGGCGGCCTTAATATTTGTGATCTGTTTCATCTCTTCTTTCCATTGACTTTTTTTTTAGCTTTGAACTTTTCCCTCATCATGCTCATTTTCCTAAGTTTGGTCAACGTGGCCAACGTGGTCTCTCTTTCAGACTATCATTGTGTTTCTGAGTCATGAAAAGGACCTTAAACTAGAGAGCCATTAGACTTTATTATTCTATTATGAGTTCTAATCCCTCTGTGCTCATCATTGAGAAAAAGTCCAACTGCAAACACATTCGCACTCGGGCTTAACACACAGAAATCAGGCTGGAGCAGTAGTGTAAAGGAACAGCTCCCAGTGCAGCAATTTAGATAAAACACACTCACATGCACACGCACATAATGCAGAGGCTGCTAGAGGACGGGAGAATGATACAGTAACAATGGTAAAAACCAAAGGTGCATGAACACTAACTGCACACATACTGTGCATAAAACATCCTGTCTGCGGATATCACGCAATAAAACATTGCACCGCTGACCTGCCGTCATGAGAGTGGGCATCAGTGAGTGTTGAGGCGCTGGCACAACAATATGACTCGTTGACACTTGGCCTCCGGTTGAGTCTCCAGTTGCCCTTGATTCAACTTTTCTTGGATAACCATGACATGGATGACTGAGAATCTTCACAGACATCAGTAATTTAGGCTCTTGAATTACTGAATTTGTGTGTGGTTGCTCAAGAACTGACTGTAAACAGCAGGCTGACAGCTGTGTATTCAAAAAGTCCTTCAATCTAAACAGAAAGTTGCTGAATCTAAATTTTCACACTGCAGTGAACAAACAGTTTTAGTTGTGGTATTAGAGGACTTGAAACAATTAGAAAATATTAACAGCTGCCAACGACATGACATCAGAACAGCTTTGTACTGTGACAAGAAGAAAGAGGGAATGGTTTGACATAAATTTAGAAAATAACTAGAATTAGCCTACCGCCTCTCGGTTGTACGCCTTCACCAACCAGCCAAGTTGCATAATATGGTCACCATCGCCCCTTCCTGAATTACAGCGTTGAATACCAAGTTGAATGCCAGAAGTATTTTTGCCGAATGTTATGATGTCACAGTGAAGTTGACCTCTGACCATTTGGATATGAAATGTCGTCACTTCATTTTATCTTCATAGGCATTTGAGTTAAATTGTGTCATAATTCGTGTATTGAATTTATGAGTTATGGGCAAAACCGAGGTCACCACTACCTTGACGTTTGACGTTTGACCACCAAAATCTAACCCAAAAACATAATGCCTCTGTGGAGGCATAAAAACATCTTTCTATAGCAATACGGTCGATGACTAACATGAGACATGCAGCCACAGAGACACTGATAGGAGAATATTATAGGTGATGTTTCACTGGTCATGATGAATTGCTGAATTGAATATTAATTTTGTTTGCTATAATTATTTATTTTATTTCAGTTAGTGTCATTACGGTGTTATGATTTGAGGTCAATCGAGAGACATATTGTGATAACTCATGCAATGTCTGGGCCAAACAGGAATTCAAATACGAGTAAATTGATAAACGCTACAAATTCTTGTACAAGGACCATTGTGTTATCTTTGAAATTCCTTAAATCTACATTAAAATGTTAAAATTTTGTTCAAATAGTAAAAGTGTCAACATCAAATATCATTTCATGATGTGTTCTATTGAATCGAGAGCATGGAATACTAACTAATGTGCAAAAATTGTTATTGTTATTATTTATTTCATTTTATTTTATTTTATTTTTTTACTTACCATCCCATGCGTTCCCCAATTCCTGTGCAGTTCAAAAGCTTTATTTGGCATCTGAACAGAGCAACACCAGGACCAACTGGGAACTCCTGTGAACTACTAGGCAGATAAACACACAATATAAAAAAAAACAACACTTTTCTATTACAGTTCTCCACTTCCTTGTACATTTTCACATTTTACTGCTTCACAACATTGAATCTGCGATATAACGAGGACTTTGTGAGAGTACATATACAGAGAGCTTGCATGTCTGAAATCCTCATTGTGGCATTTTCTTTCAGGCTGAGTAGCAAAGAACCACTGCTGATGTGTCTCAGACGGCTCAGTATCAGGCAGCAGTGCATTTAAATTCACTTAACCACATCTGTGCTCATTTACATCATCAGTGTTCTTAAATACTCCAATAAACTGAAAACATTGGGCTGAGTAAATAAGCCTCATAGAGTCACACTGAGAAAACGCATTTCACCATTAGGATTCATCATTATGGGCTCAGAGCCTGAATACTCATAAGTCAATATTTACTCAGTACTCAGCCTGCTTTAATGGTCATTAAAATACAATGATGTGTAAATGTAATTGTTTTAATATCTGTCATCGTGTTCAACGTTTCCCCTAAAAGCTTTCTGACACACAGCATTCAATTGTGCAGCTTATTCTGCAGCTTTAAAATGTTTTGGAAAAGTGGAAAAGCGCTGTTTTGTGGAGGGGATGTATTCAGATGAAAATAACCAAACTAAAATGAGGAATCAAAAACTCTAAGTTCATTTTTTCAATTCCATTTTAACACTGACCTCAAATGGAAGAGCCAAGTCCAATATCATAGAAGCTGCTTTAATCACATTTCATCCTATTACATTGATCTACATTGGGCTTACATCCATACATTTCAGTTATAATGCACAACGGTATTGAATTTGTATGTTTTTCATTAAAAAAAACAACTAACAATTTGTTAAATGGTATACTTTTAAATTATGCAAAAATACTCTGCTATGATTAATATTTTGTTTAACATGGTTTTCTCACATGAAAAGTACCACAACACTCATTCCTCATTGAGAAATTCTGGATCAGGCCTTGTGCCCCTCCCACCACAGCTGCTTGTGCGAGGTTGACAGGTGAAAGAGCAGTGCGCATCAAACTGGTCAGCAGAGGGAACATCTGAGAGACTCGGGAATTTGTTGAAGCGTGAGGACTTTGTTGTGTACTGTAGCTTGTAACTGGGAGTGGCTGACACAGTGTTAGTGGTTGTGCTAATGCAAACTCTCCCTCGCTGTTCTGACGAGGTTTTTGGGTTTATTTTGCCCCCCCCGTCCCCGTCCCTGCAAGTTGACGGCACTGGTTCATTAGGTTATATGACGTATAAAGCCCTGGCTGTCTGAATCTGTTTTTATCAGACTGTCATTGGTTCACTGCAGCTATAAGGTGGAAATATTCAGCTATGGCATTGACCGCTTATTTCTCTCATGCTATGTCTTGTATTATATAAAAAACACCATACGGACATGTTCGCAAGGTTAAAGAACATTTTCATAGGAGGGGTTCTTGAGGTGCATGTGCAAATAGTCCGGTAAACTTGGGAGAAAAAGGCTTCACACACCAGCTCTCTCAAACTGTTTAGCCTAACAAGTACAAACACAAGCTGACTCGTCTCACATGTAGCAGAATGTTCCGGTTGTTTCCAGGAACAAACTGATTTTCATCTCACAGGAACTTAATCTAAAACCAAGGACTGACACACACACACACACAAAGCTTGACTCTCCTCCAGATGTGCAGATGTATAGTTGCAAAGAAACATATTTGCCTCCTCCAGCGTGGTGTTCCAGGCTTTTGGTCTCGCCAAATGTTGTTTTATTTGTGATGCAAAGGATTTCATCAGAGCGTAGACACTGGAGCTGAGCTGAATTGAACTGCACAGACAGTTAAAGTCAGTGTAAAGACAGTTAAAGAATGTAAATGACAAAACAGGGATTCTTCTCTATTTTCCTCCTATATTCGTTGTTTTAGTTGAATCTGTGGCAGGAAGCTGTTCAGTTGCATTAAGTGTCGTGATTTCAATTGATTTTGATAGATTTTTTGTTTTGTTTTGTTTTCTCTTTTTCTTGTGTTTGTGAACAGATATGTGCATGATATCTGCTTGTGCGAGCTGGAGGTCAGCACACGTGCACCCAATTGGTGTTTGGCAGCAGTTTGTAAATCATAGTTGATGGATTTGTCTCACAGAAATTTATGGGAATATTCCAGAGCTTAGTTAGTCCGTTCCCATAAAGTACTCGATGAAAGGTGATGACGATAGCTGGTGCGGACTTCAGATTGTGGGCTCAGGGGCACGCTGCATCTGAACTGTGGTTGAGATTAACAAGCAGCAAGAGCTTGCAGGAATGCAGGACTCTTAATTTGTATTATTCCCTTTTTCTATTGATATTTATAATGTTTTCATTTTGCATGGGCATTTATCTATGTGGAATTGGTGTGTAAATTGGTTCAGTACATTTGTGTAATCCTCCTGGAAAATAACCAACCAAACAAACATACAGACCGACACAGGTGAGAATATGACCTCCTTGATGGGGTTAATAATTAGAAGTAAACAAACAACAGCAAAAATCGCATTAAAATAAACTTATACAGCTTACTATCAACACAAGCCCACAAACTACAGCGTATCATCCGACCTAACAAACTGAATAAGTAACATGATGTGAAAGGATATTTTCCCTTCCTATTCCATATGTACAAATGAATGTTTCAACAAATAAACATTCATGGAACTTACCTCTTACCAACTGGCAGCTTCAATTAACAAATTAATTTCTTAAATAAATAATAAAATATATATTTTTTTACATCATTATTTTTGTTTGCGACATATATCCGTCCAGAAGCAAAAGCAATGTTTGTTAATCCTTTTAAACTGAATCGACCCCAGCAGGTTTAAAAAATAAATCTGTCTAAATCTGAATAAATCTTTCTTTTCTTTACGAAATAATCAGATTAATAAAAATAACTACTCTCTGTAACATCACCTACCACAGACAAAAACATCTGTCTGGCTGTGTCTGCAGGGTTCACTGAGTACTGTGTGTGCTGCCGCATGTGCTCTGTCTGGCTGTGTTCACTTCTCTCTTTCAAAAAAAAAAAATACCTTAATTAATAATAAAAGTCAGTATCTGTGTGTCTATGTTATTGTGCACTGAGCATCAAAATGTGTGGTGGAAATGTTACTTTTATATTCCTGGACATTTTTTTGTGTGTGGGTGTGAACTGAAAGACCAGGTGTGAATCATTTCTTATGAAGAATGAGTGTGATGTTTTATTTAGAAAGAAAATTGAATTAGAGTGAGATGCTACATCTAAGATGTTCTCAACACAAATGGCATATAACACATTTTATATTAATGATAACCTCAATTGCCCATAATGCAGGAATCATTCGTAATGTTCTGTTTACCCACAGCTCAAAGACATAGAGAAAAATAAAGGAAGGAGGGGACAAATGTGAATGTTTAAACCTATTTACTACAGGTCACTTGTCCGATGTGCGAGGCCAGCTTTTCTCTCAGACCTCCACTCTCACCAACCTCCGTCTCCTCTGTGCGGCAGTCGTCGAAGCCGAGATATGAGTCACTCACTGTATGTTTGACTTACGCTGACACATACTGTGTATATCCATCAGCAGCGCGGCAGGACAGACACTCGCCAACACAGGGGTTTGATGCAAGTTATCAGCTTGAAGGATGGTCTTTCTCACCACAACACTAGACCGCCCTGCTATCCCAGGAGCTGTTGTTCAGAGACCGAAAACTCTGCTGCTGAAGAATTATAAAGCATTATAGCAGTAACTGATGGTATAACGTGACAGAGAAGTCATTACTATAAACCTATGGCAAGACGTTTTGCATTTCGGTGTGAAAAAGAGGCAGGGAAAATATTTGCCTTTGTTCCACATTTTCAGCACCAGTGCATTTTCCTGCATTCAACATCATAGTTATTGTGAAATTTCACGCATGAACGTGATACAAATTTCCACTACAGCCTTGTTTGGAAATAAACCAGACTCTTTCCGTCCTTGGTCTCGATTCAGCAATGTCAGCCAGAGCAGACTTTTTGTTGTTACACCCTGAGGTATAGTAACCTTTTGATTGACAGTAAAAATGTTTTGGTCTGATTTTATGATCAAATGTGTGTTGTTCCCACGCTGATATTCCTGTGAAAAATATGTAATCCTTTTTACTGAATATCTACTAAACTACCAAATCAAATTTCCCCCGAATACCTTTTTTGAAGTTGTCCTCCTTCGTTATGCAAGTTTGACACACGTGTGGAGAAATAGCATGCATATTCTGATGGTACATTCTGTCTCATACGTTTTCATTGTCGTCACACACGTAAATCTTGTGCGCCAGGAGATTTGATTATTTTCTCTTTTCTTTTTTTTTAAAATGAAATTTAAGTGTGAGAAGGGAAGGTGAAGGAGAGGAACAGGGTAATGCAGAAAGAAGGTAACATGAGAAGTGATTTAATCAGAGGAGGCAACTGTCTGAGCAAGAAGTCTCAGCAAAAAGTTGTTTCTGGTAAAACTGTGTTGAAGATTAGTCATTCTCAACGGCATTGATGGATTGGGTAAACTTGAAAGATGTGCTCTGGGTTGTTCACACCACCGAGGAACAGAAAAAAAAAAAAGGAAAGAAGTTAGGAGAAGTTAGGCAAAAAGTACAGTGTTTTGTGTATCCTCTGTTCCATTTTGTCTCTACAGTACACCATCCATCATCGGTCAGGGAGAGAGCCACAGACAAACTGAAATTTGAAAATGTTTCATCACCCCAGCACTCGCACTCTCTCCTTCTCTCTGTCTGCTTTTCCACACTGCCAAACCCCTCTCCTCCAAGCTTTTTCTGTTACTTCCTGCCGTGTAACACCGAAGGGTAGTAGGGAGCGTTCAGCTTCATTTAGCCTGGTTTGTGACTTAGCTGGTAACTAGCTTTCAGTGTGGACCGCTCTGCTGAGCAATGATGAGGCTTTGAAGTGGCGTTTGAAAAAACATTATTCCTTTCCACGCCAATTCCCGGCCTTCGAACATTTTTCTTCTGCTATCCTAAGCTCATCTAGACACTTTTCACTAACTACCTGTAGCATTTAGTTTTACCATGGTTGCAATAGCATGCGGTACATTCTCATTCATAGAAACAAAAGGGGGGGCTATACCTATAACCACCCGATGACTACATCAGGCAAACAGATTACCCACAAGACCCTTGCCCTTAAAGGGTAAAGGTGGGCCGGTCATTTCACGTGTTTATATGTATGAACTCTGATAAAAAATTTTCACTCACACAAATTTACAGTTGGGCAGAAGTATGGAGGATTGACTGATTGACCAACTGACAGATTTTCTCACAATGCCCACTATGACGATGTTCACCATTTTCATTGAGCATATGAGCATGCTAACATTTGCTAATTAGCACAAAACAGAAAGTGCAGCTGATAACGGTGGGAGCGTCATTGGTCGTAAACCAAACTGGACAACTTAAAATTTTTGACCTTATGATGGCACTAGATGAAAAGTTAGGGGATTAGAGATAATCCATTTGGGTGCATAAATGTGTGTATCAAATTTCATAGCAATCCATCCAATTGTTGTGAAGTCAATTCAGCCAAAGCCAAAAATGTCAACCTTGTGGTGGTGCGAAGAAGGCAGATGGATTCTCTCCCTATGGACTATTTGTCTGCATAAAATGTCCTGGCAGTCTATTAATTTTTTCTGAGATATTTTAGTCTTTGCCGTCACTAGCGCCATTAGTCTGGCTAAAAAAAACTCCCCTGATAGTTGTAAAAAAGTAGAAATCATCTTAGAATCCTCTCCAAACACTTCTTCCCCATCCATCTTTATGATCAGTGTATTCCAAACACACTTGTCCACTGACATATGTTCTCAATGAACAAAATACCTGACTCAAGCCAGCCATAACTGCGTCAGTAATGCATTGAAGACTTTTTGCAGTAACATTGTTACTGACATTGTAGTGAACCTATATATGTAAAGCCATTATATAAAAATTAAACATAAGCGAGTTATTGGAGACTTGCTTTGTTAAAGATGTAGCGATTGAAATGATTCCAAGTTGGAACTTGCTCCCTGCGTTTCACAAAGGTCTGACCTCCATTCTCTTTTCTCTCGTTAGAGTGATTTACGATATCTCCTCTGATTTATCTGACACTGTCTGCTTGAACTCAGTTTGAGCTCCTGTTGCCCCTGAATGATGCGTCTGTGTACATGACAAATTAGTTGTTGATATGTCCCTGCACCAGTGTGACAAAGATTTACAACTCCTGGCAGCCTACTAGATTCAGATTTTTATTCTGTCTCTGCTCCTCTTTGCTTTCTTTCCTCCTTCAGCAGGCGGCCGTGTTATCCTAAAGAAGACTTGTCATCTGTTATTCATATCAAAGGCATCCTTTTATGTAACTGATAAGTCATACAGTCTCCGGAAAGTGAAAATGGCTCGTTAACACGCATCTCGTAGGGGAAAAACTGACACTTTTAATGACTTACTGAGAATTCTTAAAAAAGAAACTTTACAAGGTATTTCTCCACAGCACACTGAAAACATAAAACTGTTTCCATGTGTAACCCTGCAGTTCAGCTCCCTTCATCCGACTGCTTCCACTCCCTTTCACCCCTCCAGTTGCGGTCTCCCTCTATTGCTGTCTGTCCCTCTGCCCTTTTAACCAGTGATGCGTGTGATTGGACAGCAGCGATGCTGATTAGCATAATGCTGCGGCATCCATCTTCAACCTGCATGAAGTTGAAGAAAACATACTCTCTGTGCGCGTGTGTGTGTATGTGTGTGTGTGTATGTGTGTGTTTGTGTGTGTGTGTGTGTGGAGAGCATAAGCAGCAGTAACCATTGAAGACAGGGTCGAACACAGCCCTGAGTAGATTAGGCATGTTGGCAAATGTCTCATTAGCAAGAGATTTGGTGGAGACAGCAGGAAGTGCACTCAACCAGACACTTCCTTATTCACTTTCCCGTCTGTCAGGTCACTACAGTTCCGTGGTCATATTGATAGAGTTACATTACAGTACATTCAGATGCAGAAAAGTGAAAATGATTAAACAAATTGCCCAAGGTATGTTTCTTTCTACCAGAGCTGTATGCATGCAGTTTTACAATACAGTTATAATAATGGGGAATTTGAGTGTGTTCAGTTTTAATAGCAGCCACAAAAACACCATTGTAGTTATCAGTGCCTCTTATAAAAGCAGCTATCTTTTTTTTTAGGTCAAGGTCAAATTTAAGAGTCCCTACTTTTCTTTTTCTTTTTTTAGCATTTTAATGGAATAAAAACTGATTTTCTGCCTCTTCATGATAGCACCAATGCTAACTACAGTGACCCTGAGTGCTCAATGCACTGCAACTTAAGAAAACACATGCAAATAGACAAAACATGAACAAATTCCAAAAACATCTTCATCAATTTGACAACACATGTGCCGCAAATACTCACAACACAACAGAAGTGTTTCCAGCAGACACAAAAAAGTTATGAGGGGGCGCCCCGGTGGCTCACCTGGTAGAGCAGCGGCCCGGATTCGAGTCCAAACCGTGGACATTTGCTGCATGTCATCTTCTGTCTCTCTCTGACTTTCCTCTATCTCTCTCTCTCAATGTCGCTATCAGAATAAAAGCAAAAAATGCACATTTAAAATAACTTTAAAAAAAAGAAATGATGAACCCAGCTGGGACGCACTTGTTGTTCAATGCTTTTAACTTTAAAAGTCACAAAGCACTGAAATGTGTCCCCTTTTTAGTGCCCCGCAGGAAACACTTGTGTTGAATTGTGTTCATCTACAGAGACATAAAAAAGTAATGTTTCATTTAGCTGAAGGGACCCATGCGAATGAGCCACTGGTGCTTTGGTTTCCCAATCAAGAAACCCCACAGTAGCGCTACCTCGGGCATTTGGCACCAACTGGATCCTCATGCAGTCAAAGTGGAAATCATTTGAACTTTTACTGCATTTGAACTGTTCTCAGTGGATCAGGAGTCACAGATATGGAGAGAGGACTACTGAATTACCAGAGATATTACTCTAATTTAAGAATAAGTTTATATTTGATTTTCTTCCACACAGTAATTCCAAAATAAGTCATTTTTTTACAGCAGATGTTTTGACTCTTTATTACAAATAAATCACTGTTCCTTCTTTTTCTACTTTTATTTAATCATTTATTTTGAACTGTTTAAAACCAATGGTGCAGTGGTTAGCGCTGTTGCCTCACAGCAAGAAGGTTCCAGGTTCGAGCCCCGGCTCAGACACAGGGACTTTCTGTGTGGAGATTGCATGTTCTTCCCGTGCGGGTTCTCTCCGGGTACTCCGGCTTCCTCCCACAGTCCAAAGACATGCAAATGGGGACTAGGCTGACATGTATACTCTAAATTGACCATAGGTGTGACTGTGGAGAGTGAATGGTTGTCTGTCTCTGTGTGTTTGCCCTGGCGATGCCCTGGCAACCTGTCCAGGGTGTACCCCGCCTTTCGCCCGAAAGAATGCTGGGATAGGCTCCAGCCCCCCCGCGACCCTACTAGAGGATAAGCGGTAGATAATGAATGAATGGATGAATGTTTAAAACCAAATTCAAATCAGACTCAAATCAAAATCAAATGTGTACTCAAATAAACATTTCTATAACTTATTTTTGCTTTTTATTGGCATGTTTACACCATTGAAAGCATCTGCAGAGAGATGACAGGAAATGAGGGGGGAGAGAGATGAAGGTCCCAAAGGTCCCTGGCCAGAAGTTATATTTCATGGTCAGCACCTCAACCCCTAGACCACCAGGACACCCCTTACAGGTCTCTAAGGCATACATATGTAACATAATTTCATAATGCTGCGCTTGATCTCAACTACGTGTGGGTGAAATGCCAGGAAGCGAGCATGTACAGACAATTTTTTCACAGAGGACATTTGGACGTGTCACAGTAGGAAAGGCACAGGTGAAAATGAATGATGGCTGAATTCCATTTAGCTGCTTCAGGATCAGGATCCTGGTATTGTGCATTCTGGCTCACTGTCACACTGCCTTACTGGGGCACTTGAATAGAGCAGAGCCACATTATTCATGCGTTTTCTATTATAACAAGTCAAAATGTCAGCGGCAAAAAAGCCCTACCAGGACTGCCGGCCTAAGTGGAATACAAGTAGTCTTCATTCATTACACCTGTGTTTTACATTTGCTTAACAGCGTACATAAATTATATTATTATGTAACATCACTAAGCTGAGCTCCCAGCATTTACTCTGTGCTTGACCCAGCAGTGAGTGCAGCACAGACCTCTTATCATATGCAGACAGGATGCTTCATGCAATTTACATTCAACACTCACCCAAGCTCAAAGGTCCTGTTTTAAACATCTCTCTCTTTCACCTGAACAACAGGGAAGTAAATGAGCAATCAGCTCTGCTTCTCAGTGTCTCCAGGGCGTTAAGTGGATGGTAACATGGGCCAAAGGCCGGAAGTGACTCATAATAGTCAAGACTTAATGTGTTTTTTTGTTTTTGTTTTCAGCACTATCTTACATTATTTTTTTGGTTTGGGTATCAGTTTAGGATGTGAGGTGGTAGATCATAGGTTGTGTGGGTGGTATAGCCACATGTGCTGAGGTTTTTAAAATCTACATAGTCACACGTACTGTAATAGCTCCTCCCCACTTTTCAGATAGAGAAACTGGACAGTTCTAGTTCACTGCAGCTGAACATTAACTAACTCATACTTTACAGGCTGCTCCTCTAGATGCTATTCATCATGCTGCAGTCATTTTGTCCTTTGTCTTTTAACTTAATACCCTCGGTGATCTCTCGATGATAACATTTCGATTTTACTTAAAGAGAGAAAAGTTAAAGACTTGTAAGAGACAAAAATGTAAAAAATAAAATAAAATAAAAAATGCTATTTCAAAGTAACGAGAGATGTCTGGGGTGCTCAGGGGTCCTATAAAACTTTCAGAATGTGTCATCAAATAGCTTGAGAAGTTTTTGAATCTCACTTTTGAAAAGTTGTTCAAACCCTATAGACGAGTAAGCTGGCACAAACTGAAAGAAGAGTGACTATCTGCAAAACTAGCGGAGGGAGGGACGGAAACACAAACACAGGGAGAAGGACACAGGTAGAAGTTGATAGAAATAGAGGAGAAGGAAGTAGAAGAAGGACGACGTGTACTGATAGAAAAAAACACCAGACAGATGGGTTTGTGAGAAGAGGAAAAAGGCAAAAAAAAAAAAAAGAGTTGAGAGTGTTGAGGACAAACATGCAGGCAGAGCAGACTTTGTATTTTTTTGGGATTGTGGCCCACCCTCAACCAACAGCCCCACAGATATTGTTAATAATAAAGTTGCTTATCTCATTGTTCTAAGTGGATTGAAAACAGCAGCTCATGCAGTGTTGTTTTGGTAGCGTGACCATGGTGGCTGGGTATAATTTTCTACCACATCACAGGGAGCAATTGGCATTATGATCTCTTACCAGCAGAACACTGCAGCACTTACGAGAGTGGAAAAATATGATTTGAAGTCTGCCATGCTGCATGAGGTCCAGCCGAACAACAGATGCTCTTAGAATGTGGTGAAATAAGTGCAAACTCAAATTTTGTCACACTTTGAGAAGAAAGATGTGGAGGCAATAGATCATTCATCAGAAATGATTAAACCATAACAGCAAAAACACAAGCTTATTTGTCAAAGTATTTCAATCTTTGTTAAAGTTATGGGAGGTTGAATGGTAAAGCAAGGCTTTTGGTCCTGACCGAAAGTTTGACATTTGCAAGGTCGCGATGTAAAGGAGAGTTATAGGAGATACAGCACACTACTTGTCAAAACAGTAAAAAGACACAAAACAAAAGAATAAGATGACCTCCAACAACTGAATATTAAAAGAAACAATGAATACACCAATGATTGATGGGTAAGGGAAAATCAGATAAATGTGTGGTCTCTCACAAACCATGCATCAGATTTAGGCTATGTTTTACTTTGATTAAATAGTCATACTTGCCTCTGTATATAAAGATTAAAACCTAAAAGACCTTTCTCCCCATTTGACATTTTTGTTATTGATAAAACAAAACTGCAAATAATTAAAAAACAAACAACAATTCTAGTTCTCTCTTGGGCACACATGTTTCATATTTTCCTTATGCTTCAATTTCCTTCATCATTACACTGGTGCCAGTGTCTGAGCTGAATGCACGATACCGACTGTGACAGTGATGGCTCTGGTGATGGAGTGTCATGTGATTTTGAATGCTTATGCATTAAGACCGCTCAAAGAGAGGTCATTTCTCAGCTGATGATTATCAAGTCATCATACTCAAACATCGTTGTGGAGAAAATGTGCGCTACTTGGTTCTGGCTGGTTCAAGACATCAGGATTTAAAAATAGGTTAAGAGAAGTTTAATGATGGGCGAGTGAAAAGGCAAAGAGCGGGAAAGACAGGAGGAGAGAAAGGCCTGGAAACAGACTTTCAAAATTATCTGTCAAAGTTAGAATCAGCACAACTAAAAAGCGAAATAGCAAAAGAATTTATCGGTGTGTGTGTGAGAGTGTGTGTGTATGTGATAGAAAAAGAGAGAGTATAAAATATTGATATTGGTTTTGTAGGTGTATGTAGAGAAGCAATGTGGGATCTGTAAGTGAAATAAATATTTCTATCATATACTAGACAAATCTATACATAAATGTCTTTACCTAAGATTGTCGTCATAGAAATAGTTCCATCTCCAAAGTTGACCATCACAACTCATTACCTAAACCTACCTATCTCTAAGCTTAACCTAAACCTAATTCTAACATAAGACTATTACCAAGAGTTAACCCTGGCCACTTTCCAAAGATGTCCTCACTCTGGAGCTCTAAAACCAGTCCGCACAAAGATAGGAGTACAAGAACACACACACACACACACACACACACACACACACACTCGCCTTTTTTCATCGCCCTTTCTTGATCCTTGTCAGCTGTGCCAATTACAGCCAGAATATTCTCCTTAAGGGGCCGACAGGAGCACCTGGAGCCACTGGAACCTTCAGTAGTTTCACTACCCTCTCATTTAGGAAGAATTTCTTTTTGTCATTGTTGTTGTCTGGCCTCTGAATTTGACTATTGGGGTGTCCTGGTGGTTGAGGTACACATTACATACTGTGATCACAACGTCCTTGGTTTGATTCCTTTCACCAAATCCCTGTGCTTGACCTTTGTTGCACATCATCAGCTCTGTACTCTTTTATGTTTATGGAGGAAGGTCAGAGGTCAGGGTTAGCTCCCTTGTAGGGATTCAGTTATACAATACCATGGAACTGAGAGCTGATTACACATTACAACTAACGAGAACATGCAAATAGACAAAGCACAATCCAATGAAGAAAATATTTTCACCCAATCTGTCAACAATAATTTGACACAGTGATTGTATCTCATTTTGTTATGCTACATGTGTGTTGTCAAATTGGTGAATGTGTTTCTTAATTTGTCTGTGTTTAAATTTGCAGCATGTTTTTTTCAGTGCTGCATACTCATTGGCCTGGGTATAAATCATTTTGCAATATTCTTTTTCTTTATTGTTCATTCTAATGTAATTTATCATTTTTGAAATATAACTGAAAGAGGATGCAATCACTTTACACACCATTAAAACAGTGTTGGAATGAAACCTCTCTTCTTTAACCATGAATATGATCATTCCCATACTTCATAATGCAACAGCATGAAGCAAAATTTGGTAAAAAGTATAAAAGCCAATGTGTTGCTTAAAAACTGGCAGATCTTTGTTTATCTTCCTTACTTTTAAGTTTATTTTTTTTCCCTTTAAATTCAATAATCGCTTTTGATTCACCACAGTTGTGGGTTGTGTTTAGTGATATTGCCTAGTTGCATGTCTACCCCTGATTAATAGACTGGACTTGAACCACTTCTATTTACAATCACATTATTTATGAGGCAGTTAGTCATGAAGCTCAAGCTTGGGGCAAATATGATTGGGTGAAGTGATTGATAGCGTTTCTCCACACAGGGCCCGATTGTGAGGCAGCTCTAATTTGCTATTGAATCATTGGTGTTACAAGAAAACCTCTTTTCCTTGAACTGAAAGTTTACTCTCTGCTTTAATTGTTTAAGGATTGTTACCATAGCCCAAATCTAAATTTTCTATTCCAAGAAACGCCTTCTGACAAAGACTGAATGTTTGGCAATCGGATAATAAACTTCATTTTAACTGGAAAAGCAGTAAAAAAAAAAAAAAAGTAAAAAGGGAAATGTAATTAAAAACTTTTATGACTGAGGTTTGCACTAATTTAAATTGAACAGGGTGCTGCACTGTTTGAAGTCTGGCTTGAATCATTTACTAACTCCAACCTGCTCTTTCCAATGGTAGTGGAAGAAAAGGAAACAAATAAAGAATGAAATGAAAAGAGCTGACTGTGTTGTAGAGAAGAGGGGAGTAAAAGCAGAGGGAGAAAGATGGCTGGTAAAAGAATAGTGCATGAAAGACAGATGAAAGAAAAGAGACAAGGTAGTTCCCATAAAGGAAGATAAAGACACAAACATGAAGAGACTGGTTCACCTCCTTTCTCATGCTTCAACTCAGTGTTTAATTACTACGTATATGTGCACTGAATTTGAAGGAAACCAAATGCTGTCTAGTTTATATTTTATCAACATAGTAATATGTGCATATTCAGTGTATCTAAAACCATTCATTATGATTGTCAACATGTTTTATGTGTTTTACCTGAAATATTATTTTTGTGGTTTTGATAGGTTAAGGAAAGTGAGGAAGCCCTGTGAGTGAAGGGAACTTGACAGCTTCATTTGTGATCCGTAATTTATCATTGACATTGATATCTGACTGAACTTTCGCAGTCAAAGAGAAGACTATTATATCATTCTTATTCTTATTCTTGAGGTCTGAAGTAAAAAAACAAAAAACAACCTTAAAAAAAATTTCTGCTTCAGAGGCTGAAATGAGGAAGAAGGCCCAGAGTTGCCTCCTGTGCACATATGGCCCCCAAATCCTAAACTACACCTCTGCTAAAAAAAAAAAAAAAAGAAATAAATGACTAAACTTTTCACTCATTCACGGTGATGATAACACCCCCACAGGACATGAATCAGCAGGTTTTCACCTGGCAGCAATTTGAGATGCGTCTTTGTGCGTGCACTTGTGCCAGTCAATAAAGTGTTTTTGTGGGTGTGAAAAAATAGTGTGTGATATCAGTATTCATCCTTTCTGAGACTCGGTGTATGCCTGCTTTCATCAAAGTAATGCTCTAAAGCACAACAGGTGGATTTTAAATCTTGAGTCATACAGTATCTGGAGCAGCGAGAGGCGAGAGGCGCACCTTATTAACAAACTCTCCCTTTTGGTGAACTGTTCTCCTGCTCAGCGGGGAGAACTTGTCAGAGCGCAGTTAAAATCTTTTACTTCTTTTACAAGCTCGGAGTACCAGAATGTTAAACCAGGAGAGCGATGAGACGAGCAGCGACATTTTAACAGGGAGTGGATGTTTTATTGGATAAATTCTTTTTGAATGTTTCAACTTTATTTTCCTTGATTTACACAACACTGTCTGTAGGTGTCAAGTGACATGACAGATCATTTATATAGCATACATGGTATTGTCAATTAACGTTGCAATATAAGACTTTCATTAAAGAGGAAGTTGAACATGAACAATCGTGAGGTTCACATCTTACTATGAATTTATTGGAATCTCAACTCTCTGGCTGCAATAATAAATACTGAAGTCACTCTACATTGAAATATATATGAACCCCAAACTAAATTTAGTGTGACATCTGCAGAAGTCATTTGCATATACAGAGGATCATGAGAGATTAAATTCACAGCCAAGGCGTGAAGATTTATAGGTGTTATATTTTTACAGTAACAGCTCATACTTTGTATTAACTATATGCTGCTCAGTAAAGATTTGATTTCATTTGCAGTGTGCAGAATAGATTCTGCTGCACCGTGATGTTGTTCATCCACCAAGGCATACACCAGTGAAATGTCTCATTTAAATTTGTAATTCTGATATTTCCAACAGACACATGAAGGCAGCATAGATTTAATTTTATTTTGTGTTGTGAATTAATTGCACCCGAGTCAATCAGTCTGTGAAATGTGAGCCGTGGCAACGTAAAGTAAGGGAGGGGGCAAGGTAAGGGAAGGAAGTTGGATTCAAAAGATGCAGCAAGTTTGTTTATCCCTAAGGCACACATGCATCAGGCTAAGTGGTCAGGCAAACACAGGCTCAAACAGTGTGGTATTGATGTCTTTATAATCACAATGTGAAGATATGAAAGGTTGCTGACATGCGGTGATGAACCTGAAACGGCAGCACCCCTCAGCTTTAGGTTATAGAGCTGTATAGCAAGTTTCAGCTCATTATTTCAGAAGCAAAGTAGAGGTTTCTGGCAAAACTTCACCTACTTCCAAGGTGCCTGTGGAAAAAGTCTAAAGAGGTCCCTAACCCCTAACCTGGTGACCCTGATGATTTCTACAAGCCAAAACACATCAGTCTAATAATTAAGTCCTTCTGTATACTGCAAGTGTTGCTGAAGTTCTGACCTTTAGCCCATTGTTTCAGTTCATGTGAACAGAACTGCTCACCATATCAACTGAAAAGATGATGATATGTCAGTGTTGTGTTCACAACTTTTTTTCTGCTGCACCGAAATGGCCAAAAAAAAAACCTGTTACTGCAGGTTTGTGTAAACTTTTGAATGAAGGCCATTTACATGCATTGGGGTTATTTTTTTACATATATTATCACCTTAATATGATTCTGTGATGATATTTGGAGTCATGTTTCCTGTCTGATATTCACTCTCAGTTTAGCTCTGGTTAGGAGTCAAATATCTGGCTCTTCAGCTGCTAAATGCTCCAGTATTTTCATCAGCTAGTTGCTAACTTTTCTGTCTTCCACTTGGTGCTGGGCAGGTAGCGTACAATGGAGTTTTCCAAAAAAAAAATAGCTGCCTGCTACATGTGGAAACAACGGTCAGACTGAATAAAAACACTAAAATGACACATTATTGATTGTCATTTCATCCATTGTTAATGATCATCAAACAGCACTAGTTAGAGCAGTTGTACATAGTAAAATTTCTCAATACCTCTTCCACCACTGGCTGGAACATTAGACATGTCCATGAAAGTCTGTCTCTGTCAGTCATAAGAAGAAGAACAGCAACAAGGGAGTGTTGTGTTTTTTAGCACTTGTTTCAAGATAGCTGATATTACGGGAGTTTACATTTTTTTGAGTCGGCAGTAAGTTTCTAACAGAGCAGCTCTTGATGACTCTCTCTTAACAATAGGCTATAGTCATGAAGATGAGAATGCGTTGCTTTAGGTGAAATGAAAAAAACTAAAACCAACAGACATGCACAGATGCACAGACCCACGTTTTCCCCCTGTAGTATGAAGATGCAAGCAAATGTTAAATGTCAGATTATAGATAAAAGTCCTCCATTTATTACTGGTAAATTGATAGGAAAAAAGATAATAATTTTCTAATATCATTCGTCTATAACATTTAACGACGATAATATCGCAGCAGTTGTGCCTTCATTATACTCTAAGCTAGAATGAAATAAATCTGTCCTGTCACAAACACAGGACGGATGAGGTTGAATGGGGTGATTAAAAAAATTCTTTCCTTAACATTCCCACACCACGGACAAGGTACAGGCTTGGAGAGGGACAGGCAGACAGAGTTACCTACCATAAAAGAAATACAGAGACAGAACCATGTACAGACAGCAGGTACATGGAGATGTGTAGACTCAAAGTTGGAGGCAGAGATGCGTTGAGAGGTGGAGAGAACAGAGAGGGGTAGAGAGACCGAGATGCAGGCAGAGCAACAGCTACAGAGACACCGAGAGGAGAAGGCAGACAGGTCAGAGATGTTTTAAAGGAACGAGCCTATAACACAGAGAGAGAGAGAGAGAGAGAGAGAGAGGGAGGGAGAGAGAGAGAGAGAGAGGATAGCATTAAGGTTTAAAGAAGAGCAGAACAGACAGTCAGATATCCTAAGACTGCTGCTTATGGGAAATGACCTTTACAAGATCTGAGTTGAAGCAACAGTGTGTGTGTATATGTGTGTATGTGTGTGTATGTATGTGTTGGGTATACCCACATGACATATTTGTGTCAACATTATGTCTACAGAACATGTAAGGTACTAAACACTATTGCAAAAGCAAATATGTTTAGAGGGAGTCATTATGCCACCTGAATTACATTTTTCATCAACATTATGAGGACAGGTTTTCAATAAACATAACTGAAGAGCTGCAAAATGTTCATACTGAAGCTATTTGAAAAATGTTCCGAAAATTATCCGCTCATAGCTGTGAGAGGATGGTATTGGTTTTTTTTGTGGTTATGTTTAGTCACTCAATGCCACACTTGGTCAAGGTTAGGGGGAGGTGCTCTCTTAAAATTAAAAAAGTCAACAGAAGTGGGACACATGACATGTTCTTTCAACTAAAAAAACAAAAAAAACAATCTTTCATGAAACTTAAAAAATGTGCATTTGTTACCTAAACCAAACCACATGAGACTCATTGATGCAAACCCAAGGCTCCAGCAAGAAAGACCAGCCATCAACCATCCCCACCGCCTCACTACGACCATCCAAGAAAGTAGTACATCCTTCACTAGAAAAACAAATGCTGGTGAACATATTCCAGACAGTCAGTAGGTTTCCTGAAAAACGTTTTGTTTGCCCAGATTTAAGATGTCCACCAAACAAGACTTCTGTCATCCCTGAAACCAGAAAACCACCATAAACATGTCCTGTGTTGATCAAAAACATACACATACCTTGATATGGACGGTGTACCTTCAAAAAGAAAATACTGAATGACTTGTGACTGTTTTTTGGAAAGGCGTTTTGTCTCTTAGCTTTTCAAATGAAACTTTTGAATGATGTGAGGACTAGAAAATGAAAGTGGATACATCATAGGTTTTGATGTATCAACAAATAAATGCAGTGACTATTTTTATAAAATAC
Source organism: Seriola dumerili (assembly GCF_002260705.1). Lineage (NCBI taxonomy): Eukaryota > Metazoa > Chordata > Actinopteri > Carangiformes > Carangidae > Seriola > Seriola dumerili. The sequence continues at coordinate 72,386 of NW_019177581.1, read as the reverse complement.
AATAATTCAACTGAGAGTCGCTGTGTCAATCAAAAGCGGGCGTCTTTGAGAAGACAGGAATCTTTAGATTCTTATACTGTGGAAGTTCACAGTCAAACATTTGTTTTTTTGTTTTTTTTTGCTCTTTTCAAATAAATGATGAATTAATGTGTCAAATCATGTCGCATAGATTTACCAAGATATATCTGTTTTAGGACATATCATGCAGCTGTAGACACCACTAACTGTGTGTGTGTGTGTGTGTGTGTGTGTGTGTGTGTGTGTGTGTGTGTGTGTGTGTGTGTGCGTGCGTGTTAGATACTGGGAGCATCTATAAGTACTTCCCATGTGCATGCGATAGTGTCTTTTCATTCTTGTGTTGACTCTCTGTGACCTGAGGCGAGGACAGTAAATTGGCACGGTGAAGTACTAAGAGAAGTTTGAATTGAGGTGAGACCCCTAGGAGAGACTCTTGACTTTTAAACAAAAACTTTCTAAGCTAATTGAATAAAACTCAAACCAAAGATCAAGGGATTTGCAGCCTGCTTTTTACAGCACATAAAATACATTTTTTAAAGACTTTAAGATAGTCTTGTTGTCACACAGCAGCCCTCTGCAGGTAAATATCAATAGTGGTTATTCACCACAGGAAACCTGCATCTACTGATAAAACAGATAAAAGGCAAGGCTATCAGCTTTCAGCTGTTTCCTCCGTGGAGTTACACCCTCCCCATGCTCCTGTCAGATTAACTCCAGGTTCTCTGGTTGACTCAGATGCTCCACAAACTACTGACAAATTAGTCTTCAGTTGCCCCTGACTTGCATGGTTTTATACTGCAGTTTATTAGTGCATGTTAGTACAGCTGGTGTCTGACTATGGCTGTGGTGAAGTACTAACCTGTTCATGTTGTTTCTCTGCCCTCTGCCCCGTACATCCTAGAAAAGCCTCCAGCACCCCCCTCAGGCAAATCCTTCCAGAGCCTGGGCTCTCGCAGCAAAGACTACAAGATGTGGGAAATTAAACATGAAAACAAACAAGACCAAAAAAAAGCTGAAACAGTGCACATTAAGACCTAAAATTGTCAGAGGTGATTTACCCTTGGAGAATTTGTACATTTTGGTTTGAACAAAGGTAAAATCTAGAGAACAATGGTCAAAACATGCTCATATGAACAATATGAAAAACAAAAGGAAGGTAGGAGCTGATGAATTAGAGAAAAAGAAGGAAATGTGCAAACAGTATATGTGAAAAACATATAAAGGACTAATTTGTCCATTAGGTGTTGACTAATACAGAAGCTAGACATTCCCAGTGCATCTCATTACAGAATCAAATTCCTTGAGTTTCCTGTGGATTAGTCTCTATGTACTTTTCCTTCAGGGTTACTTACTAACTACCTAAGATTTTCCTTGTAGCTCTTTTAATTAAGCACTAATTTGCCTAGCTGGACACATTTCCAGTACCAAATTTCATTAATGATCTTTAACATTACTGTGGGTTACTGGGCTAATTCAAACAAAAAAAAACTGACAATGTATCACAAAAAACAGTCCCTGTACTGTCGGTTTGCTTTACCTGTTCCCTATGGAAAAGTGCTTTTATCCTTTATCTGTATCATAGTCAGCACCACAACTGCTCTTGTTGTGGGTGGTTTTATCTTTCTGTATTTTGATTCTGTCACTATATCTTGGTAATGGGTGTTGTCTTTTCCATAATCCAAGCTGATACAAAATAAACGAATTATATCATATTTTCAACCATTAATGATGTTCAGCCACTGCCAGGCAAATCTGTATCAAGATGATTGGATGCTTTAAGGTTTTATCAGAATCTGGCATTAAAGGCATTATAGTTTGAGATTTAATTATAACTCCACTCTCAGGCAAATCAGTTTTCTGAGTGAGAGGTAACATTTTCCAGATAGTCAATTGTTATGATGGTAAAAAGCTGCAAGCTGGTAAAAAAAAAATACCTGTTAAGGGCAAGAAAGAGATCGATTAGTGCATTAATTATGAACTGTGATACCATGGCTTTATCACCAGAAAAACACCATCAAAGGTGCTTTGTTACTTTTCACCAGAGCAGATTTAAGTCAATAAACATTTAAACCATGTTAGGCCTATATTGGGTGTAGAGGAGAAGTTGGTGATATTGGATGGATTTGCAAGCCTTACAAAAAATAAGTCACGGATGTTTTAGCTCAGAATTTTAAGCCAAGCTTTGTTTGTTTCTGTCAACAACATGTTGTCCAGACCTTACACATAGAAAGACAGAGGGAGACAGGATACAAGAGCAGACAGGTATGGGTCTTTTGGGCTGACTTCCAGCAGGTTCCCAACCCCCCTCCTTAGGACAACATCTTTTTAAGCATTCACAAACACACGTACACGCCCACACACACACTCACACACACAAAACTAATCTATTCTTGATGGATTGTAATACTGAGGTCAGGTCGTGTCTGTGCCTCCTCATCGGCTTGTTAAATCTCACTCTGAAACACATTCAGCATTTAAACGCTTTGTGATAATTAGGCTTCCTGCTGCAAACGGCCAATCCTGACTGACCTGCATTATTACCATGTTGAACTCACTTACATGGAAACGGGGGAGCACATGTCACACTCTAAATGTGTTGTTTGAGAGGTTCTTTTGAAGCAAGCAGCAGTGCAACAGAAAATTGCTTCCAACCCAAAATCCCGAATGACAAGATTTTGAACAATATTATTAAGGCGTTAAAAGCCAAATAATCTGTAATAAAACACTTTTTTTATAGACAAAGAATGATTGACTTTAGAGTCTGTAATGTCTTGTCTTTGGTGAGCTTTGCCCAACAGGGTGAGGGCACGACATGGTATTCTTTTTGGTTTTATTTGACATTCTTCTCTAATGATCAGCCGAGTAGGGAAAGAAAAGCAGGACTTGAAAACACCTAGTTTATCACACATGCACAACAAAGGAACATTGTGAACTGCAACATCAAATAAAACATCTGGACAAGCCTGATCTTTTTAACATTTGTTCATATTTGTCAAAATAGCACCATAGTGTTGTGTGCTGTTCAAAGCTATATAATCCATTCATTCCTTTATTAATGCAGCAACCCTACTGAAAATGACATTTAGTTTGATGTTGTTAAATGTTGTAACAAAAATAAATGCTCAAACCATTAGATATATCCCTTCACATTCACATTCAAGCATACATCCTTATGCACAACCTCTACCCCATGTTTGTGTTGCACGTAGTCCTTGTCTGTTTCGTCATTTTTGCTTTTATGTCCCTCGTGTCTGGTAAACCAGAATACATGTGTGCAAAACAGTGTATAAAAACTTAACAAAAAGCTACAGGGAGCATGTCTCACCTATCATTGATTTCTTGTATATCAAGACCCAGTCTGGTTTCCTGATGAATTAATCTATAAAGTGTCCTTGCCAGAAGTAAAAGGAGTATGTTTAGTCTAGTAAAAGTGGTGAGAAGCAGGGACAATCCTTTTTACAATCATGTGTAGCTTTTATTGGAAATATGGGAAGCACATTAACACAGCATCTCTCCTACAGAATTATTGTAAAATTAATAGCTTAGAAATTATAGACTTGGCCATTTCATAGATATATATTAGAGAGCAGCATGCACAATGAAATCAAAGTTCCCTTTTTAGGCTTCATCATACAGTATGTACACATGTAATCAGTGACATCATAATCACATTTATTATTACAGTATTTTGCTTGCACAGAGGTTTGTATACAGGACCTGCCTCTCTGACATGTTTGGATGTATATATGCCTTCGATATTATCTGCTACCAGTCTGTAGCCATGCTCAGCACAACAGAGCTTTGAGCTAAATGCCAATGTCGGCATGCTAATATGATGTTTTACCATGTAGTGTTAGCATGCTAACATTTGCCAGTTAGCGCTGCTGAGGCTGAGACTGATGGGAAATTGTTGGTATGTGGCCAGAAACCAAAAGTACTGGACAAATTAAAATTTGACCTGATGATGGTTCCAGATAAAAAGTTAATCACCACTACCATTACAATTAATTCTGAGGTAAATATAAGGTCTGTACCATATTTCATGTAAATCCATCCAATAAACATGGAGATATTTCAGTGGTACTGGTGGTACTAAATGAAAACTCACCAAAGTCATTAGGGTACATGTTCTGGAGAATATGAATGTCTGTACCAGATTTCATGACAATCCTATTTTAATGACAGTGACAGACCTGTGGAAACAAGTTTTTGAGTGACTCAGTTTATGTTTTCACACATCACTAGGCCTACCTTACAGTACCTATATGAGGACACTGTATTGACTTACACCCTGGAAATTTCACCTGACTTGAACCATAACCATTACTATACATGCTAACATGCAAACCTTACTCTAACCCTAACTTTAATCATGATGGTAATTTGGCCCTGAAATGTAATTTACCTTGTGGGAACCTCACTTTGTCTCAAGGTGGAGGTGAGTCCCCACTTTGTCACTATGTGAAAAATGTGTCCATACAACATGAACACACTTCAGTAGACACAAACAAACACACAGTGATTTTCTCTCTGTCAGCGCCTCTGGCCTTCACACTGACAACTTCATTCAGCCTGCACTTACATCAGCGGCATTATGCCACTCACTGTCAGCTATGATGGGTTTGTGTGGTCATTAGTATGCCACTAAGTACGGGCAGGTGTATTTGTGTGTGGTGCTAGACTTGTGTGAGCATGTGTGTCTTTGCAATATTTTATTTTGCCATAGTAATTGCTAGCTCTCAAGTTCATTATTTTATCTCCAACTTTTGTTGTGGGGTAAACAATAAACAATGTTTGACTGTTTATCATGTGATAGATAGCATAATACAAATTGAAATAAATATCAAGTTCAATATGAGGTCAGCTCAGTTCTTTTCTTTTGAATCTACCCGCTCATAGCAGTATGTGTGAAAGCACCAACGTCGGCTGTTGGCAAGAGATAGGTTGTTTGAGTACATATTTTGTTTTGTTGTATATGTGTTTACATGGATGGTTGGGAGTGTTCATCCCCCTCACTCTTAGCATTATGGTGTTTTAACGACTTTGGCAGATGTTGTTGTTGTTTTTGTGAGAGAATGAACTCACTTGAGTGTGAGATGGTGATCTGGTGAGATTACCTACCTTTCCCCCTCAAGGGCACATTTTAATGGTGCTGTAAATCAGCAAAGAGCTTATTTTGTAAGAATTATGCTGCCATCTCTCTGCTGACGGAGAAAGAGCTGACAGGTTGGCCAATTAATTAATCTGCTGTTAAGAGATTTGTAGTGTGTGATTAACGTTATTCAATCAATTCAGTATCTTTTTTAATCAGTTCAATCACTCAATAACATGCAGTTCACCATTACCGCCGTTACGGCTGCAGAAAAAAAGGCCACTTTGCATCATGACCTTCACAGAGAAAAACACACATCTGCTCCATAATGTAAACAAACAAAACTTGGCTCTAGGATAGACGAACTCCTACATTTTTTATGTATGATAACATAAAGGGTAAGATGATGGATGGATGATAAGGTAGAGACAGATTGAAAGAAAAAGAGAGATTTGGGTAGAAGTAGAGAGAAATATACTCTAAATACTCCACTTTGAGACCTGACTCAATGAGCTGATAGAGACAGAAGGAAGGCAGGATGGAAAGATAAAACGGGGATAGATGGATTGACAGAAATGGAGTGTGTAATGGGTTCTAACTATGACTACCTGTTGGAGGTTTTACTGAATGAGCTGGTCTGGTGAGAGGAAGGGGAAATGAATCAAAATGACACATTTTTTTCATGAGGACACATTTAAAGAAGTATTTTGAAGGGTTCCCAAAATGTATTTTATGTTTATGTTTTTTTGTAATTGAAAGGATGCAGATAAATTGATTCCAACTTAAAACTGTAATGTACTATATATTATTGCACTGGAAATATGTTTGTTTGGACATTTTTTACTGTCACATACAGTAAATTGCAACAAGCAAATTAAACCAGTTCTACCACAACTAGTCATTCTAGGTGCAGCTTTAGAAGCTTTTGTCCTTCAGTAAATTCAAGAAGGGACTAATTCAACCATGAACTGATGGGAAAAGAGGGTACAGCCCCAGGATGACATTTAAAAGGCATAAACTGTATAATGTATTAGTCCCATACAAGTCCACAACAAGTGCTGGACCAAATTTCATGAACATGAAACAGAGGATTAATAAGTCAATGAAACTGACATAAGATGTTCAAGATATAACCATGGGTCTAAGTAAATATTTAATGAGTACAAAATGCTATACCCATGCCATTTAATTTGATGTAAATTATACCAGTGCAGTGGTGTGAAACAGGAGCCTGAGCCTGAACTGCCGACTCAGCAGCTGAGCAGTGCAGAACACAAATCTGAGCCAGTCTCCCTTTTGGAGATTAACACCAAGTAAACCTTAGAAAAACCGTCTGAAGTCCTAATATGGTATAAATCAATATTTTTCACAGTTACTATGACAAATCCCATGTTAAAATATTAATGCATTTTCATTACTACTTTATTTTAATCTAACTTCTGCCAAAAAAAAAGTAGGCTAAACATGCCAAAAGTAGGTTTAACATGTGAGCCTAAGTGTCATGCTAGCATATTAAGTTCTGTATAACAAAATAGAAAATACACATAGCATAATGCACATATTATCCACTAATGACCAATGGCCTTCATCCTTAATCTATATCAAGAGAACATTTTCTTGTTAAATCTACTTAGATTCAATTTTTAGCTTTGTCTTGGCTTCACAGTTTGGTCTCCCATTGTGATTGAACTGCAGGCATTGGCTGCCTCCTGCTCCTGCTGCTGCTAGACCTGCTCGTCAAACATCGGTCATTTCCCTGAGTGTTTAGTCAATTGCTTACTCTGTAAATACTTCTTGGCCGCAATTCACTCTTTTCTGGATGCATCTCACCTTCAAAGTCCCTGTGCCTGAGCATCAAATTCCTCTGCTGACCTGTTCTGTTGACTTCTACGTGTCATAAGAGATCATGAACAGTGGGTTCCGAAAGTATGAGAGTACTTTTCTCAGACTGAGAAAAAGCCTGAGAGAAAAGTCTGAGACCACTTTGAGACTTTTGAACCCTACTGTGTGTAAAGTGGGAATAGACAAAAACAACCAGAACTTGAAACAGAAAGCCATCCTGGCATTAGCTCTGTCTCAAAACTACAAAGAGATTTATATTTTCCAACATTGTTGACCTTTGGACAAACCTTGCGTGATCATATTTTGTCCACTACATTCAGTATCTTGTCTTTAAAGTTGTATTATTGTAATGTTTTTCATATTGATATTGAATCAAATGACCATATGATACATCCTTATTTAGTTAAGTTATGAGCTGTGCAATGTTCTGCTCTAGGAACCCCCTGCTTATAGTCACACACATTCAAACTTGGAAGCTGTGCAGTAAAGCAGCAGTCTAATCTGTCGACCACTGAAGAGCTCAGCCGAGTATTCCTACTAATCGTGTTCATACTAGTTGATTCCACACCTCCAAACATGCAGTGCCAGTGATGGAAGTCATGTGCCCCATGTGAAGTGGATTGTAAGGGTGAGGTCGGGGTGTTGCACTTCCAACTTTCTTATGAGTTTAAGTACCATCGCAAACCTGCATTTAATGTTCATTTTTTTATTAAACATAACCACAATCTTTGCCTAAACTTAACCTGGATTTTTTTGTTGTTTAACTTTAAACGCATTTAATACCTTAACCATACTATGCCATGACCACAATCTTTCCCTTACATTAATCCCACCATAAGAGTGTAGTTACTGTAGAAAGTGAGAATTAAAAAAATTATTTGCAGAATCATCCAGTATGGATCTTCTTGTCCGTCCGTAGGGTTGGAGCAGCTCCGGTGGATGAGTTGGAGGTCTGGTCTTGGTCTTGTTCAAGGGGTCCTCGACAGTGACAATCAAGAAAGGGTTGGTGAAGTTCTCATTTATACCAACAAGCTTTCACACAAATCTCCACACATCTGGCACCCTTTATTGCAGCTGACAGGGGATTCTGTTAGGCCCTGCGGCTGACAAAGCCCTGCTTTACCACATATGGAGCTCTTTCTATTGTTGGGCTCACATCCATGTTGTGGATCATCATAAATATTTTCCCAATAACAAACACTATGTCTGCGAACATTTTTTCAAGTAGCTTTTTCCTTTGCTCTTTGTCAGTGTCAGGCAATTACTCATCAAGTGAAATAACAGCAGGTATTAAGAACGACCTCTACATAATGAAGAATGTTCACTTGTGTTTGATCCTGAAATACTAACAATACTTTAACAACTTTTTTGGAGTTGATAAAATACTTTCAAAAGGTTTTCCGCTGGAAGTAAAAGAACATGTAACTCCCATGGTGTTATTTTAGCCTTATCAAGGGGGGATTAAGGGGCTCAAGCCTGCTGAGATATTCAATGAGAGATTATAATGGATGTACTGTAGTTCACTAACACTACACAGTCTCCATCTCTAACACTGTACACACTGATCACCTAATTTGGCAAAGCACACACATCCACATCCACATCATAGGGCCTAGATCTCGCTGGCATAATAGGGTGGAATACCTCCCCATCTGTGTTTGTGGTTTATTTTAGCTCATTTAGAAGCAGCTAGCTCTTACTTAGGGCTTGGGTTATTAGTGCCAGTGTGGAGAAAGAAGTGGCTGGATAGTGAAATGAATTCATTTAAAAGGAACAGCATGTTGGTAGTCACCTGGGAAATCAGGGATTAGATAAACCTACCTGATATTCCTCCAGGAGGAAAACAACATATTGCAGACAGTATTAACTGACTGGATGCAGGACTAGGACACAGAGAAGATACATATAGTGAGTTAGACAGACATGTAGGAACACAGACAGGGTACCATTATGAACAGAATACAAATCAAAGCATGAATAAAGCTACCTGATTACTCCTTTGGGATAGAAAACAGCTGGGTGACAGAATGCTAGTGAGATGAGGAGAAAGAAAAGTTGGATTGTGGACTACATGGAGCTACCTTTCCGGTTTTTCCTTTATAGTTTGCCCAGAACGGTTAGGGCCACGAGAGACCAATGAGCTAATGGGTTCCCTATCGTACACAACTGGCTAAAAGTATATAAAGAATCTTCTAGGAACTGCAGCTGAATTCAAACTAAATGGATTTGTTGAAAGATATTTAAGGTGTTGAAAGGCAGCTGACTTGGTCATGCATTTGCCATATTGACCCTTGACTGTGAAAGTATTTTGAGCACATCAGACATGAAACCTTGGAGCAGACCTTGAGGGGTTACATCTTACATGTTCATCCGACACCATCTTTAAAGAGGAAATGATTCCTGTATGTTCCTGGCTACAAGGGCACCTGAGTCGCTCTTCTTAGTTTCAGCATTGGGACACAGTGAGCAGGGGCTTGCGTTCCCGCACAACATGCAGACTTCTTTGTTGATATTGTTGCTAATAGTCGTGGTGCAGTGGAGCCACCCTTGGTGGCTGTGGCAGTCAAAGGATAATCATGTTTTGAAAAAGCAGAAAATAGACTTGGGTATGAGGGTTATTAGATGCCTTTCAACACCTCAGTTGCAGCAGGTGACTGACTATGATAAGGATTTCAGACTCAAGGACAGTCCAGTAAGGATGATGGTTTTGCTGGGCAACTTTGCTTGGAAAGGCTGGGAGATACTGATAGATGTTATATGCATCATACTGAAATTATACTGTTTCAGAATGCCTGGAAATGCAGCATGACATGTAGTGCCTGCTGGGAACTTCTGGAATGGCAACATTGTTGGGTATTGTTTTTTCAATCAAGTTTCAAACTGGCTGTAATGACTAAGGATGAAATGTAAGACATTGATGATGATACATAGAACACTTAACAGTACACTTCCATCCACTGATCTGGGTTTCCCAGATTGAAGACTCCCAAGTTAGGGTTATGGAGCCTCATCTCTGTTCTCCTCTAGGTTAGCTAGAAGAGGTCCATGCTTGGTGAATTGTCGATTCTTTTCTCAGTAAGGCATGGATGTCTGCAGATGGAGCAGGATGCAGATGGATTTTCACAGCCAGGTGGGACGATGATGAAAGGATCAGGCTCCAGATGGCAGGCATCACCCAAAGACAGCTTGGTGGGGGCAGGCAGCGGACAGCGTTGATAAGAGCGACAGCTTTATCAGGGCGATGTGGCAAACACACTGCAATGCCAGCAAAGACGTGATCTGTAATGTCTTAAATATGAAAGGAGAAAGGCTAAATGACAAGGCTAAGAAGGAAGCCAAAAGTTAGTTGAAGAGTTTGTCCTACTTTAACCTGTGCTGAGCTTCATAATGCAATCACAAGAGGGCTTGAATTACTCTCACAGAAGCAGACACAAGAAGGAAGAGAACAGAGAACTATGGATTTGGAAAGACAGACAGAAGCACAAGCAAAGGAAGCTGGATGTAGTTTTATGGTGCTATTTGTTCTTAACTATGCATAAAATCCCACATGGGAAAAGGATGCAGTAGCCACCTGTGGGCAAAGTCTCAATAAGACTGATGTCATTTTTTCTTTATGCTCATGTTTCAACATGGATTGGTGCCAGATCAGCTCCCACTATGTAACACTACTACAGAATACATCCTAATACTGGGTTTATACATGGCCTCAAATTTAATTTTGACTGTGTGTATTGAGCTAAATGAAACTTGCAACAATTACAGTTTTATAACTGTCCAGACTCCACTTTTGTCTCATTTATTCTTCTCCACATGTAAAGATTTCCCCGTACCCCTATAATGACATAAATACTATATGTGCCTATTTGAGTGATTGTGATATACATGAAACAAACTTAATTGACCTTTTTTTTCTACATCTTCCCAGAGGAAGGGCAACACCATTTTCTGTTCCTATTTGCAATCAAAATGCAGAGACTGTAATAACAAAGTTTGTGATGACTGAGTGTCATGTTTATCCTCCCAGCCCCAAAGTGAACTGTTGATAACAGTGGTTGGATTGGTGAAGTGAAACAGTTGGCAGGAAATTTGGAGCACTGTTTCAAGAGTTCAGATAGTTTGGGCGAGCATTGTTCTATGCTGTGTTGTGATTTGGTTGACCAGGAGACAAAGGAGCTTTTCCTGGCAGCAGTTTTAAGGCTAAATCGGCCTAAATGTGTTGACCAAACCACTACCTTTAACTGCTAACTCTCAGAGCAGACCTTACGGACACATTTGTCAAGCCTGTTGGCAGGTAAAACAACAGTTAACAGTTAATACTTCCTCACAGTGTGAATCAAGTATGTATCAAGTGAGATGCATCCTTATTTTGGTTGTATTTCAGCAATATGTGAGTTTGCCATCACAGGAGAAAGCAGCGAGTAAACAACCAACCCTAACTCCTGAGCCACAGTGGCACAAACAATCCTTGCTTTGTTAATAAATCACTTAATACTTGTGGTGATGCTTTGGAGCTATGGGGAGGAAGTAGTGTGCAAAAAGACTTAGTGCTTTTAGCTAAAATCTGCAGAAGCTGAGTGTTTGGAAGGTACTGAATGTATAAAACAACAGCCAAGAATGGGATAATGCTGCAGGAGCTGTTTAAGAAGTTTCTATGGACATTTTGACACTTTGTTTTGTTGTGAATCCAAGCTGACTACAGCTCCTGTCCTCCAACGAGAAAGTCTACAAATCTTTCGACCCTTCAGGGAGTGACTCTTTGATACTCAGAAGCTGTCAGCCTCAAGCTGCTCCAGAACTTGGATTGGATTTAACCTGAGTTAGTGCTGCATGGTGATAAATTTCTGCTGGTTTATGATAATTTCCATAGTTGTTAATGATCGCTGCTCTACACATACTGTCAAAGAGAGGAAGTGAATGTGTTTACTTTTGTGCCACAGGTTTAGTGTCATTTTTCCTGCTTTGAACACAGACCACATGCCTCGCCCGAGATGAAAAAATATATCATCTGGACTCATAAGAGCAATTTTTAAAAATGCAAATACGAAAATGGCATTTACCTATATTGTTCTTTTTTCACCTTTTCCTAAAATGATTCACATTCACGAAGTCTTCCTTTTCTTCTGCTAATTGCCTGAGGCTAAAGAACACCATTTTATAGGAATAAATACTTTTTTTCTGCAGACAGGGTTTAAAGAACCTTGCGTGGAAGAAGAAGAAAATGAATGCTCATTTATACCATTCATGTTCCTTTTTTTAAAATTAGACATTAATTGCCCATTAGGTTAGACAGTACTTTGTCACAGACCCCCAGATCTTCTTACTGCGCTAAATGGCTTCCGTGCCAAATGGTTTTATCCCTTAAATGAGAAAGCTCTATGCCCGAATATGACTCACCCCATCCCTGACTGTAGCCAGAGCTGAGCTCCTCCTCATACCTGCACATACAGCACGTATGCTTACACACACATACACACACACACACACACACACACACACACACACACACACACACACACACACACACACACACACACACAGCAACAAGAATTCATTATAGGGCCTTATATTAATTAAGAGATGGTGGTTTGTGATTGCTCATCACTCACAGGGGAGAAAGGGGGGGGGGGGGGGGTAGAGAATTAAGTCAGGAAGTGTGGGGAGATAATGAAAGAGAGAGAAAATGAATATGTTGTGTAGCTGAGACAAACATTCTGAACAGATAACATTGTGTTTTATGGAAAGTGTACTTGCTAGACATGATGATCTTGTGGTAGCCAGACAACATTAGACTTTATCTTGTTTTTCAGGTAAATTGCTATGGAAGGAACTTTTACTTGAAGTAATATCTACACAGTGGAAAAACATGTAATTTTGTGGTGGTAGCAACACTGGTGTTACTGATATCAATGAGTCACGTCAGTGTGATACCCATAACTACAGCAAGGAGCAGCTTTGTGGATATTATTACTGAAATGAGACATTATTCTCAGACATTGCCCCATCTTCTCCTTCTCTTTCTCTCTGTCTTTATCTCCTTCTTTCCCCTCAGTTCACCCCTCCTGGTGTAATAAATGATCATTCCTTATAATTACATCTGTTTTGTACAGTCAGCTAGACACAAAGGACAAAGCCATCATTTTGTGCTCTCAGTATCTCACTCCCTCCTTCTCTTCATCCCTGTATTTATCTTAATTTTTACTCTCTTCCTCTTCTCTGAATTTAATAACCTCTTAAAGCTGCATCAATCAATACTGTTACATTAACAACAGCTCAAATGACTAGATGCAATGTAAAGGGGTAGCTTTTAGTCACAAACCAAGAAAAATTATGACCCAACTTGCACTTCCTATCAGCTATACTGATAATATTAGCGTTTTTAGCTCATTGTTTTGATGCAATCTTGAAACTTTACTGTTTTGATTCAGTTTCAGGCAGCTGGTTTCAGTGAAAAAGCTAAAGCTGAATAAACACACTGTTTGCTACCTGCCCATCATAAGATGGTAGACAGACAAAGTTAGCAGCTAGATGTTAAAAAACAGGTGAACTTAGCATTTAGCTACTAAAGAACAGGTGAGATTTTCAGGAGCAAAGCAAGATAATGTGACTTTTGCTGATCAGAGGTAACAGTGCCCTCTGCAGCAACAAGTGGTAATTACAGGATCCTGGCGCACTGAATTCTGTTGGGCTCCAGATCATCTCATACATCATCTCAATACAAACCAGCAATTGTGCTCTTCACTCATGTCAAGTTAGCATAAGGCTAATCTTATCCATGTGACAACTCAAACCACTGCATGGTGGTAATTCTTCTATTGCGTTTTTGAGTGACTCAAGTGACTCACCACTGCCACGCATTGCTATTGAGTGTGTCGTTGGCGTCTTTGCTTTTACGCTGGAACATTTGTTCACATTCTCACCAAACCATTTTAGAAACAGTAGGACCTACCAGCTAAAATAAAAGTTACGACCATATACCAACAAATAGCATTGTTGGTCCGTAGCCAATAATATTTGCACCCAGGGTGAATAGCAAATGTCACTATTTACTGCCAGGTGTGTATAACAGAGACAAACACCCAGGTGTCTGCAGCCAACAGTGCTATTTGCACCTGGGGTGAATAGCCAATGTGACTATTTACACCTTGGTTATTGCTCTCCCGATCAACTTCAATGAGTCACATGTGAGAAGTTCTGGCAGAAAAGTTTTCTAACATGTGGTTAATGTTGTGAAATGGTCTATTTTAACCCAAACCATGATCTTTTCCTAAACCTAACCAAGTAGTTTTGTTGCTAAGCCTAGCATTTCATATATGTATCTTATATTTATGCAAGCATATGCAAGCAACAGCATAGCTTCCAGGTGAGCATTGTGACAACAGGCAGCACTAATGACTTAAGTAATGTACGTCACCATGATTAGAAGGCTGCATTGGATATATTTTGGACTTGGTCGTGTGTAACAGCATGATAAACCATATGTCATCTGTGCCAGCATCAGCCATAGTAATTATGACGGGAGCAAAGGAGGAAGTCAGGTGACATAGTAGAAAGAGTCAAAGGTGGATGGATGGTTCAACAAAACATTTTGATACAGGAAACCAATGTTCATTTCCTGTTTAAAACCAATAATCTTCATTGTTTCTTTTAACTATGACTGTTGCACAACCTTAACTGCGTCTTTGTTATTGTAACCATCACAGCAAAGGTCCTCTAACCTTAATAAATTAATTATTTTAACTCAAACCACAATCTTTCCCTAAACCTAACCAAACTGTGACTGTTCAGTAAACTTAACCCCATATTTATAATTGTAACCATGACGATCAAGGCCCGGTACGCCTGATGTTGTATAAGGGGGCTATTTTGAGAGATAGTCCTAAGGGTCATATACGTGGTTGAGGACAAACGGCCTGCATGATCATTCAAATTGGTTGACTTGTATCTGGATTCATAATCGTTTCTTCTCTTTTTGGTCATAAGTTGCCAGCTGTAAGTTATCGAAAGTGTCTTGGCAGTGAGAGAGTGAGAGAATGGAAGTGGAGAAGAACACATTAGGAGACAGGAAACAACCTGAGAGAAGAGGGAGGTTGTACAGAGGTATTAAAGAGTTGGAGAAAGACAGGGGAAAAGGGGAGGGGGGAAAGGAGAGGCATAAGGATAAAGGGCAGACAGACTGTCAGGGCGGGGAAGATGAGAAAGAGAGGGAGAGACACTGTGACAAGAGAGACTCCGCAGATCAAGCTGGAGCTGTGCATATGTAATAACCTCATGATGGATGGCTAGCCTACAACCACATCAACTGTGTGTTACTTATGCATGTCATTAACTCGCTGCAAAGAGGGGAGTCAAACTGCAGAGCAAAGCATAAACACTTATGATGAATGATAGATGGACAGTCTGGCAGGTAAATAGGCAGTCAGGGAGACAGACACATAAATATGCTGGCAGACAGAGAACTGCTCAAATAATGAGGCAGATAAGAAAATGAAGTCAGACTAATAGATGCAAAGTTCCATAGATAAACAATTTACAAACAGGCAAAAAAAAAAAAAACAGGCGGACACTTAACATTAGGTCCTAAGGCACTCTGAGAAAACAGTTGATTTACAGCCAGAAAGAGAATCGCTGTTTACATGAACCCCAGTACCACAATTATAACAGGGGGATAATTAGGGTATTATTTCAGTTGCATTTACACGGAGTGAAGTAAGGCTCTTCAAAACCAGATGGATTAAAGCAATTATTGCTCATCCCTCCACTGCATACTGTAGCACCTTTTGTTTACCTTGCAGCATCTGATTTACTCCAGATTCCTTTAGGATACCATCGTTTTGTTTCCCCTACACACTAAAGCTAACACACCTAAGATGAATTGGATAAGAAAAGGAAAATCAAGAGAAAGTCTTTACTTTAATGTGATTCATAGTTCCAATAATCCTGTTTACATGGAATACATGAACATATTGCACTCAATGACAGAAGACAACATGCAAAGCTACTGTAAATGAAGCCAGGAAGACAAACATTTCCTACATTTGGTCAGATATGCAGGTTGGCAGGCCCGCCATCAGGGGGGGTGAAAGGGTACAGATGACTCCAGCTCAAGCCCTCGTGGGAAGCCCATGCAAAGGTCATGCAAAGGTCTACAGTTGACCCTTAAATGGGATCAATTAGGAAGCTTTACTTACTGACTTCTATCACTGATAATACGTTTTATATGTATTTACAGAGAAATATATAAATTACGTTGCAGAAATATGTGTTGAAAACACATTTCAACTTGTTTTTTGAGACCCCACACCCTGTTGTTATTGTGAAAATGGTGTAGTCGAAACACTTCGCCAGTCAGATGTTGCTCTTTCTCTCTCTCTAACTGTGACACTGAGTGTTTGCTCCCTCAAACCAGACGGATATGGAAAAATATTTTCAAAGACTCGTCCTCCGTAGGCAGAAAGTACCTAGAAACCTAAGAAAACACACATGGGAAAGCTGAACAGTTTGACCAGTGTGTTTAGCTATGCAACTAATTTGTTTCGTATATTTCCAGGCTTCATACTGTGCTGCTGTGGCACCTGAAGGAGCAAGAGAGGGTCAGGAAGAGAAGACCGTGGCTAATGAAGAGAGAGCTGCAGGAGAGGAGGAGGAGGAGAAGGAGGAGGAGAAGGAGGAAGAGGAGGAGGACAGTTGCCAATATGCTGCTGTGGGAGAGCCAGCAAGGACAGAAGCAACAGGTGAGATTGACAGCAAACACAAAGCTAGAGCTGTATATATTATTCATGTGTCACAAAGCACCTAGCAAATAATGAAATGTTTGCTGTGGAGCACCCTGTCTATGACCATGACCGTGTTGCCATTAGAGCTAGAGGTAGGTAGGGGTGGTGGTGGTGCTTAAGTTGGTGTGGATGTTTACATTCAAGTGACAGAGACCTCTAGCACCCTGAAGAATTGTGACTGTTTTCCATTGGGAGTCAGAAAATCAAAATAGTCCAGAGTTTCATGGCAATCCGTCCACTTTCTCAGATATTGCAGTCAGGACGGACACTGTCATCATCTAATTGGTTAAGGTCAGTGGAAAATCTTGGTCATGAAAATAAATCAGTGTTTATTTGTTGGTAGCCTGGAAATGCTGCATCTAGTGTCACACATATTGTTAATCCAACCATCCTCCCAGCCATCATATAACAATGTCAAGCTACTGCCACCCTTCCTACTTTGAGAGCACCATAATTAGTCCCTGACTGCAAGAAGTCACATCAGGTAAAATGAGGAACGCTGTCACTTTTCTGGTCATAGTGAGGCACACAACAACAAACGTACAGGCAAATTACACAGACGAGGATGGACAATTAAAGACACAGACAAAGGATAAAGACAAGTAAAATAAATAAATGAATAAAACCGACAGGCAGAACCCTAGCTGACCTCTGCAAGGCCAGATAGTGTTAATAAAGTGTCTTTTAGCCATCACTAAGCTGACAGCTGTTTCAGGATTTGGAGTGGCTCTGTGTGTGTGAGAGAGAGTTTATGTCAGGGATACAGGTCTAAGTTGACATGCTTCACAGGACAAAGCCTGTTACTCAACACACACACACACAAGCACAGACACACACATTGTTTTCACTACACAGCCTGACCTCCTTCCACAGACAGAAGCTGGATGTGTAACGCTTTTCACTTTCGAGCTGTGATCATATCATCGTCGGGAGGCAACATTGGGTCATTAACTCAGAGGAAAGACATTTTTGTCAAGGGTGAAAAGTGAAAACTTTTTCCTCTTTTTTTTTTCTGAAAAATAAGTGGTTTTCCAATTGTGAATTTTATGATCTAGTGTAGCAAGGCAGCAGAGATCAGGCACAAACTCATGGTACTTGTTTTTGTCATGATTTGTCATTTTCTTTGTCTCTGTTTTGGTCAGATAATTGGGCCATTGCTGTAAAGTTTCTACACTTCACTTTCTCTTAAATTAAGTGCTGGTACTGTCACACATAGGTTGTTGTACTCTTTGTTGTGTTTGTTCATCCATGATGGCTGGAATTGCCATCAGCTGGGTGGTGTTAAATAAGAGACAGAAAGCCACCAGACCAAATGTTTAAAACAAGTGTGAAATACACTGGGTTACTTTACGTTGTCAGCTGAAAGGACAGGAAAAGCGTATATTTATTTGACTAAAATCTGACTTTTGCATATCCAAGTCCCCCAAATTTCACAACAAAACAAAAACAGAGAGCATCATTTTGAGGGATCCAACTTTTTTTGTCACATGTCTCTGTTTTTGTTACTACATAACATTTTCTGTCCTTTACACAGGAAGCGTTGACGATTACAGCTTGTTGGGGAGTCAGGACAACACGAGCAACCAAAGCATGATGAATATGCTAATGAGTATTTCTGCATCAACAGTAAGTAACCTACAACTCAGAGTGTACATCATTAGTGAGGCAGCAATGTATTTCACCTCTGTTGTTTGCTCTCGTCGAGTTTTTTCACCAAAATGATCATTTTTAGCTCTGCTGCAAATCGCAATCAACAGCAAAATCAATGTGTTGGGTGCTATGAGAAAAACAGGCTGCAATGATTTCTCCTTTATGTAAAGGTGTGTGTGTGTGTGTGTGTGTGTGTGTGTGTGTGTGTGTGTGTGTGTGTGTGTGTGTGTGTGTGTGTGGGGCTTTGTCATTACTCCTTGTCATTCTATCGTCGATTTCAAAGCATTTTCGATTCCCTCTCGGTGACTCTCACATAACCACATGTAGAAACACTCTAGGATTCATATTAACTACACTTTGAAGGAGAAGTTCGCTATCTGGTGAAAGCTTGTGGAATCAGCCTCATCCTCTCATCATTTTCATCCTTGATGTACCTATAAATCATAATGTCAAAAGGAATATGCAGCTCTGTACTTCGGCTCCCAGCCAAACTGATTTGCTGTTGTGATTCACTCGATAACTCGACAGCTTTAAGTGAAAGAAAAAAAAAAACCCCTCTGCACTTCAGATGGGTTCTTTCAGAAAATTGCAATCGCAGTTATCTTAGCAACAACAGGCACCAGCAGTGTTTCTGCCAAATATCTGTTGTATGCCAATAGCTTATATGGAAGAGAGGCCTGACAGGCACAGAGAATGAGAAGTGAAACATAAAAACAGTAACCAGAGAGGGAAGAGGTGGTATGAAAGGAAGCAGCTGAACCAAAAGGCCTAAATTCTATATCACAATAAACGTTTTAGAAAAACAAAAACGTCAGTGCATCATTTTTGTTCTCTCATCTTGGCGCACTTGTGATGTGTTTGCCTGAATTAATCACAGCAAAAACAATTACAGATTCTGGACTTGACTGTGAGTTGATTGGAAACTATTAGTTAGATGTCATTGGTTGTTAAAGTTGTTTTCAGTTCAATTAAATGGGATTCAGACAGTTCATTTACTGAGAAATTACCTCTTATTTGGGTCTGTTAAGACCGACCACATTTTTGATCGCATCCATTTGTCCTTTAGTCTACTTTGATCCAGTCTTGGGGTCCTCTGGGTCGTTTTCTGATCATGTTTCTCTTTTATCAAAATTAATTTATGCACAATGGTGTTGTTAGGTTGGTATGGGTCCAGGTGCAAAGTTTTGGACCCATAAATATCCTTATTGTCTACTATTGACTTCAGCTATTGATCACCAGCTGATATGAAACCTATTTTGCTGGCAGGTTTTATTGGCTGCACCTAACTACCTTATTTACATGATATCCATTCTTTGCTATTACTATATAGCTAAAATTAGCATTAACAGCTGTTTACAAACCAGTCTAGAAGAAATGGTGCGAGCTGCCAGCCTCAAACGTCATTCCTTTACTTGCCAAGAGCTGTCTCCAGAGGTGGAAAGCAATGCCAATGTAAACTCTTGTCTCTATCAGATCTTTTCGTATACTGAAGTTAGCATGCTAATCAGCTAGCCCCGGCCCGTCTTGTCACTTTCTAATAGTGACTCACTATAACCTCCAATTAGCCCTGAAAATGTAGCGCTGCTCAGAGGACATATTATAACCTTGTGTCTTGTAAATGCAATGATGGCCAAAGATCTCGTTCAGCGACAATCACCATCAACCGCTCCCGGCTAGAAATAGCCCATTTAAACTCCACCTCCTCTTACTGATGACCACTGCACACTGCTTTGGCATGTTGATGAGATCTGCCAAGCTTAAATACAGATTGTAAACTATGTTTGGATAATCTGTGTTTGAGGGAGAGTTTAACAAAGGGCGTTAAACTATGGGAAAAGAGTAAGAAAAATGTTTTTGTTCTCGGGGAGAAACACAAACTGACCAAGTTTGTGTGTGTCAGAGTGATCATCCTCTCATCTCCCATTGACTGCTATAGAGCTCCTTATTGACAACCTCAGCAAGGGTGTATTGATCAGTCTAATCTATAGAGTCCACTGATTAACACACGGTGAAAACAGGCTAAAACAAGTTAACAATCATACAGTGATTAGCCCCACACACTAAAGCCTCAGTTAAGATTTGCTTATTACTGCAGGATTCTCAAACCTCAAAGAGACCAAAGTGGCATAGATCCAATCCTGGTCACCTCCTCCATTTCCAGCATATGAAGTCATTTTCTGTCCTGTTTTCTACAGTGCATGAGAAATGGGTTGATCACTGGATGACATTGGTGATAGGTTTCACCTGTTGCTGTAAATCAGCTCATTTAATACTTTATTTTCTTCCCTTTTGAACAATATCTTAATGGAAGAGCAGTGGCTTCATACTGGCAGAAAATAAACACAGAGTGGGAGAGGAGAGCAGTTTCTTTAGTGACAGCGTCCTTAATAAACCAGAATGCAGTGCAGCTTTGATGCTTTGTAAAGGGGGGACAAAGTCTTGTTATTTCTGATGCCTGTCCCCGAGGTCAGCTCTTTTGTTTGGGACTGTATTAAACACAGGGGCCTTAATTTTGCAGCATTGACCCGATGATGTAGCAGCTATTCATCACCAGCAGAGTGCATTGACATAAGCAGCTAATGAGGGCTTTTGCTAACGCTGAACGATGGAGACTTTTAATAAGGAAAACCGATGGATACGGATGGAGAGATGCGGGAGATGAGTGATTGTGCTGAGAGAGCAGAAGATCACCCAGTCATCAATTTCATTAAAAAACACAAGACTTGAGGGAAAAATAGTCCTGTAGCTCTTCTTTTACTTCCCTAATGATTTTTCTTTTCTGTCCAACTATGTTCACTGCTGTTTTTGACAGCATATAAAAGAGAAAATGTGGTTTATGCAGAAGCAGCAAAGCATCTTAGTTTTCATTTGGAGGCCTGTTTCTATCTAGTCTGGGTTTGTCTGGCTCTTTCACTTCCACTTCATGCATTGATGAAATGTATACAAACTAGTTCCTTTAAGAAGCAGCTTGTGTAACATTTCTTTTTTTTTTCCATTGTATGTCAGGATCTTGGTACAGGTAGTTGTTTTCTTATATAAATGTGTTACACTAAGCCATGTAGCCAAGAACTGTCCTGACCTGCCCCTCTCCTCTATGACAGTTTTTTTTTTTTTTTACTTTGTTTGGACTCTTTATGTTTGGACCATTGTGATTGTCTGCCCTGCTGTGTTTTATCTGAGTTCCTTGTGTATTTAGGTCTGTTGCTGTGTCACAGATCGGATACTTCAGTCAGTCCACTCACATGTAGTACACTGTGTACAGAGTATACTCTGGTGTAGTGTGTGAATTTCAACAGGGTAGTGGTGATCGCAACAGGTGACTACCACTTTGTCGCCCACTTTACTTTAAATTGAACGTTTTACTTTACTGTGTATGTCATGCGACATGGAAATCGTTGTTTTCACAAGTCTGAAAATACGTCGGGGTTCCCTCCTCTTTCGCTACATAGCCAAAATGGCGACCGTTGAAGATGAGAATTGTCCATTGTTTTACACTCAATTTTTTCAACTGTTTTGAGTGCACCATCCAGGTACTTGTAGTGCACTGCATGTTGCCCTTCACATCATAACAAGAATGACTTTCATAAGTTCAAACCTTACAATATGATCCTGACAAACCTGCTCTTTGATTTTTGAAACATCTTTCCTTTTTTATGAAACACTGTTCAACTTTGCCAGCACAGTTCATATTTACTGAGAACTATTTCATTTTTGTAGCTCTACTCTGATTTACTTCTTGTATTGCTGAGTGATGAAATACTTACCAAACTGAGAGCAAAACTTTGGCAATTAACCTCTAACTGATCACTTTTTTTTTCTCTGTGATGCTGGAAATGAAATGCCTGAAACATAAATATAAAATGCTAATGAAAGCAACTCTATGCACCAGTAAATTTATACAGAGAAACTGTGAATTAAGGCGGGGAAAGTGCTGAGTTTTGTTACTGTTAACAAGTTCTGAGCTGTTCATAAGATGATCAACAACTAGTTTGTGTGTGATTTTTTTTGGTGATGTATCTGGAAATCATGCTGGTGCTTTTAATTGAGTTTGTGAAAACACACAGGCACTGTGGGAGTAAGACAAAAAGATTGTACGTGTTGCAGACAAAAGCTGCCAACAATTATAAAAGGTGTTGTATTCACCACGCTTACATGCCCTGCTCACGCCTTTGTATCTTGTCACTTTACTGGTGCCTTGATATCATCATTTTAGGTTGTTTTTGTTTTTTTTATTTTGGAAGCATATATGGATGATTTCTGTTGATCACTTTATATAAACCATGTTGACACTTGTCTACTGTCAGGACATGTGTATGAAATGCAGTCAGTCCTGCTGTTTCACTGAACACCTGATGAGACGTCTTCTAGGCGAGACTGTGTTTGACAACATCTCTCACACTCATTAGTTTTCTTACAATTCTGACAATGGAAAATGAGAATTTTTTTTTTTTGACCAATAACAAGCTGCACATGATGTTTGGTGACAACTCCTGCAATTCTCAGTTATTAAAGACATGTAAAATGTTTCATACAGCATATACCAATGTGATGAGTCACTGTTGCGTGCGGCCCCATATGTTCACAATTCCACACCCCTTATGCTGTTGTTTTGTTCTCTCTCTTTCTTTCCTGTAGAAGTGGAGAACCTGAACTCAATTAATGACCTGACAGACGACAAAAGGAGGGACCCGGGGAGCAGAGAGGCGCACACTCACTTGCCACACAGCCTGCACAATGCTCAGGGTGGGCTCCAGATTGCCCTTTGTTTCACAGCCTGGTCCAGAGTGTTGGGTTTTTGTTTTAAGTTTTAGGTCGGAGATCACCGGTAGTCCAGTTACCTGGTTTTTGTTTTGGTTTAGTTTTCTTTAGGCAGATTAGGGGGAGAGTGTGGCATGGCTGGCTTAGCAGCCTCCACCCCTTTTGCTTGTTTCTTTAGTACTCAGAGTATATTTTGTTTAAAATAAAGCTGGTTCTTCCTTTCTTCTTGCAACTCCAAGCCTTGGTGTCCTTTATATGTCTGGTCTCCACTTCAGCCTGTCATTTGTTGAAAGAGCCCGTACACAGTACGAACAATACAGGTAAAAGTAATAAAATGAATGACGGCTGAATTCCATTTAGCTGCTTCAGTTTCAGGGTCTCATTGTAAGCCTTCCCACTCACTCAAGCCTCCTCTGATGAGATGAAGAACGGTGGCAGATGACAACATAAAGGTGTGTAGACAAATACTCCATTCCCATCATGTTTTCCATCACTTGAGGTCACTTGAGAGCTCATAGCATTCTTCACATAATATATCAGTAATGAATGGAAAAACATTTATTCACACTTTCTTTTTAAGGTTTTCTGGTAGAAATTGTACTGCATTTGGATGGAAGCTTGACTGCTGTGACCTACTGTTAATGTCACAACTAACAACTGTGCTTTTCCTACTTTGACAAGTCAAAATGTCTACTGTGACATAGACTTATTGGAAAAATGGTCCTACCCTGAAATATCCACAGGAATATCCATTAGCAGTTTGCCCCTAGTTATAGCTTGTAGCTTCTCACTTTCAAACAGCTAATATTTTAAAGCTGGTCTGGAAAACTTTTTGATGCAAAGGTAAAAAGACGACTTTTACATTTTTTTTGTTTTTTTTTTTAACATGCATTTAGAAAAAAAAAAGAATTCAATTGAAAAGTACAGTTAAAGTATCAAAAGAAGTAAAAAAAAAAAACACATTTCAGGTTTAAAGGTTTTTGAAATGCATGCATTACCAAATGTGGGGGTTTTGTATGTTAAAAAAATGTTAACACATCTCTGAAACTGTATCCTCCTATGCACACAAACACTTTAGCAATAAAGAGACAGACTTACACCACGTTCTCTCTGGCTCTCGGATACAAACGCAGATGTTATCAAAGGCTTGTGGCAGGGTTTCGAGACGGCCCATGAAGACAAACACATGGTGCTGTATTGGAGTGGAGAGGGGAGGCTCACAAAGAGCCTCGTAGCTGACAAGACCTCCCTGTTTAGGTACTGAGGGGACGGCTGAGAGGAGACAGAGGGAGGAAAATCTGAGGTGGTGGAGGGGATGACAAACACAGGCACAGCTTCACAGGAAAGCATGACCTCCTTAGGGAAAAAAAGAAGGGAGAGGGAATAGCAGAGATGGAAAAAGAAATGTCGAGAAGTAGGGGCAATAAAAAGGAAAGATTAGAGGAGGACAAATACACAGCTTCATAGTTGACAAGACCTCCCTCTGAGGCCCACTTGGGAAAGGAGATGTTTAGGGAACACAGGCAAACAGAGGAGAGGAGAGAAAGTGTAACAAACATGCACCTACTGCTCAAGCTTGGAGAGAGAAAAGAGGTTGAGATCCACTTAAAGCTGGTAACTACTAATTTAGGTCTATTTTTGTTCCAATTGGCTTTTAAAATGTTATTTTATACCCTGTCAAACATGCAAATATGGAAAATCTTGAATGAACCAGTACAAAACAAACTAAATGTCAATATCAAAATCCATCACCAAAAGGACTATATGAGCCATATTTCCTCTATCAGGTGATGTTTCTTAGATGTATATACTCCTTCCTGTCTCTCCTCAGCAAAAACAAAAACACAGTACATAAACTGAGTGACAGGTAGTTTACAGACTGTAAATCTGTCTCAAGGACAGTTTTTACCCTCTTGGTGTGGGTGTGTGTTTAAGAGGTCAGCTACAGCCACACTGAGTGAGTAATGTGGTGTATTAACTAAATTTACCGAGCTAGCACCTTGGCAAACAAATAAAAATGATGCATGGTGAGCTGCAGATGGATTACAGTAATGCATCCACACACAGGGGCAAGCACACTTTTAACTGGGTTGTTTGAGCGTGCACTCGCATATTAAAGCGAGCCCCAAATTTGTGCCACTGTGTTTTATTCACATTCCAGCTATTGCAAGAAAGAGTGAAGGCAAATTAAAAAGGCAGGTCATTTATTTAAGAGTTTGATTTAAAAGGAACAGCAGATGGTTTAGTCTTTGTGCTGTTGACTCCTGATCACTCGTCTCTTTTAATATGGATTACGGTAGAGATTTGGCTTTGGGCACGGAATTGCTTCAATGTTCAAACAATGACAGAGCTCAGCGTCCTAATCTGTATGCTAATGAGCGTGTTTGATATTTCATCTTAAGTCTCCTTACTCGTTGCCTGCCCTGCTCTCTGCTGCCAACAGAAGCTATAAGACTGTGATCGGGACAACCACAGAGCAGGAATGGCAGTGGAAAATCTTAATGTACGTGGCCTTAAAATCTGCAATACTGAATAAAAACTGTGTTTCATCCCCCGGGGTTTTGTATTAACAATGGGAGCTTTTTCTGTAGAATCAGTTTCCAGACAATGGAAGCTGATGGGAGTCAGACTTAGAGATGATGGGAGGCCAACATAATGGAAACCAATGAATGGGAAGACAGAAGAGACGGAACAATGAACAGACTTTATTGTAAAAAGAGATATACCCTCATTAGTAGACTATTACACACATACCTACACACATGTTCACTGTACGCAGATGCTTTATATAGTACGTAGATGTGTGAAGGCTTGTTTTGTTTTGGGTCTGTTGGCTTAATTTCTTTGAAATCCAGTGAAGATTTAATAGCGACCAAAAACCATTATCAAATAAATCAGAACAACAGATTTTTACAAAGATGTGTGAAATTTTTAAAGCGTAAAAAGGTAGCTAGTCCCATTCCCACTGATTAGCACTTCTTGACAACTTGAGGTTTCAATCTTATAATTAGATTTTTGGTGGTGGCACTCTGCTTTTGTTTCCCTTTGTTCACAATTTGTGCTTTTTTGCAGGCGGCGTTAATATGAAGAAGAGGAACCAGGATCTGAGGATTCAGGAAACCATACTGTGTACTTGCATTCACAGAAGGAGGCGTGTGTGGGCAGACAGAGTGTAGGTGTTTATGCTTTATTGAACTGTGTGTCTCAGATCAAAAAAATCCCTTCGATATAGAGCCGTTACAGGTGTATGCACACAGTGGGCACGCGTGGTTTTTGATGCCAAAGTTGTAAGAGAAAAGAGAGATAAGATAATGAAGTCTATGTGGTTTTGATGTACCTTGTCATCATATCTTTCAAAAGCAGTGTGAATCACATTAATCACATCTCAGAAATTATACCTGTGCAGTACTAGAGACATCATGACCAGGTGGGATCACATACAGTAATTGTGTCCAACTATGTTGATGATGTTGATGACAGCCAAAATTTTGCAGAATTTCATTCCAACCAAACACTACAGCAGCTGATTACACTGATTAGCACCTTCAACCAGAGAGGAGGATGTAATCACTGAAATCACCGGCTGCTGTGTTTGGTTGGAATTACATCCGGCCTGGTCTCGGGTCTCCCTGGCACATGAAAGGACCCCGCTGTGCTACAGATTTTTGCAAATTCACTCAAGCTCAGGGTATTTGGATGATACACTAAAGTCAAAACAGTGAAGGCAATCAAGATGGAGTCATGAGTACTCAAGAATCTGGGGTATAAAGATATTGTCACATTACACCTGCGTCCTTGGCTCCATTCCCATTCATTTCTATTGAAGCCTGTACAACAGACAAATTCAAGCATGCATTTTCTGTTTCAGTGCAATCTCCATCTGCAGCTCCAGGTCAGAGTTCAGCTTTGACATCAGGTTCTTTTTTGGGGGCTGTGTGCAGGTAAATTTTCCTGAATAATAGGAACATACCTTAAAGGGGCTATTTGTAAGTTTTGCTATTGCTACATAGCCAACATTAGAGAGCTGTCACCAGTGAAGAAATGCCATTGTTAACTCCTGTCTCCATCATGTCTTTCTTCTGCTGAAATTAGCATCCAAACAGCTAGCCGCGGCCCATTTTGTCACTTTCCAATAGTGACTTACTGTAGCCTCCAATCTGCCATGAAGATGTAGCCAGCGCTGGCTACATCTTCATGGTGTATTATTACCTCTTTTATTACTAAGACAACAATGGCTGAAGCTCTCGTAAAGTGAGTCACCAACACCTGCTCTCAGCAAGAAACCACATTCAACAGCAGAGAAAACTTTAAGGCTTGACACAAAATGGTAAAATTTGCAATTTTTGGCCATAAAGATTTCAGCCATCTTGCAAATTTGCAGTGATCTGTTTGCTTTTCCTTTTAGCCTTCAACAGTATCAACAGACATCCTTGAACATGTTCTAAGAATGTTTTCTTTTTGCAGTGTATTGCACAACACCTCTTTACCATTTCCTCCCTTGTAAATGCATCCAGCGTGTTTGCAATTCATTCTTGTGGGGAGATTGTGGCAGCCTCTGGATACAGTGTTATCAAACCTCTATTTGCATGCTCTTATGTTAGGTGCTTATTAAAGGTCTATCGCAATCCCAAAACCCTGCAGTGTGTGGACATAGACTCTAAAATTCTCTGACACCAAGTGCCCACCTGCTGACTTATCAACTCTACTACCTCTACAGCCGTGAAATAGAGGCATCATCATGAAAACATCATGAGTTCCAACAGGCTACTTCATCAAGCATTAATCTGGTTGTACAGAAAAACCTCTGCTACTTTGATCTTTCACTTCATTTTCATAGTGAATTTGGACAAATCACAGAATAAGTTATGAAGTTAGAGAGAATTAGGAAACATAACTTCAGACAAAATGGGAAAATGTACTTTAACATCCACGGTGACGGATGTTTCCGGTCATGGTGGAGGGTGGCGTCCCACAGTTAACCTGTTTATTTATTCCATCCTGCTTAATACAGAGGACCCTCCTCGACTGCGGGTGTGATTTCATGCAGAGTGACACTCCTTGCTGAAGTGCTAGTGGGAAGGAACCGCTTTGGCAGAACTCCATATTGTATCCAGAAAGACTAGTGATGAGTTTTCTGCCCTTGTGGCCTGTGGTGAGGGAAAGAGAGCAGCATAATGGATCTAATGAGGCCAAAAGACTGTGAGTGAAATAAGTACCATCTCCAGGAAGGTTTCTGCAGCAGATAAACTGCGGAAAAATGTGACATTTTCAAGTGCTGCTTACTGTATGCAAAATTTCTCATATTGTAAGTTACCCCGTATCCTGATAGATGAGGCCATATGTTCTATCAGACAGCTCAAACTAGAACAACAGCACACTGTGAAGCTGAAAGTTGGGTTCTTCTAAAAATAAGTGTATTCAGTTGAACCATTTATTATCCAGTTATGACTGTTTGATCACACTTGAAGTGTTTAACCTAATATTTGCTCCTCAAGGTGTTATTTCCAGAGTTTGTCTTCGTTTTTTGTTTTTTGATGCATATATTCCTGCCTCATTTCTCTCTCCGTCTCTCTGCTGAGTGATTTCACAGAGAAATGACTGAGCCTCCCCTTGTGTCTCCTGTGTTCCACACTGGTCCCAGTCTGAGCATAGTTTAATTCGTTGTTGAAGTCCATCCAGTTAGTTTAACTCCAGCAGTTGAGCCCATGCACAGAGGTTGGTCTAATTGTTAGTTTGTCTCTGAGCCTGAGCCACCGCAGGGCTCTCAGCAGGAAGAAAAGATGGACCAAAAGCTCCCCGCAGTGAGCCTGCTGGTGTCGTCAACTGAGACAAAGCAACAATTAGCAATTAGTCTCAGCTGCTAAAGTGAAACTAACAGCTCTAGCTACTTGACTGTGGGGATTACATCCATTGTTTGGATTCCAAGGCAGAAAACTTCGTTGATTAGTGGAGAGTTTAGCTCATCGCAGAAACGTTGCAGGAAGACACAGTAATTAAATCATGTCTTTATTCAAATTTTCTGTCTCAGGAAAGATGAAAATCAGCACAGTGTCACTCAAAGAATTGCTCTTCCTTCCACAACTTTTTAGTTCTGTATACGCCTTTGCACAAAGAGATGTGTGTGCATGAGTGTGTTAATGCTGTATTTATGGAAAAGAGGTGACATAATGATGGTCAGTCAAAAAGGATAATGGTCCACTTTATTCATACACACAATGTTTTGGGTAATATGCATGTAGTGTCCATGAGTCTCCTTAAAACTTGCAATACGCCATCATCCATTTAAGAAAATCTCGCCAGTGCAAAATCATTCACCCTCCCCAGACTCTCTCCACTGTCATTTTTTACCTGTGTTTACTTTAAGACTTACTTTACTTTGTAAATTGAGTCTTTTCATTTTCTTTCTGGCAACTGAATGCTTTCACATTGCCATTACCTTTCACATTTTTCTTATGTATTACTTAAGAACTGTCATGCAGATTCATATGTGGAATGTGATTGAGCCATTTTGTCTTTGTATACCAGACAATGAGTCATTGGATAATGAATAACCATCATACATGGTAAAACTGCATATTGCAGTATTCTCTTGATTTATGATGCCACATTTCACAAAAATAAAGCAGCTCGAAGATACTTTCACGCCAGTACTTTACATGTGTGTGACAGTTTCCAATGTTAAGAAAGGGAAAGAGATGCATAATTACAATTGGAAGAGAGAGTGAAGAGACTGGTAGAGAACTGGAAGGACTGAAGCACATTTAACGCTGACGCAGAGACGTGGATCAGTAGAATGTTAATTTTTTTGCTGCTGAATACTACATAAGGGCTGTCAAACTCTCACAGGTGCATTTACAAAGTAGCTTCTGGTGCTAAAAACCAGGTTTCATGACCGAATAATGCAGCACCCATAAATCTCTTATCTTTCTGCCCTTTGCTGTACCATTTTGAAAAACATGAGAAAACATTATACTTTCATGCTTCACACTCAAAGGAGGTCATGAGCAGCTGGTTTTCTACCTCTTCAGAGATTTAATCCACTGTGACTATTGAAACAGTCGTCCATGTGGAGAGAATAGAGCCTTCATCTAAGTCCATCTAATGAGCTGTAAATTGTTCATCTGCAGACTAATATATCATAAATAGAAATACATATTCATCAATGGATTTTGTTGGCTGTCTACACGGAGCTACACACAAGAATATTGGAATGAAAAAAATAAAAAATATCTAAAACTGGTGGAAAGATGACATGGACCCAGGAGTTCTCGCATCTTTCATTTCCATTCTTTCACACTCCCTTTCTGTTCACCTCACTACCTCTTTCCTCTGCGTGGTGTCTTGGCCACAGTCAGCATGCAGTGCATCTCTAATGCTATAAAAAGAATAAATAAAAAAAAAAAAAAACACATATGTTGGTT
The DNA here is from genome assembly GCF_002260705.1 of Seriola dumerili. Lineage (NCBI taxonomy): Eukaryota > Metazoa > Chordata > Actinopteri > Carangiformes > Carangidae > Seriola > Seriola dumerili. The sequence continues at coordinate 41,832 of NW_019177581.1, read as the reverse complement.
TGCTTGTCCATCTGTGAACCAGACTTCAAAACTTTTGGCTTGCAGACATTTTGGCCCCTCTTCAGCTAACGATGCCAGAATGGAATAGCATTATTTTCTACTATGATAAACAGTATTATCTGGAAAAGAAAAGAAAAGAAAAGAATAGAAAAGAAATAGAAATGGATTATGTGACGCAATAGATAGATGGATCACAAAAATTTCAAAAGAAAAAGATAACATGACAGATACTCTATTTTACACCTGCAATGACTGATGCAATAAGAGTGTAAGGTCCGTTTTTACTTGTTATGTACCGCAGTGTTGTGTTGTGGGTTTGTGCATGCTGGTCTGCCCTCTGCCCTCCCGTCTTCTCCGGCTAGTGATTCGGCATGCCTGTCCCCGCTCACCAATCAGGAGCTGGGGCTCACATACTGAGAGAGCAGGCTTGGCCAGCGCTAGAGTGGGCAATTCAGCGTTTTGAAAAGCTGTGTGGCTGTTCTATTGCAGATAGCTGCTCAGAGCTACAGGGCTGAAGCTTAGTGACTTTCCTTGTTGTTTGGTTGCTGTTTATTTGGGTTATCCTGGTTTTTGGTGCAGTTTTGGTTACCCAGTGAGTTTCCCACTGTCGGTTTTTCGTTGTAGTTTTGTGAATAGTAAATCCTTATTTATCACTGAATCTGTTTTCCTGTTTCTTTTTTTCCCCATTTCTTATTGTATTCATTGTTACTTCCTTGTATCCCTGGACTCTTTCTGGGAATGTAACATTGCTCCTTTAGCTCTGTTTTTGGTCCCTACCAACTTTCTTTGGCTACATTAAAGCTAATATGTTTTCACTTTAAAACAGCATTTTAAAACAAAAATGTTGCTTTAGTTCCCTATCAGATGTACTTTCACTACTACCATCCATACTAACACATCTGACAATGCATAACACATGACCATTCGTGTACACTGGGTTTGAGTGTGTCAGTGTAAACAGGAAGCACAAGTCTCCTTTTCTGCCCATTCGGACTAAAATGTAACCCCAGAGGTTTCAAACCAAAACAGGTAAGCAGCATTTCCAAAGGAATTTTAAGGAATCGAAAAACTCCAGAGCAATGTGGACACCAGATGTAAACATTGCCGAAGTAATGGGTTTTAAGGTAAAAAAAATAGTGTGGATGTAGCTGCATTCTGCTAAATGGTCCATTATGTTCACCAGCTAGTCGCTACAGTGCTAGGGCTACAGTGGTGACAGCTACAAGTAGTAAAACAGTAAAGTTGCTGCCTGGTCAAGTAAACGAGCTGAAACTCACTGTCAAGCTCCCTAAAGCCAAGGGGCGCTACAGATTCAGCTGATAATTCATAATTCAGAGGATTCATTGCTACAACCAACACCTTTTACTTTATCACATTGTGCGCATATTGCCACTTTAAAGTTATGGCTGTTTGGTGTAAAACATTAGAACATCATTTTTGAAAGTTGTTTGATGTTTAGTGCTGAATAGCCTAACAAGCCTGACAGTGGCTTGTTAAATTGTCACAAAATAGTGACCACCCTCATTTAAATGTGTTTACAAAGTTCACCTGGTCACATCCTGAACTATGAACAGAAAAACAACTTTGCTTTGTTATTGAAATGTCAAAATCCGGTCAAATATATACAGAAGGATAATAGATGGTGTAACATTGGAGAAAAATGACTTGTCAAATCCTGAGGAGGTGGAGACCATGACTAATTTCAATTGATGTCTCTTTAAGTCAATAATTGCAGATTACCTTGTGCAGACTCATTTTGCATTAACATCTGTTCATGTCTGTGTCCTCAGATAGGTTATTATTCTGCTTTAGTATTACATGCATTTAAAGATGCTGCTAGAGCATGTTTTGACTTGAATTTAATTAGAGAACAAAGAGAAATGAGAGGCAAGTTCATACAGGGCCACCCTCTGTCCCTAATGACATTTTTAATGTTTACTGAATTAACCTCACCTCTTGTTCAAACTCTAAATCTGCTCTCATTTTTTTCAACCTCTTCCCTGACTTGTTTCCTTCGCCAGTTTCTTCATCCCGTTTCACCTCTTGACCTTTCCTTCTGCTTCCAACTGCTTGTTCTGTACAGTGGGCAGGTAAACTGAAAGCGAGGACGTGCAGCCATGGCAGAGACTCACAAGACCAATTTGACGCCATCACACTTCAGTCCTTCCAGCCCATCCTGGAGTGCACTCAAAAAAAGAGTGAACCTAACCTAATCTTTATTAACAATGCTGTGGTATAGTTTAACTCTTCTGTCCACTCCACGTTCTCCCCACTCACTCCGTCTCCCCCCCTCCTCCTCACCCCTTTCCGACCGTGTCATCATTTTCTCTCCTTTCACAACATCCCTCGCTCCCTCTTCTCCTTTTTTCTTCCCCATTTTATCTCCCTGCTGTACCCCCCCCCCCTTTTGTTTGTCCCTTCCTGTCTCTCCTGCATTGTTTTCAGAGCTCATATTATCATCTGTGGTTGACAATTCCTCTGAGCAGGAGAGTTATAATTGGACAGGGGAAGACATTCGCTCTGTGAGAGTCCCAAAAAACCTTGGGCTCAAAGTGCTGAAAGTCACAATCAATAAGAATTTTCTTTTTCACCTCTCTAGCTGTCTTTTACCTTATTCTTCGTCTTCTCCATTTTTCTCACTCACCCGCTTACCTCTCACTACTTCTAATTAGGCTGCTGCTGACACATTTGTGTTGGGTTCATGTTTGTATTGTATTCACAAGCTTGTCCGTTCGCTTTGTGTGTGTGTTTAGCTGAAGGAGAGCACACACTGTATCGTTGACATGCCAGCTAATTAGCTGCTCAGCTAACGAATGCGTCGCTAACAAGGCTGCACTTGTGGCAGCACGGCATTTTGAGCAACACAACTTCGACTAACATTCACAATATTGGCAGAGATGAAAAGAAACTTGACAGTGCAAGAAATCCGAAAGGAAATCAAAGCTGAGTGTTTGTAATGAAGTGCCACAGAAGCAGGTGTAGCACAGCTGGGTAGGTTTTATCATAAAAATTGTGTTTCTGAAATACAAAAGAAGTGAGTAAGATGTGTCTAAACATAAAAAAGAGTAACTGTGGTATTAAAATATGTGAAAGCTATATGATGGAGCATGCAAAGTCGACCTGATTCAGCTTTTTTAACTTGATAGCAATTCAGGCAAGTAGTAACTGATGGTAACTGATACTGTTACACCATTATATCACATCATCAAATAAAATAGCATTTCAGCAATTCTGTATTTTACTCACAAAAGACGGATTAAAATCAGAGGTTTATGTAAAAATCAACACATTGATGCACTGAGGTCATGATATCCTGAATTTTAGTGACTATCAAGCTTCAAAAACACTGGATCCTGCACTTCACATAATACAACTTGATGGTGTCAAGCAGTCTCAAGGTCAGCAGGAAGTGGAGATTTTGGTTGGATTTACAAATGGCAATGTTGGTCTGTTGATTGAACCACTTAGACCCAGATTGACTTATCTCAACAACTATTTGCTGGATTCATGACATTTGGGGCAAATGTATCCATGGTGCCCAGAGGATGAATGCATTTTCTACAGAACCAAAGTGAGGCTCATATTTGTGGTTTTAAGTGAAATATCTCAACTCTTAGATAGATTCCCATGAAATTTGGTACAAATATTCATGCCCCCTGTTACGGCTCAACTTTAGTTATTCTCCTGGTGTTTCTTTGTTTCTCTTGTGTCTCACACTCCCGTTTTGGTCTATGTGTATATGTGTGTACATGTGGGTGTGGCTTTCTGCTCCAGGCTCCTCTCCACACCTGCTGCTCATCACCTCATCAAGACCCCTGTTCAAATACCAAGGTTGACTCTCCATTCAACGCAAGATTGTTCAGTCTCATCTGTGGTAGATAAGCTCTCGGTCGCTTCTCTAAAGAAGAAAATCTCTACTGTTTCTAACAACTTGTTTCAGAGTCATTGCTAACATCTCATCCTCATCTCCAGGATTTCAGCCTCCGGCCAGTCTCCTGTGTTCATACGACCACCGCTGCCCCTCACTCAGCCTGCACCCCTGCATCCCCCTTCAGCCTGTCTCCGCTGCCTTCACTCCTCCCACTGCCTTCATCCCTGCTTCATCCTACCGTCAGTCAGCTGCCAGTCTGCATTCAGGTCCAAAAATGAGTACTAGCACAACCTAGTGACCTAGTTAGCTTCAGCAAAATTATAGTGATTGATTTAAAAATTGCCCTTTCATTCATCACCCTCCCTACATTATGTTTAATGGATACTAATAATTACATTCCTACATGCTGAAAGGCTGATGTGATAATATCATGAATTGGACAAGCCATTTTTATGCCTTTGTGATGTGTAAAGGTGAGCTAACGGTTTAATTATAGGCCACATGGTCATGGTGAATTGTGGGAAATCTGTCTCACCCATCACACAAAACTCTGGGAAAATTTGAATAGAAAAGTTGATTAGAAACTAACAGAGACACAGTCAGTTCCATCTGGAAATTATGACTGCATGGGCCAGAAGAATCTCAGCTCCATCTACTTCGAAAAAGATTTTCATTTTCACCTAAAATTTGACCAAGCCCATTTAGAACAGTGTGGCCATGATCTTATTTTATGTAACAACTTAAATAACCTAAGATCACATGGTCACACAAAGGTGAGATTGTTTTGCAATCATATCAGTCTGGTGCCCCTTCAAAATTTGCCTGTTGTTAGAGACTGGTTGCTTTGCATGCATTACAGCTCGCAGCTTCCTTGAGAGGATCATCCAAATAACCTCACACTCGAGACTACACTTGCTTGAGGCCTGAGCAATACATCCTGAAGAATGATGGGTCAGGCGGCCTCATTTGTTACCGCTGGAGTTGGCTGCTCCGCTCCGCCTGTATAGTGCCTGGGTGACGGCATGGAGCGTGTTGTCGCAGTTGAGTTCTTAAAACGTTGGCATGTGTGCTGTGTAAGTTGTTCGGTTGCTGCTCTGCCCTTGCGGTGTAGTTCAACCTTCACATCAAGTAGAAAAGTGATGTTTGAAAAACAAAAACTTTCAGTCGACACTGCAGGTCCTCAGCAATACAGCTGGCAAATTTTTTTTTAAAAATCGAAAGGCAGACAGACATTTCTCAGTTTATAGTTAAATTTTCTCTATTTGCTGCTAGGACTAGCCTACATGCACAAATGTTCAGGTAAGACAATGCACATTACTGTGGACTGCCATAGTGGTGCAAATGTACAGTGCATGTAAGTGGTTATTGTGACCCAGTTTCTGTCTCTGTAGAATTGCGATATTGCATTAAGGAACGCAATAGATGCAATCAGCAAAAAGGGAAAAGAAAGAAGAAAATGCATTTAACCCATTTTGTAAGTCTCAAGGATGCACACAGTGTGTTCTTGGAAATCTGAACAGGATGAATGAAAGCTGTTTACTCCACAGGGAAACTTTTACTTCTCCATATGACTGAGAACCTTGAATGAAGGTTCCAATATATATTTACTATTCTGCAGTTTTTGCCCCCACAACTTTCCCTCTGCACTTCTAATAACTACTGTCTATGTATGAGTTGTTTCTCCTCAATTTTATCGTAATACCTCTTTAATACTGCGTTAGTCCTGGTTGTTTCTCATCCATGTTATTTTACAACATGATAAAATATGTCATTTTCTTTGAAAATGTTTTTATGAACTTAGTAACTGTGCCACAAGGCATCAAAAATGCCAAGTTTCAGTTCTGATTTTTAAAAAAGTGTGGGAGGGTGAGAGGAAGGCAGGAGAGTTTAGTTTAGTGAACTGGTCTTCAGCCCATATCATTGCCAGGACACGGCATGAACTGCAACCAGCCGAGCCGAGGGGCATCCCAGGAGCTGCCCTGGAAAGAAGACGAGTCGTGATATGCACACACAAACACACCGAAAGACTCACCGCGGGGCGTGTGTGCACTTACACGCTCACGCTCAGACACACGCACACACAGGTTGCATCCCACACCTCCTCTTCATCGTAGGAGCTGTCCTGTTTTGACCAGAGCTCATTTACCACAGCCTGAGGCTATCAACACCACCACCACCACCGTCCCGTCCCCACAGCCCGCCCCCACCCCACACCGCACTCCTTATCAGCTCTTCCCTCCACACTTCCTCTTCTCCTCTCTCACCCAGCCTCTCTGTTTACCTCTCCGTGTCTGTCTTTTCACCTCTATCTGTCACTCCAACACCCCCCACCCTCATACACACGCTTCTGTCCTTTACAAGAGAAATCTTGCCATGCTCCTCAGCAGTAATGAAATGCATTTTCCTTCCTCTAATTCAATCACAGAATGCTGTGTGCGGCGACGGTTTATGAATACATTACTTTATTGCCAAGACAGGATGAAAGAGGAAATAGATAGCCATGACAGCCTTTAGCTTTTTGAACACACACTCACCCTTTTTCCCTCTCTCTGTCACACACACTCAGAATTAGACTAAGAGAGGGTTCTGGCAGAATATTATAGAACTCAAGAAGTGCACCCACACCCAAACAACACATAGACACAGAGAAATGAATTAAAACATTTTTTAATTTGAACTTCACCTGAGCTGAAACATACTTGGCAATTAGTGTTTCCTTAAGCACATTCCATATTAATTATATACTAAAGAGTATGGTCTAGGTGTGCTCTGTATGAAAAGTGAACTGAGATAACTTATGTTATGATTCAGTGCTTTATGAATAAAACTGAATTGAAAAAAATTAATTGAACTAAACTTTACAAAACATCAATATATACTTTGTTTTGTTGTAACAAGAATGATACACGACAGGAGCAGACAGACATCGATTAAAATGTCACACAACACTGCAAATTAAGATTAACAAAACAAGAGCTGAATTCTTCAATGCTTGCTCAAATTTTTTATTTGTTTATTTGTAAGGTGTTCCTGGAGCTGAAATCAATTTGCATTGCATTGTTACTCGTAGTACTACTTTGTAGAAATTGTATCTGATTATACAGAATCGACCATGTATGTGATCAGAACCTTTCAAATTATTCTTATGAACTCGATTTTGCAGAATAATGAAACATTCCTGGTTGACATTAGTCTGTGTTGCTTCCTGCCCATTTATTTTCAAGGTTTGTAGGTATGTCATCCAACCTTGTCTGATGGCGAAAGAGTTTGTGGCTGTTCTGATCCGCCATAAAGACAGAGTGAGAAGAATGCTGTCATAGAAAGGGACAAGATGAAGGAATCGTTCAAATGTTTCACACTTTCACACAAAATATGTGGAAGTAGTTGTGTAAAGAATGAAAAAAAAGAGCTTTAAATCCTTCTTACTTTCTAACCACTGCGAAGTGAGCGTGACCATCCTGTTGTCGTTTTCCAAAAGTTGCAAAAGTTGTTGGATGACCACCTCCTATTCCAACATCAGAAAAGTAAAGTGTTGGGCCTGCTGTGTTTTTCGATTCTTTTAAATCACCCAACCAGCAGTTTGATTGAAGCATATTGATTCCTTCAGTGTCGCTGGGCTTGATTTTACTGTCTGCTACAGTGTCTCTTCATATCCAACTCAGAAATTTCCAATTCCAAAATTTAGTCAGTTTTGATGAACACAGCTTTAGTTTCTTATTACAGAGTGGAACAGTTTGTTCTTTCTGAGGGGATCAGGGCCAACAATGATGACAACGATCTAAACGTAAATACACTGCCCTTCGACAGAAAGACGCTCTGTTTGAAATATCCTTGAGCATGACAGTGTTTTGCTGCCAACTCTACTTCACTCCTCCTTGTGCGCTAGGGGCCTGAACTCAGGAAAGTTGGTTGCAGGTCTTTCTCGCTACACAATACGCCACCTTGTTGCCCCATTTACTCTGTCCTCCATCCTACACTTCCATGCTTTGCTGCTGTAATGACTCAATTTCCCCTCTGGCATGCCTGGCCTTCGGGGATCAATAAAGTTAATCTTATGTTGCCTTACCTTCCCGCCTTGGATCCCAGCCTCATTAAGACAAGCTGGAACTTTTGCCATATGGGGGGCTGAATAAAAGTAGGCCCATGGCCCAAGAACATGTCTGAGGCTTACTTCTGGTGGCAGCAGTGGCAATATGTTTTAATAAACCTAGATCTTAGACTCAAGGGGAGTGCATTTCTCATTTTGGTCCCTGACTGAAGGAGCTTTAACATCCCTGGCATTATGGGTTTGTGGAAGCCACAGGGCTTCCAGTCCATCTGTCAGACAACTGTTTATGTAACAAACCATTGCTTTTTCTCTGTTAAATAGTTGGTGGTAGCAACAGAAGATAAGACCAAGATCATTCAAGGTCTGTCTGAGAATGCCTGTGTGTCTCTTGTCATTAAGCCTGTTTATATCTCACTACCGCTCTGACATGTAGCAGCAACTTATCACACTTCCTCTGTGTGTGAGTCCAATAAAAAGCAGTCAGACCTCTAAAAGCACCTCTAGCTACACCATCACTTACATTTAAAGCTTGAGAGTAGTGGATAGTTGCTGTTCTATAGGTCAGATAAAACAGCAGACATTGTTTAATTGCACATTAACTTAGAATAAAATGTGCAACAAAAAATAGAGAAATGTATTGGAGTTAATTCAAATATAATTAAGTCATAATTATCCTATTTTTATAAAATACTGGTTTTAAGATACTACATTTTCATCGTTTTACACAGGTCTGACACTTTAAGGCCAAGTTATGGTTCTTCAATAGACAAGCTAGAAATGTGCTATACTTTATCAAAACTGTATGACTTAAAATGAAATCTGGCTTCTCATCTTTAATTTATTTATCCTAGATCGTTGTTTGTAAGGCTTTCTGAAAACCAAAAATTAACAAGAGAAAATATAGTGTTTCTATTTCTTTCCCGTATGGTCAGTCTTTTTGCAGTTACTATTATGCCGTTTGACCTTGTTTCTTTTTGGCTTATCCAAGCCTTCAGAGCAATATGTCAAGGAGGCTAATTAACCTCCAACTTGCACTGCCTTAGGTGCACAACCACACACACAGAGACGCAAACACACGCATGCATGCATGCATCAGTCATGATTGCTGTCTTTTGGGTGCTAATGTTGGACTGCGCATCTGACCCTTGCCCTGCTGTCTTGGTGAAGAGTCAAGCTGGCTAATAAAGTCAACACTGGCTGCCTCCTTCATTTACCTTGTTAGCTAACTGACAGGGGGCTTTCTGGCCTGCAGCTGAAAGGCCTTAATGAGCAGTGGGCCTTGTTAGCGCTGTGTGGACGGCAAGAGACAAATGAGCTTGTTAAGTCTAGGCTATGCATATTCTTAATTAGCCTTTTGTAATGTGTTTGATAGCACAATCATTCTGTGTGTGTGAGAGAGAGAGAGAGTGTGTGTGTGTGTGTGTGTGTGTGTGTGTGTGTGTGTGTGTGTGTGTGTGTGTGTGTGTGCGTGTATGCACGCAACATTAAACGCATTAAAAACTCTTGAGTAATACCTCTCAGGTCACTGTGTTTGTATTTACCGTAGTCATTATAAATGGGCACGCACAAACAAAACAATACATATGATTAGGGAAAACGCCACAAAGTGACATGAAGTGGTCCCCAACACATCCTCCATCCTAAACAACCATATAGGTCACTTTTTCCTACTCTTATATAAGACCCATAGGAGCGTAGTGGCAGCGGGCTTACCCGACCATCACCGTCATGGTAACAATAATGAACACACATTTAATGTTGTGGAACAATCATGGTTTGGTAAGGTTTAGGCACAAAAACTACTTAGTTAGATTTAGGAAAATATCCTAGTTTTAATTAAAATAAGTAAATTGTTAAGGTTAGAGGACTTTCATTGTCATGGTTACAATAATAAACACTGACTATCTATTTTGCACAGGAAACAAAAAGTGGCACTGTGTTTTGTCAACTTATCCATGCACCCCAACCTCCCCTTGGAATAATTTAAATGATTCCAACAAATACCATCAGTTAAGAAAAAGCCATATAATAAAAGTGACAGAAGAGATTTAAAGGAGGACACTGAGTTTACTTGCCTGTGATGCTAGAGGATCTCCAGCAGTGATCAGGCTCATCGGGAGTTAGTAGATTGCAGATGTAGACAGGAGCCAGACCATTCAAGGCTTTAAAAACAAGCAGTAAAATCTTGAAATCAAATTCTAAATCAAAAGTATAAGTAGGTTGTGGGATTCTTTTCAAACATTATTGGAAAAGGCACCCAGACTAGAGGAGAGATTATTCATGCTGCTAGTGCTGTAGACAAAGTGGGTAATTATCATTTGGAATCATTCAGCTGCAGGAAGTTTCTGGACATCCATTTTTTTAATTTCAGTGAAGCAGGATATAATACAGGATGCATCCGTGGTTCCAGGCTTATAATTGGGTGTCGTCATAGCTAGAGATTTGCAAGGAGTATTTGGCATATGTAAACAAGAGGGGACCTAAAGTAGACCTTTGGAGGACCCCACAAAATAGAGGCACACAAAAGGAGGTGGATAAAACAAGTATGACAGTTATCATCAATCATAACTAAAGGATTTGGGGAAATTTGGAAAAATAAGTACATAAAATGACTTCCTCTGCTTACTGAGCAACAAATTAAAAAAAAATGTTTGCACTCATTAGGATCTGTGAAAGTGAAAGTAGGTTAAAAATAATTGAAACAAACTCTAAAAGTGACAAAATCCTCCAAACCACAGATATAGGGATTCTTTCATAAATGGTACACTACATTCCTGTTGGGATGGATAATAAAACAAAAGAAGAAAAAGAAAATTAGCTCCACTGGTAGTGTAGTAGCTTCTGCTTGCAGGTGCAGAACTTGTGGGACTGAGACCTTTAGCAGGTTCGCTACAATTGAATGATGAAGTCCTTAGAGTCCTTGTTGGCCTGGAAGACTAACATCATCATCATAGCTAGGAAAATAATGTATGTACACATAATATATATCAGTCTTCTGCATATGCTTTTTATCTAAAGCATACATACACAAAATCATGTAGTCATTCAGTTTTGCTAGATGTAGGTTTTTATATTGCATCTTTCCACTCCTGCTACTAGGCCCTCTCCCACATTCACCCCCTTAGGGTATGATCCCCTACAAGCAACATGATCAATAAGTCAACAGAAGTCTACTTATTTCCTTTAGAAGTTGCCAACTGGGGAAAATTGTCTGATCTTTGGATGATTGACATGCTCGCTGGCAGAGAAAATGGTGCCTAGGCTTAAATTTGTGCAACCAGTGGTGAATCAAATTCCCAGATTTGCACACTTTGTTGTCTACCAGTATGATTTCATTTTGTGAACAAAAGCTGTCTGGCATGTGCTAAATGGATAAACAGTTGATGCAATGCTTTCTACACTTCCCAGTTCTCTACAACTTTTATTTCGATGGCTGTAAACAAAGTAAATTGATTGAGTTTTTTTGTTTATTTTCAGTGTAAATGTTTCCAGTGGTCTATGTCAACTAATCAAAAATAATACTAATGCAGGAGGAAATATCAATCCAACAAAACACATCTGTTGACAGCATTTTATCTGTTCAGGACCACTAATTCATTATTGACTAATTTATTTTCGAGTACAGCCCTGTTTTTGTTTTGATGGTGATGGAAACCAGTTTCTGAAAATCTGTTGTGCCATTTTTATTCATTGTTTTTACTGTTTTCCAATGACACACAGATAAAAGTTTGTGAATTCTAGAGCTCGTGATTGTGTGGCCAATCACCCTCATTAAAGTTGTTGACATCATTTCCGGGAAATGGAAATGGAAATCACAGTGTAAGCCAAGCCAGTAAATGGGCTCACAATGGTAATTATGGAATGGACCTTTGAAGCAAGTTACCATATAAATCCCTCATATTTTGGAGCGATAATACTAGAAAATAATCTGTTCCCTCACCAGCAACTCAAATGTGAGCAGAATGACTATTTATTTAATTTTGCTGATCAAACCCCAAGCTTTTCCCCAGCAACTCAATGTCTTATTTGAGATTCAAATCAGTGTTTCATTTCTTTTGAATGTTTTCAGAGGGAGGATGAGTCTCATATTAGTCTGTTCTGTTTGACAGCTTACAGCTTCAAAGGCTAACAACAGGCGAGTGTTTAGACTGTAGCCAGCCTTTTACTGAAGACTGAACGCCTGCGTTTCAAAGCATCTGCTCTGCTAAAGTGTCCTTGAGTAAGAGTCCCTACCAGCTCCTCAGTGGCCGGTAAGTTAGCGGTGGTGTTTAGTGTTAGTGGCAACCACACCCATTGTCTTAGAGCTTACCCAAAGGAACAACACCAAAAAGGAGCCAATTTCTTTAGAGAATGTTACATCAAACCAAGTTATCCAAATAAAGAGGATAATAATGGATGTATTTAATCGGACATTAACGAATATAGCAACATATATGGTCCTTTTATTATGTATAAATTTCAACTAATTGCAAAGTATTAAATGCACTTCTTTGAGACTTTCTTTTTACTTGTGATATTGCAAATGGAGGTGAGAGAGTTCTAGGGAAATCTCAGAACACAGGAAGCTACTGTATGTGGAAATTGTTTTATTTGGAAAGCTATGCTTTTCTGTTTGTGAAGTTTAATTGGCAGTTGCATGATAAAGTTGCAGCTTGTTTGGTGATGTACTTATTGTATTACCTGTTTCTGCTTACAGTTTGTGTATAGTATGGAACTATATGGAACACAACTGTTCATAGCATCATGTTCAGTACTTCTCTGTCCATGGTGCTGAAAAGTTTGATTTAAGTTACTTAACTCCACAACATATGTTATTACTACTATAAAATATAATATCATATATTAACTGTGAGTTAAACTGAGGTTTGTCTTTTGTCCTGATGAGAACAAACAAACAAATAAATAAATAATTTGGCATAACATGTCAAACACTACCATAAAGAAAGGTATGGTCTGCACAAATCACCATGGCAACAGGCTGCTACTGAGACTGACAGAGCGCACCTTCCTGCACAACATCCGCTCACTGTGAGAGGCCCTGAGAAAAATACAGTTCTCTTTTTTCACTTTTTATATCAGGAGTTACAGAAGGCTTGCTTCTCAAAATATAAACTTGAACTTAGCACGTAGCACTTTTATTAACAGGCCAATTGTAATTATACCCCATGGGTAGAGGTGTATGCACAGGTCCTGGTGGGGCCACTAGGTAAACCACAAATTGAGGTCGCTGGTATTTCAGCATCCTCTCTAGGCTGTCTCAGCCTAAGGGCCTTTAGGATTATCATACACGGTCACTTGTACGTTGAAGCAGTCCCCTGTTTTAGAAGGGTTTTGATGGCAAAACAAGTTACTTTGAGTTATTTCAGATTTGGATTTTATTTCTGTGTATTTCCTAGTGTAACCAAACGGCCTGTTCACTGGCACCACTCCCAGCCTCATAGTAGGATAGGATCAGTCAATTCACCATCATGCAACCTCTTCCCGTTTTTCATAGAGAATTGTATTCTTCTCCTTCTGAGGAGGAGAGTATAAATCATATATCATCATTTAAGTCCTCATTATGCTTGGCTGCCCCAGCTTCATAGTCATTATCGTAGGCTGCTCTAAAAACAGATTTGTCATTTAAAGCAAGTCCCATATTTGCCATCTTGACTTCTACTTGATCAACTGGCTGTATCTCTCTTGGAATTGTGGTGTTGATGTCGCTCCTTTCTTCTGGCAGACTTGGTGAGTCATATCATAAGTCTTTGTTCATTCAGCTTCTTCTATCTCTTTTTAGCATCAAATATAAACCATTCTGGCTCTATTTTATTTTATTTTATTTTATTGTTTTATCTTATTATATATCTGTTTTTATTGATGTTTTATGTCTTTTAATTTATCTTGTGTTTATAATTTTATCATGTACAGCACTTTGGTACCTTCTGGTTGTTTTTTAAAGCGCTTTATAAATAAAGCTGGATTGGATTGGATTGGATTGGATTGGCTCTACCATTTGTATTCCTGATCCCTTTGCTGCGATTTTAACTGGTGCTTCTGTTCCTGTGTCATGTTCTTCCAAGTATCTGTCTTGACCCTGGGACATTGAAGAATATCTACATTCCTGGGATGAGGTTGGGACTGATAGGGGTCTGTTCTCTTTATTGTATTTGGGCACTGGGGTTTTGATCTTTGTGAGTTGTAGAAGCCCAACAGCTGTCTTAGCAAAAATTTGTATTTTTTTTTATTTTCAGGCACTTGTGTATGTCATTTCCTGGGCTAGATAGATTTTGAAATGGGGAGAGATGTGTAAGTAAGCTGTGATGGAGGGAATGGGCTAAGGCCCATTGTGTTTGGGGTGAAAGGATAAACTTCACTGGTGTAAAAGATGGGTGGGAGGCATGGTGGTATTCATGGATCTATCTACCTTCCTCCCAGAGGTCTGGCTATTCTTGCTAAAGTTGGATTGAATGGCACTGCTCTAACTGGTGAGGGAATTCAGCTGGGAGCTGCCTGTTGCCTTGGGACAGCTGTCCTGAGATTTGGGGATGGAAATTACTGTCTAGGAGCTCTATGTGTGCTAACTGGGGTACTTAGCCTACTACGAGTGGAAGGGGACTTAAAGGATCCCTTTGCTGTCTAGCAGGGCTCCTCTCCCTCTGACTCTTCTGATTCTAGCTCTGACTCTGACTGATGAATCATCCTCATTTTCTCTCTTAGTATTTATCTTAATTCTGTGACCTGTTTTTATTTGTGAACTAGTATGAGTAGTTTAATGTGAGTTTGCATGTACTACAGACCTTCTACTAAGGCTTTGAGGAAGCTTTTCACCTTGACACCCTGGTATTTTTTACCCTGTGTCCTGGCTCTTATCACGATATATATTTCTTCAGCCATAGGGTCACAGATCGACTGCACCACTGTGGACCATGTCCTGGTGAGGGTTCTAACCTGAGCCTTTATTTTCTTTTTTGCTAGTTTCACTTGTAAGGAGACATGCTTAGATTAGCCCTTTCACAACCACTTCAAGGTTACATGGGTCTGTCTCTGCAGTCTCTCTAAAGGGTTCTTGGTCTCTATCCTTCATGGCTGTAGCTCTAGCTATCCTGATTCTTCTTGGACCTGCTGCTCAACGTACCTCTCCCTCAGGGGAGGGGTCTTTACAGAGGTCCGGTGATGCAGTGTTAGTAGAGGGCCATTTTGTAACAAGTCGACCGCCAATGCAACTATTTCAGTGCTAGGCCTCCTAAAGAAGAACTGAGTCACACAAGAGGTAGGTGGTAGGGCGGTAAAGTGGGGTCCTGCCTACTGGTCACCCCCATGAAGGTGGGCTGCTTGACCTGACAGACCAACTTTTACCAACTTAATCTAAAGTACCTATGTGACATAGATATATGACTATATTAAGAAGAGAAATGAAGAAAAGATCATTGTTATTTACACCAACTTAACTCCAAAATTAACAAAGCAGTGATGGGGATTGTTTGGGATGGTGGAGAGAGGGGAAAGTTCACACTCTTCCTCTTTTGCTCCCTTCAGCAGTCCAGTTTCCTTGGCTTTTTACTGATATAATGTTCCTCGCAGCTATTACATGTGAGGTCATGCAGCTTCAAATAATACCAGCAGAATGGTTTGTCTTAAGTTTGGATTCCCTGTGATTTTAAAACTTTGAATAGATGTTAGTCCCAATTAGATTGATTTAACAATGTTTCTCCTGGTTTTACATGCGGGCGGGATTCTAATCATCCACTCCTTGTGCTTGTTGACCCTGAGTATACAGACCTGCCGCACCTCCCTCTATCCTCCTCCTCCTCAGTAACAAAATACTCTGTGCCACTGATCTTTTGTGTTGTAAGTGGTGTTAAAAGGCTAAAATACAAGCGATACAAGACATTTTTTCTGTGTGAGTGGGTTTCATGCACACTGTGATATTTACGCTCCCATCAGTAGGGTTGTTATTATTATTGTGCTGTTAGAGTGGCGCATAGTGGCGCGACATATTACAATCAAGAACAGAATTAGAGCAAAACCGACAAGTCGAAGAGGTTAAACATAAAACAGCAGCAATCGGGCAGTGACAGCAGTAAACAAGAACAATTCTGAGTAATAAAACAGTAGTGAAAGGTAATTGAACAGCAGTTAAAGAGTTTGACTTGACAATTATGCAACATAATTACAGTCAAAAACAATGAGATTTATAATGAGGTGTTTACAATGCTGCAGCTAATTGTTCAGTTTTAAGATCTTTGGAAGTTCATTGCATGAGATGGGGGAACAGATTCAAAAAACAATTAGGTCTGACTGAACCTGACGCATCTCAAGTCAACAAAGTGGTGCGGACTAAATCCACAGTTTGGTTTAATTGGATTACTGCTGAATTTACACAAGGTGTGATCTCAGTTCATACATTTACATTATCAGTTAAAAGTGTTTAAACACGTCACATTTCAAACTGCAATTGCCCTGCATGTTTCTCAGTGGTAATTTACACCCTGTTTGACTAATAAGTTATATATCAAATTAAATAATTGATAATTGGACTCCATTAACATTTTCATGGTTAATTGACAAAGCAATTAGCCATCTGTTGATGGAGCGGATCTCTGAACGCATGCTGACTGGTGTAATCCATACAAACACACTAACAAAGATCGGAGGATACACACTCACAGCTGCCATCACTAGACAAGGCTTATTTTATATTGAGAGAGTGTGTGTGTCAGTGCGTGTGTTTGTGTACATTTACACCTCAAAATGAGACTTCACCATGTGTTTCATTGTTGACCCAGCAAGTCATGAGCCTGTGTAAGTGTGTATATATATGAGTGTGTGTGTGTGTGTGTGTGTGTGTCAGGTAGCACCATCTGTTCTTCCAGTTTTTGGGCACCGCATGTATTAGCAAAGATGATCTTGAATCAACAGAGCAGTTCACTCACCTGTGACCAAGCCATCTGACTACAGTATTTAACACTGACAACAGTAAATGTCATTGAATTGCTCCTGCCTGTGCCATTGTGTGTTGCCATGTTTCTTAATAGGACTTTACTCATGACCATTATATTTTTTCCTGGTGTTTAAAGAGCCTTGTGGGGAGAGTAAGAACACGCAGTAATGGTTGTGAGCTGCATTGAATGCTGTCAACAGTAAATATAAACTTGTAGTTTTTCCATTGAAAAATAATGAGATTATTGTCCTCTAATTGATTACAACATGCAGTATGAGATGCAATAAAGCTTTATGAGACAGATTTGAAGCCACGCTGAGTTCAAATCTGACTCATAGTTTCACAAGGGTACCTACTTTGAAGTAGCTTTTTCCTATCAAGTGATTTCTTTTCATCTAGAAGTCAACAGAGCATGCATATTCTCTCAGAGAAAATGTTTCAGATCTATCAGTAAGTCGCCAAAATAAAGCCTGGACGCTGCTCAATACAAGTACACTGACACTGAGCAACTCTAAATGGGGGCAGTTAGAGGTCATTCGTTCTCTCTGCCAAGATTTTTCCAACGAGCTAGTCCATGGATGCAAAGGTGTGACTTGAATCCATAGGGGGTGTTTCTCAAAGCTCCAGGCTACCACTGACCTTGGACTCCTTTTCATTTTCATTTTTCAAGTTCAATATGCATTGTAATCTGCACAGGACCCACCAGGAAGGTGAAATTAAACTTTTAAAAAAATATACAATTTTGTAGTTACAGTTTATTTTGAATATTTTATAATAAAATCAAATTAGAAATAAAATGTAATGCATGATAAAAATCCTACATTTTCAAGTAAAATTTAGATTTCATACAAATATTGCAATGCAATAGATGCAATGCTATCATCAGTCCATAGTTTTCACTTATCCTGACAAATAACTCACATTGGCACTACAGACATCCATTGGTGCAAACATTCATGGATGAATCCCAATAACTATAGTGATCTCCTGAGTTTTTATCTAGTGCCACCATGAGGTTGACATTTGTGGTTTTTAGTGAAATATCTATTCTATTGAATGGAACTACTGGGTGTAGATTTAATACAGACCATCATGGATGATCACACAATCATCAAGTTAAAATGTTACTTCGACCACTTCTTTGATTTATAACCAAAATCCTAGAAAAGTATTGACATTAACAATGCTGTTTTTAATGTCCAACTTGATGTATATGCACATGTTGGATGTCTGTACAGTCTACAAATTATTGCACAGAAAAGGTTGAACCAGTAAACTTGGATCTTTGAGACAAAGTTCATTTTTTACTTCAGAACTCAGAGCTGCATCCAACCAAGGATCGAACTAGCCGCTCAGCGAGGCACGGGTGCTCTGCAATGCTGTCCATTTTTATGGAAAACTGCAATCCACAGGCAACATTCACCAGAACTCAGCAATCACAGCACAGCTCAAAATGAGTACATAGAAACCATGAGCACTTTTTTTTCAGTTATTTCTGTTAAGCACATTGAATGACCTCTGTGTATGATAATGTGCTAGAAATGTGCCAGTTCCTTCCCTGTTCCCTTTTACACTGAAGGAAATTCAGGCTCTTTTACATGGCACTCCCATGAATTATAGAGAAATGTAGGTGCAATCAATAAAAGACCTTCAACCTCTTTTTCTTTTTGGATCTATTTATAAAGTCTTGTCTGACAGGACATGTCTCTAAGGAAACCTTTGAATTACTTATAATTACTTTTTTTAGTCCCTGCTACTTTAAGCTGCAAGAAACAGTAACATGCTGATGAATGACCGGCTACTGAACATAAAGATGTTCTAATCCATCTTTAATGATAATTTGGACATTTTCTTATTAATTTTCCATCAGGTTTCCTTGGAGTGACCCTGAATCTAAAGTCTTGCCATGCACTTGCTCCCACTTACAACTTTTATCCACTCTTCTCTTACTCTCTCTCCTCTGCCTTTCTTACCCCCTACCTTTCTCTGCTCTGCCTTCTCTCCTGCTCTTTGTCACCTCTCAACCAATGTTTTTTTCCCTCCTTCTGTCTTCAATTTTGTCATTACTCTACCCTTACTTTTGTTTTACTTTGTCTTTTTTTCTCCACACCTCCTTTTTCATTTTCGTTTTTCACCTTCTCTCCCTCATTCTTCCTCCTCTCCTCTCCTTTCCTCTCCTCTCCTCTCCTCTCCTCTCCTCCTCTCCTCTCCTCTCCTCTCCTCTCCTCTCCTCTCCAGGCAGCCAATTAATCTTGCCTAGTGCTAATTCCTCATGAGTGCCATTTAGTGGCAGCTCAGCGAGAGGATCCATAAGGATTTAATGTGTTTATTAAAAGTTTGACTGCTGGTCGATGGAGACTTCTCTTCTCCCAGCGGTCTACTCTCTGTCTCTGCCAGCAGGACCATGCACCGCATGCGTGTGTGTGTGTGTGTGTGTGTGTGTGTTTGTGTGTGTGTGTGTGTGTGTGTGTAAATTCCTCAGGGCTGCTGCTTAGTAAATGATTTTCAATATCTGTGACACATTGGGTGGTAGAAATGAAGCAGACAGTGAAGAAGAATTTCAGCAGGTTGCTGCTCAACAGAATTGTTTTCTTACTTTGCCTTCACATTGTCATTTGAAAGTCATTTCAGTAACTAGGACATTTACATGTGTACCGTTGTTGGAAAACATTTACAATATAAGTGTAAAATGCTCCCTCATGACTGAGCCTTTATTCGACCAATAACTGTACCAACATTTTTAAATCACATCAGCATTTTCCAAATAGGGGATAGTATTAGTTTATTTATGCAGTCACTTCACATCAGTTTGGTCTTTTGTATACTGTATTAGGAGCTGCTATCTGTATCTGTTTATCTCACAAAAACTTCTGTATTTGTAGTTTTATTTGGATTATGCCGGATGTGATGCTTCTACCGGAAGTTGTTAGAAGTTGTCAAATATGCTTAATTTTCTGCATTAAGTTCTACTAACATATATACTCCTCATTCATGCTGTGTGTCTGTTGCTGTGTTCAAAATCACTCCCTGTTCATTATATAGTGCTCACAGTCCACCATTTTATTTGAGCATAAATGTATCCATAGTGCCCTCAAAAATTACATTTGAGCAAAAATGTATGTGTTTATATGTTTAGCTGTTAACTGTTATTGGTCCAGGTGGAAATAAAAAGTGGAAAAGAGAACATTAGGTTCGTGGAAAAAATACAAGGGATGCATTGGACAATATAGCATGATTTTCTTCAAAAACTGGAGGTTGTGTATGTAACAGGCATAGGACTAGATGAAAGTAAAGCTTAGAAGTGTCTATGATAAAAAAAAACAAAAAAACAAGAAAGTTATTGACAAAAAGCAAACATAACGGGGACCCTATTGCATTTTTAAGGGAAATTGAGCATGCGATGGGAGGAGGTCTGGATTAAAATAAATGTAGTTTGAAATGTCTAATATAAACTGAAATTGCCTGTGCCCTATTTGTTTACATTTTGGTAAGTCTCTATCATGTCACGTCTGTGTCTTTAGGTTTATGAGTTACAGTATGTCTTTATGAGTTAAGAAAAAGCAGCATTAGCTTTGTGGTAAACTGTGTCGCTGGGAGACAGGCCTCCTCTGTGCCCAGTAACTCTGCTCATACTGCTTACCATATTTGTATTATGTTGAGACATGAGATACAGATATTCCCTTCGACTCACATGTATAGTGTTAAAAGCGATGGACGTAGCCTAAGAAACAACTCAATAAAAATTCACTAAACTACAGTCTCAAATTGAACACCTCTCTGACACAGTTTCAACAAATATTGAATACTATAAACTTCACAAGGCAAGAAGTTATTTCAGGGATGTTGTATTAACTTGCATTGTCTTTGACTATACACATAGTATATATGGTATGTATATATAGTTGTCCACCTCCTTGAGACAAAGCAAGACCAAGGAGTTCACAGGAATGTTGATCTTTACTTAAATCAACATTCCTGGGATGAAGTTGTTTATACCATTTCGAAAAGAAATAATTGTTTTGCATTTGTATGCATGGGGTATTTTTGGCTCTTGGCCCTGGTCCAGTGAAGATTTTGCTGTTAAAATTCACCTCTGATTCCCTGCAACTGGACATTGCTCTTACCAAGAACAAATTAATTCACCGGATATTGCTTTGTCAGTGGTGTGTTTGGTATTATTATGTTTTAATTAATTTGATATATTAGTTTAAAAGTTGTTGTGCATTCGTAGGATCTCTTCGTTTAGTACGTTAATATGAAGCTCCATTGCTCCTTATTGTGTATTCTTGCACATAGTTTATCTATATCCAAAAAATAAGCTGTATCTATTGCAGAGCAAAGCATTTGGGATTAGTAGCTGCAAACTGCTTTTTGATTGTTTGTTGATACAATCTGATTTCTAAACTGCAAAGAAGCCTATTGGAAGTGTAATTGGGCCCTTTATTTGCTGTCGAGACTGAGAGCAGGTTTAGACTGAGTACAATTGATAACTAAGAAGAAATCCAACAGCTGTAAAAACAAAAAATATTTAAGCCACCTTTTAGATTTCTGTTGTCTTGAGAGGTTTCAAAGTTTTAAGAGTTGGCTGGCTTTACAATACCATGTCGAAGCTTTATCTTTTCACATGCTACTCATCTGACTGTTGCTATTTAGTGAGTAATTGTTAACCTTTTAGTCAAGTCAAGTCTATCCACCCATGCAATCAATTGTAGCAAGTCATTCTGATACACAATAATTTGATCTCTTATGAAAGAATGTTCACTTCCTCTTTCTTTGATTTATCACTTTACATCATTTCAGCCTTATCACTGTTTCACAAAATTGCTTCTACATTTCAGAACCATGGAAATAAACAACTATTTGGTGACCGATGATGTCTTCTGTTGCTGAGCTATTAATCCCTTGCTGTGCATTAGATGTTGAGGCCTCGCATCTCCCCTCACTTCATTTCAATGCTGAATCAGCGCCAGAACAAAAATTGGCAGGTGAGAGGAATAAGAGTGGGAGACGAAACCTTTGAGTGCTCATATTTCTTTACCCACTGACAACAATTCAGGGTTGTTTTCAGCATCAGAGTTGATGTACCTCATCTTACTATGTTCATTAGGGAATGAGCAGCTAGATGAGCAAAGTAAATTGAAACTAAACAAATAAATAAAATGATTGTTGCTGTTCCAGGGGGTGATGAGCATTTACATTTGCCTTTGAAGCTTAGCAACAAAATACATAAACACTTTTTTCAATTTCACAAATATTCACATTTATTCATGTCTAAAAAAGCATAGAACTGTTTTAGTTACCTGACTTTCACCAAAGAGCTTTCTTAACACATTAACGAAAATTGTCACAAGTGATTCTTGCCTTAAGTGATAGCTAAACTTGTACAGCAACAAACTGAAATGAAATGTCTATTTGTAGGTGTTAAACTTGAACAGAGCATATGATTCACATCATGTTCATACTTACTAAACGAGTCCTGATTGCTTGTCCCCTGTGTGAAAGAATCTTCATTCATTATGTTTCTCTCACACTTTCCCTTTAGTTTACATGTCTGTATATTCACTTAGGAAGGAGAACAGGCATTGTGGGTCAGTGGTTAGCACTGTTGCCTCACAGCAAGAAGGTTCTGTGCCTTTCTGTGTGGAGATGGTATGTTTTCCTCGTGCCTGTGCGGGTTTCCTCGAGGTACTGATGGCCCCCCCCCCCCCCCCCCCCCTTTCAACTCTCCCACACCTCCCCTATGGGGCCTCACGATTTGAAAACCTCTGAACTAATGGATACAATTGAATGCAGTGAGTCCTATACTATCATGTGATCATGGTTTTTATAATAATTTTATAACAGTTCTGAGTTCTGTATTTAATTGTGACAAAACCTTTATAACACACTGTGGATCTCCTTTCCAGAATAGCTTTTAGTTCAGCACCATGGATAGTTCCACCAGAATGAGCTATCAATCACAGAGATGTGGAACTGGATTGTCTCTGAAATACATTTTCATCATGTGACGGCAGGAAAGTCATTCTGACTTTCTCTGTACACAGCCACTGACAAAAAACTTGTTCAAGGACTTTTTTTTTCTGTCTCTGTCTTTCCCTCTTTAAAACTGAAATTTTGTTATCCCTTGGTGACAGGGACTAGTTGAGCGATATCATCTGCCAGGGGACAATCTGTCAAAGCCAGGACAGAAAGCTGGCAGAGGAGAACCGCAGGACAATCCCAGATACCAGAGAGGCACACAGCCAAAATGAAGTGAGGGATGGGGGGCAGATGGGCAAACCAGATAGAAAGCAAAAGTGAAGGCAAGGTTTGTGGGGTGGTTGTATGACAGGGAAAGAGGATGGGAGGGCAATGAAGTGAGAGGTCATATTAGAGATAAAGAATAAAATAGCCAGAGGTCAGGAAAATTAGGATTTTCAACTGCTGTTACTCTTTAGTAGTGATTGTCTGCCTATTCAGAGTGTGATACAATAATTATTTTTCGCTTTTCCTGCATAAGAGCTGCACTGAACACTAAAATCAGTAAAACAGATTGAAGATACGATTTGCAGCTAAATAGCACTGCTAGGAAAACAACCTTTAGGAGTTGTGTATTTTTAAATCAAAATCCAAGAAGCTACTTGACATTTCAAACGAAATTTCCTTTGCATTTCCCACCATTGGATTTATTGATTTATGCATAAAATAAGGTCTGTGAGTTAACATGTAACCTCAGGCTTAGTTTTACCAAAGTACAGCTGTCAACTGCATCATACATCTGTATATTAGCTTTGAATTAGTGATTGTGGTTCAGAACTTGTATTATTCAGGGGTTCATACTATTGTGTCCTATACAGTTGTTGTGCTGAGTTTATAGTGAAGCCTCTGAAAGATCTTTAGTGTCTCCCACAGAAAAACAGTCAGCAGTCTTAAACAGTTACTATCAACTCAAAACCCGTTTTGGACAGCAAGTGATCTTTACAGGAGCCACTCTGGTTGGGGACAGCTGGAACATAAAAATAGACTGTAGCCTATATTCATATACTGCAGTCTGACAGAATTGTTGTAGCTCGTTTATGCCATAATCGAGGCACACTGTGTGCCAACTTCTTGTTGTAACACCTGAAACCAGCTACTAAACAATCCACAATCTATCAGTTGTTTATTTATTTTACAGACCCTCAGGGGAGGTTGGATTAAACTTTCTTGTATAGCCACATTCCTTGAGTTTTGGTTGATGTTTTGTAGCTGCTCTCAGGTCCCTACATGACACAAAGTGTATTTTCTTGGGGTTTTTCTGGGTGAACCTAAATTTATTCCCTTTGTGTGAAATGATCTAAATCCTTGATTCCACCATTTTCAGCTGAGTTATTGTCTTGTCTTTGGAAAGTTCAACCTTGATTTGTCTTTGAAGAACCTGCAGTTAATGCTCTTTGGAGGGAGGAACTGCACATAACAAGCCAAGACACACACACACACACACACACACACACACACACACAGATACACACACGATCCAAAATTTACAGCCCCTGACCACACCTGTGGTAAATGATCCAGCAAATGGAATACTGCTCAATCCCCACGTTAATACACACTCATGCGCACACACATTTCCAATGCAAATATTATAAAGAAAGGACAAACTGCTTTACTAGATGCACACAGAAATGTGAAATCACTGCAACAGCAATGACTCCCAAAGAACAAGCTACACAGTCTTATACACTCAAACACACACAAATGATTTCTCGCACACACACAGAGATACTCTTAAAAGCTTGAAATCCATCCACACATAACAGTCGAGACAGCTGGAAAGTCATCAGATTCTGAGAAACTATTTCATGGTCTGTTTATTCAAAAATTTAATTTTCTCACCGTCTCTCTTTTGCCCCCACACACACACACACACACACACACACACACACACACATATATATACACTGAACATGGACAGACATACGTAGATGCAGCATACAGAAACAGCTCCATATGTACAATTTGATACGGGAAAAATTTGATTGGGAAAAATGTCTGCAGAGTTTACATACATCTCCATCATTATTTATCTACATGTTTACATTGTATAAGGAGTGTCATGAACCTTCTAACTTCCACTGCACAACACATCACATATGATCATGAAACAATACAATATCTATCTACATAGATATAGAACATTGCTGTCAGCTGTGTTGCTGCTCTGTGTGAGCCTGTACAGCAGTGCTTTCAGCTAAATGCTAAATCTAGCTGAAAGCACTGCAAACATATTCACAATGATAATGGTAACATGCTGTTGTGTAGCAGGTAGCGTTCACCGTGCTCACCATCTTAGTTTAGTATGTTAGCATGTTGACATTTGTAGCACCAAACACAAACTACAGCTGAAGCTGATGGGGATGACATTAGTTTTACAGGTACTTTGGTCATGAACCACAATATTGGACGAATAAAAATGTTAACTCGATCAGGGCACCAAATGAAAAGTCAGGAGATCACCAAAGTTATTACAATGAATCCTGAGGGGGACATGGATGTCTGTACCAAATGTAATGGCAATCCAGGTATTGCATTGTAAAACCACAAATGTCCATCTGCTCGTGCAGCAAGAGGGAGAGCGAGGGCATCACTAAATTCATTAAGACTCATCCTCTGGGCACCATGAAGGTAGAAAATCACATGGCAATGCATCCAATAATTACTGTGATATTGCAGACTGAACCAAAGTGGTGGACAACCATCCCTAGAGTCACTTTGCTGGCATAGCTGATAAAAAAGCAGAGACATAAGCAAGGTGGTTTCTGGGACATGACTGGATAAAATACAATAATTTTGTGCATCCAGTAAATCCTCCTGAGAAAGAAATCAAGACATAAACCTACAAGAAATGTTTTTTTTTCCACTTGGGGGTAGCAGAAACAAGCTGTAAACACAACACTGACATATTATCACATTATGAAGTTGATATGGCAGCTGTGTTATTACTGTACACAGCAAACAGATGCAGAGCAACATTAGCATTAATTTGGGGTAACTAGATGCAATTTTTGAACGTTAAAATGAATCTACTCTTTTTTATATACATTCAATGTGCATGACCGTAACAGCTACTGGTGTCTATTTGTTTGACACTGTTTATTTATGGATGTGTGCAATGTTATGAGAAGTACACTGACTTTTGCCAACCCTGTGAACAAAAAACTAAAGCCTACTAAAGGTGAACTTCCGTTCTGTCTGTTTATATACGAGAGCTAGAGGAAGCTCTCACAGCTGAAACAGAGAGGAAAGAAGAGGCCGAGACACGTCTAGCCAGACAGGTTGAGGAAACCTGCAAATTCAAAATTGCACTGGCCTGAAAACAACCTGGAAAAACATATCACACAGTACATGCACATGGGAAAAAAGAAGGGAATGACTAAACTGAGAACAACCAAAATAGAACCAGGAACGACCAAACCGGGCATAGTTGGTGTTGTTTCAAAAGCCCCGAAACAGGTTCCCCTTAAAAATGTTGCTCCCCCAGCTGCTTTCTAAACAGAGCAGTTACACCAACAGACACACGCACACACTCTCCAATTATAGTAGTAGGATGTCATTCCAATATTCACTCTCCTTTTAGCTCTGGTCTGGTCTCTATAAGCTCCTGAGGTAAATGGCTCTTTAACAGCTACGGTAAATGCTCCACTCAGGTCACCGGCTAATTGCTAACATGTCTGTCTGCCATTTGGTGCTGGGCAGGTAGCGTACAGCGAGTTTATCAGAGCTCTTTCATTGAAAACACCATCTGGAAAAGACAATGATGGGAGCAGTGAACCAAAACACGAAACTGTTATGGGCCAGGAAACCATAACAATGAAAGACGTTGAAGCTCTCCATATCTGAGGCTGAGCAGAGTCATGTATTAATTCTCTGTGGGGTTGTCATTACATGTAGTCATTGAATCTATTGTTAATATAAAAGTGGGCCTACTAATTAGAGCAGCTTTTATTTTGTTTGATGTTACAGCTCATATGTTATTTTGTTTTATGAAACTTTGGGTTCAAAAATCTGGGTTCTTTGAAATTACATCTTACATGCACATGCACACACACACACACACACACACACACACACACACACACACACACACACACACACACACTTGTACCTCTAGTGTGGACTGATTGACATGAGCCATCATCACAGCAGCTACGCGGCCCAATCACAACACTAAACCTAATTCTAACTTTGACTCTTAAACCAGATCTGTACCTGAGTTTTTGGAGAACTGAGAACTGGATAAAATGTCCTCACTTTACAAAAATAGTGAGAAGTCACATATTGGTCCTCACAAGTGCAGTCACACATTCACACACACCATAACAAGGTTTCAGCCCATGCATATCAGTCACTGAAAACAACATCCGAGAGAAGCCTGAAAATGCAGAGCTTTCTAACAGAAACTGACGCACTGAGCATTTATATGGTGTGTGTATGTGTGTGTGTGTGTTTGTTTGTGTTTGTGTGCATAGAGTGAACAGCCAGAAGCCCCACTCCATTATCCCCAGTCAGTCTGTAACAAGCTTTGAGACCCCGTACAACCGAGCAGCTGTCACTTACTGTCATCTACCAAACAAGCACTCAAACACACCGTATACTGTGCACAAAGTACACACCCACACACTGTCACTTTAAAAACACACACACACCATTTAACGTTGCGAAACACAGCCATATACCTTGTTATGAACACATACACCCTTTCTGCTGACACTCTGCATACACAGTCTTTGTCCCACACACACACACACACACACACACACACACACACACACACACACACACACACATTTCTGCAGTCATCTAAGTTGATGGGCTCATCAATTTTTTTAATCTGCATTGTTCTTAGGACAGCAATTACCGTCTTTCCCTCTTGTCACATTGCCCAATAAGAATTGGTCACACAGGGTGAATAGCTTGTTATTGCAGTAATTATATTCAGTGGTTATACTTCTCTTCTCACCACTCTTCTGCACTCCCTCTCTGTTTTTTTTTCTTTCTTTCTCCTCACACTGCTTCGTTCTTGTACTTTTTCTTGTTTTTTACAATCTCTCGTTTTCCCATGTCTGCTTATTATAAGCAACTCTGGGCTTGTTTTCCAATGGTTAATGGCTGCATAGTAGCTTGAAAACAGAAGCACCACTTGTGTAATATAAACATTAAGTGTCTTTGTCTAAGGGACTGTACACAAATTATAAGAGGTCAGAAAAAGGTGTTATGTATTGTGTTTATAGGCTTTTTTAAGAAAAAAGAGTTGGGACGTTTTACTTTATCTATAAATTTTAATTTCAACTTTCCCTTGCTAGATTAAAACAAGGAGAAGATAAAAATAGATATCAAATACTTGCAGATGAGGCTTCTATTGTGCACAGTGGGTCATAAAGGTATGCTTTGCCACACACAAAGGACAACAATCCTGCTAAAATGTTATCATAATCAAGTTGTTTCTTTCTTTTGTATCATAACGAAAAGTTAAGATGAGTTAAATGTTTTATGTTGATCTATATTATAGGTCCTTATATTTGCCATTAATTTAGATATTCCACTTCTTATTTGTTCACTGGTGGCTGGTGTAAAAAATATTATTTAATAAAAAATATTTAAGATTAAGTAAGGTTTCACTGCCCTAGATTCTTTATGCTTTGCCTTTTTTGCTCTTAATGGTGGCAGGAGATGTTACCCAGTACTATATTTTGAGATAGGCAGAAGGTGTCTCCGTTTATTTTTGCTTGGTCAAGGGTAGGGTCCCAATAAGATATTAATAATGCTGGGTCAGAGAAAGATGGTTCTATCAGGAGCAAATGTAGATACTTAAATATATATTGCTTACAACAATAATACATAAAGTCAATCATGTATTGTATTTCAAATTATATCATGTAATCCCCTTTAATTATGGGTTTTCAGAATCAAACAGTAATTTCTGATTTAGGGGATTACAAAGAGAATCAGGTTTATGTATCAATGCTAATTGCAAGCTAGAGCTAACTTGGGTAACTTCTAGCTACAGTACTATAAATTAGATAATTTTTATAAATGTACTTGTTACTTATATTTTTATGTATTTGTTAATGCCATTAGTACGGTCGAAACAGTAGCTGTTATAGCCTGAAGAAACACTTAAATTGACAAAAGCAGATAAATGAAATGATGTGATCTGATTACTTCCACAAATTCTGTTCTGAACAGTAAATTAATCGTTTAAATGTGTTGCTTCTTCTGTGTGTCATTGCCTCGCTGTACCCGATGCACCTTTCTACAGTCTGGCAGAGATTGTTGTTTTGCCAGAGTTAGTGATTGATTAACCTGGACAGCAGGCCGGTAGCATTTCGGCTCCAAGCCTAACTAACAGCTGCTGTGGAGCTGCTGTGAAGGTGGTTTGGGACTGTCAGCTTAATGTCTGCAATCTATACCAGAGACAGAGGGAGGTTATAAACTCAACAACTACTTCTGTCATCTGGAAAAAATATGCACCTCTCATGCACAAGTACACGGTGTTGTATCAAGACTATGAGTGTATGAAAAGTATTTCCTTCTTGCATACCTTGAAGTCAGTGTCTCTAGCCACCCTGAGGCAGTGTGTCATGAGGAGGGGCATCACAGAACATCTGCTGTATCATGTACACGCAGGTTGCAAAACAAGAGTTTCCTTGCGCAGCAGACTGGGCCGACATGTGATACAGAAGTAAATTAGAATAGCATTGCGAAATTGAAGGGACACTGAGAAGGCCAGCCTTCTTCTGCTAACGTGTGCAACTCCCACCCTTTTACACAATATGGAGAATGACTGTGATTAACAATGCAGATTTTTGAAGAAGCTGCTCTAGATGTTTATACTCTTGTTTATACACAATATATACTTGTCAGTAATACTGACATAAATTTAAGATAGCTAAATTTTTGCTCTGTGCAGAAACTACAAACTTACTCAGAAATATGGTTGGAGTATCACTTTGAGTAAAGCTATTATAAGTATGACAGGTCTTTCCTTAAAGAAAGACCAAGGATCATTGGCCTTAAGGAATGATAACAACATGATTGAAATGTAGAACAAGTAGTTCTGTAGTCTGGCTGCTGGTATGTCTGGGAAAAGCCATGTTTATTAGATTTTTATTCCATCATGATGGATAAACTGTCAAATAAACCTAAAATAAAAAACCTAAAAAAAAATAAAAAACCTAAACCTAAATAAAAAGTTAGTCAAAAAAGTGGGTAGTAATTAGTTACTTAATTACTTACTGATCCTGTGACAACACTGCATTTAGTCTGGCAGCTGGTGAAATAGAAAAAAGAGGTAACATCTGGTGATTCAGAAAAAATTATTTATAGTGACGTTATCAAATGCTGCGTATGCTGTTTAAAAGCTGCATGTAATTAGTCTACTCAGGTCAGTTTTAAATTGAAGTGTAAACTCTTGCCACATTTTGAGACCAGTGAAAGCAGATTAACATGAACTTTGCCTTTAAGGCGTAGAAACAAAAACCAGCTATCTCTCAAATCCTTCACAAGGTGATTACTTCTTGTTACACTTAATGACATCTGTCTTCTTGACTTTAACCAGCCAAACAAGTTAACCTCTCCTGTTATTAATGCTGAGATGTTCAGTCAAACTGAAGAGGTGAAATGAAATTTCAACTTTAACTGCCAACTCTATCAGAGATGTCACAGATGGCTGGTTTGCGATTGAATTTTATTGTCAAAAAGAAAGATCAGACCCTTGGATGCAGTACACAAAGAGACATTTAGAGAGCTACTGTGTATCAGTGCTGTGGACAGGCAGTATTTCTCCATGTTATGCTCATGTATCGGCATTACACTGTGACAGAGAATTACCAAGAAGATTGGAAAGTGTCTCTGACCTGTGGACATCTTCCACTGCAAAGCCATCTTGTTATCGTACATGCCCAATATAATACCAGCAAATGCAAACTGAAGGTTTGTAGCAAAGCTCATTATATGAAGGTGTTTTGAAACCTTTCTTTGACATTTTTTGTCATTTGCATGATATTCTGGATTTTTCATTTTTGGAGCAATTTTTTGGAGCCATCACAGATTTTTTAAATAATTTCTTAAAACCTACTGAAGTAATGCATTAAGGCAATTTTCTGTTTGTTTACTGCTTTTTTCTGGCTTGCTCACTGAAAACAGTTATTGTGTCAGTCAGGATAGTCAGTAATGTGTGGTGCCACAGAGACACCAACATCAGAAACACTGTAAAATAAGCATTACTTTATGAAACCAACAGAGTAATTTGTTTAAATGACAATTCTGCTACAAAGGAGTAATGCTACCAGCTGTTACTTGTCATATTTTCTATGATTCTAGTCAGTATTTCTTGTGTTACTTAATAATAAAAAATTCCATTTGTACAAAAACATTAACTGTATTTATTGCACTGACAGATGGTTAAATGTGTTTTTCTGTGTTACCTCTAAAATAAGGCAGATTTGGAAGTAAATGAAGATCCATTTTCCCAACCGGAGGCTCGACAAATGTAACATAACTCAAACCCCCTGAATGCTGAAATGTCTCAGTTTTCCTCACCTCATACTCAGTTAGGTCGTCCTTGTGAACCGTCTGTGGCATGGCCGGTTCCCTGTCGGCTTTCTGGCTGACAGATTGGTAGCGACCTGATGGTGTCTGGATGGCTGTGCAGGTGGCTGCTAACTGGCTGTTGGCTGGCTGTCTGAATAGCCATCAGCTGCTGGCTGACTGTGTTGCTGGTTACCTACAGCTGCCAGGCTGTGGGATGTAGACTGGCTGCTGGTACACTGATTGGCTTGTTCTCACCTCCAGGGACCGAGTGGCTGGGTGAAATGAAATCAAAGCCTGTGACCCTGAAAAACCGACAGAAGATTTGATTGTCAGTTTTCGTGAGGCATCTTGTAGACATCTTTTAGCAGGCGACTTTATGTGAACATATGAGCACAGGAAATTGTGCATTTTTCATTGTTTCAAATTAGAGGTAAATTGTAGTATTTTTTCAAACTTTCACCTTTCTATTCTGGCTAATGTGACATGCTAACTTCACACTCACCCTGGGGCAAGCAGCAAAAGTGTCCCACAGTTTTTCCAAATAAACTTCAGTTTTCCA
Source organism: Seriola dumerili (assembly GCF_002260705.1). Taxonomy (NCBI): domain Eukaryota; kingdom Metazoa; phylum Chordata; class Actinopteri; order Carangiformes; family Carangidae; genus Seriola; species Seriola dumerili. The sequence continues at coordinate 9,875 of NW_019177581.1, read as the reverse complement.
AAAATCATTTTGTGATTTGCTATTGCAGCTGAAGATTTTTTTAATTCCCGACACTACATTTTTCAATATTATTACCACTGACTTTCTTTTTCAGATATCCCACTTTGAATGGACCAAACAAACCAAGTTAGCAGTAATGGCCCCGGGTTAAATGAAAAGCTTCTTTTTCCATTAGCAGGCTACACTGTTATCAAACATAAAACTGAATTAATGACAAGTTAATGACAAAAGTAAACATCTCACTAGAATGAGATGAACTAATTCCATTACCATGATTTCAACCATATATGCTCTCAACTGTTTTTCCTCTGTTTTTAGACTGACAAGGTTGTTCAATAATTCGTAAGATTTTAATTCTATCAGACACTGGTTTTGATTTACAACTAGCAATTTTCAACAAAATCCATTTCTTGCATTGGCGCTCTGAAACCGCCTCTCTGTGGGGTAGTTTTCATTGCTACCACCAGAATCTGCCAAGGGACAAATAGGAGGCACTTCATGCATGTAATGGATGTAATGGCACAGGTGTAAAAAGTAATAAAACAAAGGCTGAGTTCCATTCATTTTCAGGGTCCTGGTGCTGTGCAGGGATGTTGGCATTGCTATCACTGTCACATTGTCATGGCTTCATAGTACACTAGAATAGAACAGAGTCATCACTGATGTTAATAGAAACACCTGTGCTTTTGTACTATGACAAGTCAAATGTCTGCTGTGAAAAAGGCCTCAGTTTGTCTGGTGACCAGATACAATTACAATTACAACTTCTTTTTTTTTCTTTTGCTTGTTTATTTTAACATTTCTGATGGCCTCTCATAGCTTTTTTGCTGCCTCTAGTGTTCAATACATGTACTGTAGTTGGAGTGAAGTCATATTAGATCATGCCAATGTGCATTCCGAAAGGCTACGTATCCAAGACAACTGATTTAGGCATAATAGAATTTGATTGACTGAAAGGGCAAGTGCTATCTAAAGGTATGTAAGAATATCGCAGTGGTACATAACGTCAACAGAAAAATGTCAACTGATGTTATTTAACCATGTGAGCTAGAGTTAACTAGCAAGGTAACCCTAGCTTCTGTCTTCTGTAGCAGTCAACCTAGCAGTTAGGTTGCTAGCAGGAGAAAACATAAAATGGTGGATATATCAAAGTATAAGTTGAATTTGTGTTAAGAAATCCCATGAAAAAGTCACCATGAATACTGTGACAGTTTTATGCCTTACTATACTATGACTTTTTTAGGGGGCAGCACAGTGATGCAGTAGTTAGAAATGTCACCTCACAGTGAGAAGGTTCTGGGTTTGAACCCCGGGCCTGGGGCCTTTCTCTGTGGAGTTTGCATGTTCTCCCTTCGCCTGCATGGGTTCTCTCTGGGTATTCCAGCTTACTCCCACAGTTCAAAGACAGGCACATTAGGTTAATTGGCTACTCTAATGCCTTACTATACAATTATTTTTTATGCATTATTATACTATGACTTTTTTATGACTTACTATACTATGATGTTTTTGTGCCTTACTATACTATGACTTTTTATGCCTTAATATGGTATGACTTTTTATACCTTACTATACAATGACTTTTATCGAGTGGTACAGTGGTGCATGGCAGTTTTTTGTGACTTACTATACTATGACATTTTTATTATTTAATATACTATGAAGTTGTTATAGCTTAATATACTATTTTATGACTTACTATACGGTGACTTTTTATTTCTGCAGGCAGAAACACGCTTCTCTCACACCAGAGAACATCCAGGGAATGGACATTGAGATTGTGGACTCTCACAAATACCTGGGTGTTCACCTGAACAATAAACTGGACTGGACTCACAACTCTAGAGCACTCTACAAAAAAGGACAGAGCAGGATGTATCTGCCATGGAGACTCAGGTCTTTTGGAGTGCAGGGGACACTCCTCACAACCTTTTATGACTCTGTGGTAGCATTAGCCATCTAATACGTTGTGGATTGATGGGGCAGCAGCATCTCCACTGCTGACATGAATAGACTGAACAGACTGATCAGGAAGGCCAGCTCTGCGTTGGGATGCCACCTGAACCCAGTGGAGGTAGTGGGTAATGGGGGGATGATGACTGGATGATGGCTAAGCTATCATCCCTGTTGGAAAACATCTCCCACCCCATGCAGAACACTCTGACAGCTCTGAGCAGATCCTTCAGTGACAGGCTGCTGGACCTGCGATAAGGTCTTCCCTTCCTGCTGCCTTCACACTGTACAACAAACATTACAAACAGTAGACCATACATACACATGCCAAAGACTGACAAATCAGCATGTGCAATAATTTAACTCACCAGATGTGCAATATCACTTATCTGCTGCTATTGTCTTGTGTTTTCTTATATTTGTCGTGTAATTGTATATATTATATAATTTGTCTTTCATTAATACTTGGTTATGGTATTTCACATTTTTTTCTTTCTTGTGCTGTCACTTTGCTGCAGTAATACTGCAAATTTCCCAACTGTGGGACTAATAAGAGAATATCCTATCTTTCTTGCCTGACTATACTGTGACTTTTTTATGCCTTACTATATTATGACATTTTTATGCAGTACTATACTATGATGTTTTTATGCCTTACTATACTATGGTGTTTTATGCCTTATTACACTAAGACTTTTTTATGCCTTATTATACTATGATGCTTTGAAGCCTTATTATACTATGACTTTTTTATGCATTATTATACTTTGATGTTTTTATGACTTACTATGCTATGACATTTTTATGCCTTACTATACTATGACTTTTTTATGCCTTATAATTCTATGATGTTTTTCTTCTTTACTGTACTATGGATTTTTTATGCTTTGCTTTAGACTTTTTTAATGCTTAAATATGGTATGAGTTTTTATGCCTTACTATACTATGACTTTTTTATACCTTAATATGGTATGACTTTTATTCAACAAGTGCAGTAATTTGAATCACCAGCTGTGGAATATCACTTATGTGTTGCTATTGTATTGTGTTTTCTTATATTTATTGTATAATTGTACAACATATTATATTATTTGTCTTTTTTTAGTACATTGTACTGACATTTCACAGTTTTTTCTTTCTTATGGTGACACATTGCTGCTGTGATACTGCAAATTTCCCCACGGTGGGACAAATAAAAGAACATCATATCTTATCTTTTTTGCCTTGCATTGGTGTTACTTTTTTAACCCTTACTATACTGTGACTTTTTATGCCTGACTATACTATGATGTTTTGATGCCTAAATACACTATAATGTTTTTATGACTTATGATATTATGGTGGTTTTTGTGACACACTGTAATGAGACGTTTTCATGAGTTACTACAATATTGCTTTTTATTCCTAATTGTACTATGACTTTTCATGCCATAATATACTGTAACTTTTTATACCTTACTATATGTCGTTTCCTATGATTTTTTTAGTATTACTTTTTATGCCTTACTATACTGTGACATTTTTATGACGTTTTATTTCGTTAATATACTATGACGTTTTTTTAATGTTTTATGCCATACTATACAGTGACGTTTTTTTTATATTTTTTTGCCTTACTATACTATGTTGTTTCATTCCTTACCATACTATGACATTTTTATGACCTTTTATGCATTAATATACTATGATGTTTTTAGGAAGTTTTATGCCATACTATACTATGACATTTTTTGGCATTTTTATACCTTATTATACTATGTCGTTTCATTCCTTACCATGCTATGACGTTTTTATGACGTTTTATGCCTTAATATACTATGGTAGTTTTTGACATTTTGTGCCATACTATACTATGATGTTTTTTGGCACTTTTATGCCATACTATACTATGACGTTTTTTTTTATTTTTGTGCCTTACTATACTATATCCTTTCATTCCTTACCATACTATGACGTTTTTATGACGTTTAATGCCTTAATATGCTATGATATTTTTTTGACATTTTATGCCATACTATACCATGTCGTTTTTTGACCGTTTTATGCCTTACTATACTTGGACGTTTTTTGGCAATTTAATGCCTTATTATACTATGTTGTTTCATTCCTTAAAATACTATGACATTTTTATGATCTTTTAGGCCTTAATATACTATGTTGTATTTTTGACATTTAATGCCATACTATACTATGACGTTTTTTGACAGTTTTATAACATACTATACTATGACATTTTTTGCCATTTTTATACCTTACTATACTGTATCCTTTCATTCCTTACCATATTATTACGTTTTTATGAACATTAATGCCGTAATATACTATGATGTATTTTTGACATTTTATGCCATACTATACTATGACGTTTTTTGGCATTTTTATAACATACTATACTCTGACGTTTTTTGGCATTTTTGTGCCTTCATATACTATATGCTTTCATTCCTTACCATACTATGACGTTTTTATGACCTTTAATGCCTTAATATGCCATGAAATTTTTTCGACATTTTATGCCATACTATACCATGTCGTTTTTTGGCATTTATAAACATACTATACTATGACGTTTTTTGCAATTTTTATGCCTTACTATACTATATACTTTCATTCCTTACCATACTATGATATTTTTATGACCTTTTATGCCTTAATATACTATGGTTTATTTTTGACATTTTATGCCATACTATACTATGATGTTCTTTGACAGTTTTATGCCATACTATACTACGACGTTTTTTGGCATTTTTGTGCCTAACTATACTATATGCTTTCATTCCTTACCATACTATGACGTTTTTATGACCTTTAATGCCTTAATATGCTATGATATTTTTTTGACATTTTATGCCATACTATACCATGTCGTTTTTTGACCGTTTTATGCCTTACTATACTTGGACGTTTTTTGGCAATTTAATGCCTTATTATACTATGTTGTTTCATTCCTTAAAATACTATGACATTTTTATGATCTTTTAGGCCTTAATATACTATGTTGTATTTTTGACATTTAATGCCATACTATACTATGACGTTTTTTGACAGTTTTATAACATACTATACTATGACATTTTTTGCCATTTTTATACCTTACTATACTGTATCCTTTCATTCCTTACCATATTATTACGTTTTTATGAACATTAATGCCGTAATATACTATGATGTATTTTTGACATTTTATGCCATACTATACTATGACGTTTTTTGGCATTTTTATAACATACTATACTATGACGTTTTTTGGCATTTTTGTGCCTTGATATACTATATGCTTTCAGTACTTACCATTTTATGACGTTTTTATGACTTTTTATGCTTTAATATACAATGATATATTTTTGACAGTTTTATGCCATACTATACTATGACGTTTTTTGGCAATTTTATGCCTTACTATACTATATCCTTTCATTCCTTACCATACTATGATGTTTTTATGACCTTTTATGCTTTAATATACTATGGTGTATTTTTGACATTTTATGCCATACTATACTATGACGTTTTTTGACAGTTTTATGCCATACTATACTACGATGTTTTTTGGCACTTTTGTGCCTTACTATACTATATGCTTTCATTCCTTACCATACTATGACGTTTTTATGACCTTTAAAGCCTTAATATGCAATGATATTTTTTTGACATTTTATGCCATACTATACTACGACGTTTTTTGGCATTTTTGTGCCTTACTATACTATATGCTTTCATTCCTTACCATACTATGACGTTTTTATGACCTTTAAAGCCTTAATATGCAATGATATTTTTTTGACATTTTATGCCATACTATACTACGACGTTTTTTGGCATTTTTGTGCCTTACTATACTATATCCTTTCATTCCTTACCATACTATGACGTTTTTATGACCTTTAAAGCCTTAATATGCAATGATATTTTTTTAACTTTTTATGCCATCCTATATTACGACGTTTTTTGGCATTTTTGTGCCTTACTATACTATATCCTTTCATTCCTTACCATACTATGACGTTTTTATGACCTTTAAAGCCTTAATATGCAATGATATTTTTTTAACTTTTTATGCCATCCTATATTACGACGTTTTTTGGCATTTTTGTGCCTTACTATACTATATCCTTTCATTCCTTACCATACTATGACGTTTTTATGACCTTTAAAGCCTTAATATGCAATGATATTTTTTTAACTTTTTATGCCATCCTATATTACGACGTTTTTTGGCATTTTTGTGCCTTACTATACTATATCCTTTCATTCCTTACCATACTATGACGTTTTTATGACCTTTAAAGCCTTAATATGCAATGATATTTTTTTGACATTTTATGCCATACTATCCTTTCATTCCTTACCATACTATGACGTTTTTATGACCTTTAAAGCCTTAATATGCAATGATATTTTTTTGACATTTTATGCCATACTATACTATGACGTTTTTTGACAGTTTTATGCCATACTATTCTACGACGTTTTTTGGCATTTTTGTGCCTTAATATATTATATGCTTTCATTCCTTACCATACTCTTACGTTTTTATGGACATTAATGCCTTAATATACTATGATGTGTTTTTGACATTTTATGCCATACTATAGTATGACGTTTTTTGGCTATTTTATGCCTTATAAAACTATGTCGTTTCATTCCTTACCATACTATGACATTTTTATGATCTTTTAGGCCTTAATATACTATGTTGTATTTTTGACATTTTATGCCATACTATACTATGACGTTTTTTGGCATTTTTATAACATACTATACTATGACGTTTTTTGCCATTTTTATGCCTTACTATGCTATATCCTTTCATTCCGTACAATACTATGATGTATTTATGAACTTTTATGCTTTAATATACTATGGTGTATTTTTGACATTTTATGCCATACTATACTATGACGTTTTTTGAAAGTTTTGTGCCATACTATAATACGACGTTTTTTGGCATGTTTGTGCCTTACTATACTATATCCTTTCATTCCTTACCATTTCATGACTTTTTTATGGCTTTTTATGCCTTAATATACAATGATGTATTTTTAACATTTTATGCCATACTATACTATGACATTTTTTGACAGTTTTATGACATACTATACTATGACGTTTTTTGGCAATTTTATGCCTTATTATACTATGTCGTTTCATTCCTTACCTTACTATGACATTTTTATGATCTTTAATGCCTTAATATACAATGTTGTATTTTGGATATTTTATGCCATACTATACTATGACGTTTTTTGGCATTTTTATAACATACTATACTATGACGTTTTTTGGCATTTTTATGCCTTACTATACTATATACTTTCATTCCTTACCATACTATGACGTTTTTATGAACATTAATTCCTTAATATACTATGATGTATTTTTGACATTTTATGCCATACTATACTATGACGTTTTTTGACAGTTTTATAACATAATATACTATGACATTTTATCCCATTTTTATACCTTACTATACTATATCCTTTCATTCCTTACCATATTATTACGTTTTTATGACGTTTAAAGCCTTAATATTCTATGATATTTTTTGACATTTTATGCCATACTATACTATGACGTGTTTTGGCAATTTTATGCCTTATAAAACTATGTCGTTTCATTCCTTACCTTACTATGACATTTTTATGATCTTTTATGCCTTAATAGACTATGATATTTTTTTGACATTTTATGCCATACTATACTATGACGTTTTTTGACAGTTTTATGCCATACTATACTATGACGTTTTTTGGCATTTTTATACCTTAATATACTATATACTTTCATTCCTTACTATACTATGATGTTTTTGTGACCTTTTATGCCTTAATATACTATGGTTTATTTTTGACATTTTATGCCATACTATACTATGACGTTTTTTGGCATTTTTATACCTTAATATACTATATCCTTTCATTCCTTACCATATTATTACGTTTTTATGACCTTTAATGCCTTAATACACTATCATATTTTTTTGACATTTTATGCCATACTATACTATGACGTTTTTTGGCATTTTTATAACATACTATACTATGACGTTTTTTGGCATTTTTGTGCCTTAATATACTATATACTTTCATTCCTTACCTTACTATGACATTTTTATGACCTTTAATGCCTTAATATGCTATGATATTTTTTTGACATTTTATGCCATACTATACTATGACGTTTTTTGACAGTTTTATGCCATACTATACTACGACGTTTTTTGGCATTTTTGTGCCTTACTATACTATATCCTTTCATTCCTTACCTTACTATGACATTTTTATGATCTTTTATGCCTTAATATACTATGTTGTATTTTTGACATTTTATGCCATACTATACTATGACGTTTTTTGACAGTTTTATGCCATACTATACTATGATGTTTTTTGGCATTTTTGTGCCTTAC